>NC_134799.1:651970-766835 GCF_046742065.1 Oratosquilla oratoria
GAGCTCGTGTCCTCCGTGGACGACAACGAGTGGCAGGCAGCGCTCTTCTCCCTCCTCCAGAACCAGACGTACAACCAGTGTGAGGTCGACCTCTTCGAACTCATGTGCAAGGTGCTCGACCAGAACCTCTTCGCACAGGTCGACTGGGCACGGAATTCCATCTTCTTCAAGGAGCTCAGGGTAAGTAACTCGCGGCCTAGTTCGGCCCCGGAATGGGGAGGGGGGAAGATCTTCTGTTGTAGGTACTGGTAGATTGTAAGGTAACGGAAGGGTCCTCAGGTCCTAGTGGAAGGATCCATCTTGCAAATAGCAACAGGGATTAGAACTTTTTTTTTTTTTTTTTTTTTTCAAAAAGACGATGTCTGACCCGTAGGCCACAGAATTTGGATATTCTCTCTTCCTCTTCTATACTGCATAGTTATCAATGATGTTATTTTTACGGCACTAGAGCCCGTTCCATAAAACAAAACTATATATATATATATATATATATATATATATGTATATATATATATATATTATATATATAGATATATATATATATATAGATATATATACAGTATATATATGGATTAGATAGCTCTACCGCTGAGACTCGAACCCTAGGCTGTGCGACTTTTACCACAAAGCTAGGACGCTGCCATCAAGGCATGCAGGATGTACACAATAGGAATATTCTGGAACTTGTCCTACACGTTCCCCAACATCAACTCGCACAGCGTGGTACGTAGACTCAATTTCAACGAGTCTTGTTCAGGAGAGCCTTCTGGTCAGCACATTTCAAACTCGCCTGAGACCCGAGTTCGAACCCTTACAGTTCCCGGTCCCTTCCACTTGCCCAAGCTGCCCGACCATGGAGGGCAAAGGTGACTGCTGTGGCCACAGAGTAAGTCACAGCGGGAGGATACGGCTGTTGGGCGAAGTCTGATGCTGTGAGAGAGTTCCCACCAGATAAGACTGGAAGAAGGCGAACAGGGATGTAAGAGGGACTCGTCTACAGGGGATGTACTTGTTTTGATTATTTTTTTCTTATTTACATTCACTTATTAATTGATTTATTTGGTTTTATTCGTGTAATGATTCGTTTTCATCCAAGGCTCTCCTGCCGGGACGCTTTAGCACTGTCACCCGTAGTTCGATCGGCTTCGAGATCGTGGCGTGCAAGACGGCGAGACTTGGGTGAAGGCTAGGTCCTGAGCCGTGCATAGGGCAAAGGGCTCACTAAGGTGCAAGTGGCACTAGGAACCGGGTGCTGGTGATCAGGCGTGCGTGCTGGAGTGAATGTGTGTGTGTGTGTGTGTGTGTGTGTGTGTGCTTGTTTGCTTGTGTGTGTTTGTGCTTGTGTATGTGTGTCCGCAGCGGAGAGAGCATATAGGAAACGAAGAAGGGTGTGGGTGCAGTGGAAGGGGGGGTAGGTTGCAGAGGTGCGGGGCAGGTTGCCATATAAGGTCATCGGGGGGTCAAAGGTCACTCCCAACACACCCAAGCCAAAAGCTCCTTCAGCGCCGCACTGCCTCCCCCTCCCCCTCAGCGTCTTCCTTCCTTCCTTCGGCTCTTTCGTCGTACTTCGTCGTCTGGGTGTCCTGATCGCCACAACTACACTTCCTTATCTCTCTCTCGCTTCTGTTTGATGTCCGTCCCCCCCCCCTCAGATAGCGCCTCCCCAGCCGACATCCCCACGAAAATTTGCACAGGATGACGGGGAAAGTGGTTTCTAGCTTGAGAATTGAGCTGTGTAGCTTGGAATGTGTGTGTGTGTGTGTGTGTGTGTGTGTGTGTGTGTGTGTGTGTGTGTGTGTGTGCGTGTGTGTGTGTGTGTGTTTGTGATTGTGTGTGTGTGATTCACCATAGTCTTTGGATCACGTGTTGGACTCGTGATCGACAGCTATTTCCCTCCCGGAGGAGAGCTCAGAGCTCGTATATGACCGAACTATGGGTAATGCTGTGACCGTACACGCACACACGCACCCAACTCCCCGTCCACGAGAGTTGTAGTAACAACCCGCAGCGCAGCTATACTGAAATTCGTTTCAGCCCTGGGCAGGATACGAACCCGGACCTCCGTAGTGGCAGCCGGGAACTCTACCAAGTGCGCCACGAGTGTGTGTGTGTGTGTGTGAGAGAGAGAGAGAGAGAGAGAGAGAGAGAGAGAGAGAGAGAAAACCGGTACTTGGAATGTCACATGGAATCTTGCATAGCAAGCAGACAAGGGAATTGACTGATAATTCATAGAGAGAGAGAGAGAGAGAGAGGAGAGAGAGAGAATGGGTGGAGGCAATTTAGGAGAGAGATGCCGATGATAAGGTCAGATTGACGAAGATCTTGGAATGGTTGGGAACTTGGAATGTTAAATCACGATCAGCCCATTCCGTGCTGAGTTCAATTCTTTGTAATTTGGTTGTCGCCAGCCTGTTCTACCTGTTGCGAAACATTGGGGTAGGTTAGGTCAAGTTAGCCTACCTCTTTCGGTTCCATCTGTACCTGTCGGCATTGTTTTCATTGCCGTCAGGCTATTTCATTAATCTACGTGACAACCCAGGAATTGGGAAGGTTTAATTATGTAGAGAAAACCTACGCTCGAAATGCAAGGGAATCTTGAAGTAGGTCAAATGATTTGGAACTCGAGAGGTACTAAGATATAACATGTCTTCCTATGCCTTCCTCTCTCTCTCTCTCTCTCTCTCTCTCTCTCTGGGGACAGATTGGAATAAAACGGAGTGGGTAATCATAAAGGGAGTTTAGGAAAAGATTAGAAGTGTCGGAAGTAATAGTATGATTGGACCGATTGATGGTGGACGGAACGGTTGGGATTGGGAAGAGTTATTGTGAGTATCGTACCACATCGAGAGGGTAGGCTTCGGTAGAGGAAATGTAAGAGGCCACGACAAATAAGGAATAACCAAAGCTTAATACGAGGACAAACGAGAAGAAAAAAAAAGTGGAAACTTGGATGCAAGCAGAGGAGGTAGAGGAAATAAGTGGACGAGACGAAGCACGGGGGGAAGGGGGGATGTGGGGGAACGCCATGCTGGCTGGCTGGCGGGCTGGCGGGCTGGCTGGGAGGGAGTATGAATTCAGAGGCAAGTAACACAAGCAAACTCCTCACTGCTCGTTGGAGTGAGTCTCGAAGACGGGAAGGAGGGGAGTTTAGGGGCGAGGAAAATGAGAAAGAGGAAGATGAAGGTTGAGGGAGGAAGGGAAGTTAGCAGATAAGAGAGGTGCTCGGCAATGTGGCATGTAGACACTGCTGATGTGGATGTAGGTCAGTATAGACTGAGGTGATGAGTAAGTGAGGCGAGGTGGCAGTGGAGGATAACTTTGATAGGCGAGCTGGGGTACACTTGCTAGTTAGGAAAGGTGTAAATGGTTCGATAGGGATTTCTTAGTGTGTTTATAGAGCCAAAAATAGACGTACTGGGAAGTTATCGGCGAATACTAGGATGCATAAGTCATGAGCAATGGGGAGGCTACCAGATGAATGATAACTATATAAATTAAACGAAAAGATTTGGATTACCGAGTCTTGGGAGCAAAGATATAATAATAATAATAATGATAATAATAACACATTATGACAGTTACAAAAAATATCGTCACAATAGAACAACCAAGGAAGCACCCGTTGCATGTCAATTGTCTTAAAAGTAAAACTGAAGGTCGTAATTCAGACAGCACGGCAGTACGAATGGGATTGATGCAGTCGTGTACCTCAATTTCGTAAAGTTTATTTCAATTGAATTGAGCACCAAATTAGGTGGATATTGCTGTACCCATGAATCAAATATTTAAATGGCACGACGGATTTTGGGAACGTATTCCGTCGTGACAGAAACTTCATACATGGCTACCTCATTTTATACCCTCCGTATATTGCCAGACAAGCTGGGAAAATATAATTCAGAAGGGCAGAAATCCTTGAGGAGTGGATAAGGAGGGGTATAATTTCTACTAACTTTTCTTGGAATAATCAAGAATGACTAATAGCTCTTATTCGTATCTTTGTCAAAATACTAACGCCTCAGCAAGTGCATGCAATGATGATAAAGTATGCGAAGAAGACAAACTGACGAGTACAAACGCAGAGAAGGCCATACAGTAATAATTTCATGAGGTCCGGCCTGACTAGAGTGAGTCAGGCCACCACTGTCTGGCGTGTACGATGATTTAGGTTAGTGGTGCCAAGTTTAGTAGGACGTGTTCCACTTTCCCTTTCATGTCGCTGATATCATGTAAAGCCTTTAACATCAAAATTAATTAGTATATTAATAATTTTACTTTGTTTTTGTATATCTTCAATAAGATGAGCGTCATATAGATTATTTGTAGTATAGTAATACGTATGATTTAATCAAAATGGCGCTTCTTGGCAGCTTGCCGCATGACGTCACGTGACCCACTCTCCCTTTGTACGCTGACACACTTTTGCTTTCATGTGTGTTCGTTGGTGCTGAGAGTGAATAGTTTTATTATTAGTAGTACTGATACAATAGTTATAAATAACTTTCGTCATGGGATCCACAAAAGTACCATAATACCGCGAAAGATTTACGGCTGCGAAATTCAGACTTGCTTTCGACACTCGTGGACTTTGGGCGAAACTGTCATACTTGATAATTAGTGTTGAACAAGTGAAAGTTTTCATCGCACTTTGAGAGGAAGGAGTTGAGATATTGCGACAGGGATTCTGTAATATTCACATTTAGAGTAAGGGTTGCATACAGTTCTACCAGTGATGTCATAAGTTGTGGGATCTCATGATTAAAAGAAACATACCTAGAGATTCCACAGTTGTGTTCTGGAGAAACTAACCGTCATTTGAAAATATAAGCGAACATCATTGGCTCTTATCAGTCGAACAACGGTAATCAAACTTCACAAAATATATTTAAATTTTGTGATGTTTATCAGACGGGTAGAGATGGGTATTGTATACGATAATGCATATAATAATCATACTAGCACTGATAAACTGATCACAATAGGCATATTTACGATAACCGTTACAATGTGACCATTGAGACTGTAGCAGTGAACTTTGGCTATTCACAGTAGTATGATTGACCTAATTCTGATTCGGTGGACACGGATTTTCCAGATGTATTGTGTGTAATGACCCTTCTATTGTGATTTTGTACAATTCCCCAGTAGATACGAAGCCAATATCACAATGACAAAATTTTATGCCTATGTATCCCCATACATTGTTATGTGTGCGTGCGTTCATGTGTATCTGCATGCGTTCTAGTATATATATATATATATATATATATATATATATATATATATATATATATATATATATATATATATATATAACAAATGTGTGTTCGTGTATGTATTCGTGGGTGCGTGCGTGCGTGTGTTTGTTTCGTTGAAGTCTACTGGGTTCGTCCTTGAATATGTGCTTGTAAGAGGGGAGACGGGGTGGAGGAGGAGGAGGAGGGAGGGAGGGAGGGAGGGAGGGGAGAGGAGAGAGGGAGGGAGATAGGGAGGAAGACGGAGGAATTCTTGTGAGTGGTATTAGGAGGAGGAGGAGGAGGAAGGGGTGAAGCATTGGTGCGTGTTGGGGATTGTGGGAGATTTAAAACAGAGAACTGGGAGGGGAGGTTGGGATGATGGAGGGAAGGCATGGAGAGGGGAAAGTGATGTGGGAGAGGGGGAGGGAGGGAGGAGGAGGTGTTGGCTGGCCCCATTCTTACCCAGAGTGGGTCAAGGCTGGGGGGGGAGGGGGAGGGGGTACCTCCTACTTCCCCTCCTCCGTCCCCTCCACCTCTCTCCTCTTTCATCTATTTTCATTTGCTTATTCGTCTAACCACTATTTTCTTTTCTCTTGCCATCATTTTCTTTATCTGTACCCAGTGCCCCTATGTCTTACCCTTCCCTCCTCTCCCCTCTTCCCTCCCCTCCTCACACCTCTCCTCTCCTCTCCTCTCTTCTCCACAGACTTCGCCTCTTCGTTGTCTCCCACCACTTATTTTCGTTCATATTATTTTTTCTTGTAATTAAGAAAATATTTGCTCTTTTATTAGTTTTCGTTTGTTTCTTTCTTACCCGTCAGCCGAAGTTCTATGCCCGTCTCACATTCTATGAAATATATTCTCCTCTCGTCTCCTATTTATTTTTACTAATTATTGTTATTGCGTTTGTAGTTATTATTATTATTATCATTATTATTATTATTATCATTATATTGTGGTGATAATAACAATAATAATATGACTTTATCGTGGTGTATATATATGTTGTATCATTCATTAGTTATTAGCTTACATGAATGTATGCAGATGACGTATATCTACATGGTAGAAGGAAACAAATTCTTGTGGAGACGGGAGGGAATTCAGGGGTGGGGATCAACGTACCCCTTAACCCCCCCACGTACCCCGTCATCCATCATCCCCATCCTGAAATGACGCCCCAGCCTTGGACTGTAGAGACTGAAGTCAAGGATGGAGTAGGTACTAAAATCCGAACTTATTTGACAGGAAAGAAAATATAGAAAATATCAGACGAACATTTCTACAACCTCGAGTGTGCGCGCGCGCACATAATTTGTGATATTTGATACCTGGAATTCGTTTTAGTTTGGTATATGTGTGGTTGCAGTGATTTAGCAGCTAACTCGTCGCAGAGCGTTATTATTCTGGCCTTCAAGTAGACGTATGTGTTCACTCAACCATTATGTTGGAGGCGGTGAGGGGGAAGAACGTATTCCTGTAATTGTTGCTTTGGGGTTCGTCTGGGACGTAATGTCGACCGACGTTAGAAATTTAGTTCTTTTTTCGGAAGTGCACCATTTCGTCCACATACGTGTTCTTGTTCCAGCAGGTGGGCTTGGAGCTATGTGTTATTTCTTTTCGAAAATATTTAAACTTTTTCTTCGAAGCGTTAAACATTTTCTGAATGTTATCAGGTGGTGGATACGATACGTGGCCGCAGAAAACGCGGGGGGAGGGGCATGTGGGCTGCATTTCCGCCATTCCCCTCCAAGGCCATACGCCAAGGCTACAACACCCCTCGTCTGCAATCGCCTTTACGTGCGAAGGAATAAGGCCGAAAATGGTACACAATTAAGGTTCAAATCGCGTTGAAATAAGACTTTAGAATGCCTTGAAAATAAGGGTTTGAGTCACCTTGCTTTAGATACAAGGAAGGTTTGATACGTGATAAATAGTAAATAGTCGTCGCTGGGGTCGCATCAGGAATATTTTGAATTAATATCATAGAGTGTGGAACCTCCCGTAATAAATTCCAATGCTATCATTTTGTTATAATAATTATTATTATTTCATTCAGGTTTCAATTCTAACGGCTGTCGGTGATTATTACTTGCCCGAACAGTAACACATAGGGCGAAGCTGACGGCTTCGACCACAGCACAGCGTCTTCTTTTATAATCACCTGCCATTCAGAACATATAAACTTAGGTACTTATATTCAATTGAAATGACACAATTGGAGTAACAACTCATCGAAATTGCAGATCTTGTCGTTTTCAGATAAAAAAAAACTGATAAGACGGTTAGAGGAAAGTCAGGATCCTTCATGCCAATAACTAAGAGGGAAGGCACGAGATTAGATAAAAATATTAATGAGCGAAATATATATGGAATTTTTAGACACTGACTTCCTAGACTGAGACGGCTTTGCGTAGATACTGAATGCACGAAAATGTCGTCGATTATGACTCCAGTCTGTAAAAAAGGATAAAAAGATTGTCTACTCTTAGAAAAATACACAGGAAAACGATAAACGAAGACAATGGTAAGAGAGAATTGAAGACATGATTAATTCATTAACTGATAAACAGGAATCGAGTAACTAGGGGTTTTGCGTGTATAGTTTACTATATATACTTTATCTAGACATCCATGTTCAGAATATTACTTTGCTTAGCAGTAGATGGCTGTTCCGTCGTTTTGCAGCTGGATTTTGTAAATGTATCGCAGAATATCATAAACATCCGGCAGCACAAATGGACATTTCGTACATTTTATACATTCATAATGAAAACCATCAGTAATTCCACGTTGCACAAGGATAGTTCCGTCAGCTAAATAGACTTGCTTGGTAGCAGCTAAGATAACTATTAAGTTAACCGTGAAAACCTTAATTAAGGGTTGTTAAAACATTCGAACTCCTTTGCTACATTGATCTTCCCCAAGCTGAAAGAAACCCAACCAGAATAAATTATACTGAATATTTCGAACTAAAGCTGACGTTCATTAATTAGATAACAGAAAAAGTTAACACTGGCCTACGAATTCTTTGAGGTGCGGTTCCCTAGCATTTAGGGTTGATTTGAACTAAAAAAACAAAAAAAAACAAAAAAAAAAAACTTTCTTTAAGAAGGGCTTAACAACAGCAATGCCCGTCTTAAATATTTTTGTTTACGTATTCTACCGACTTTTGTAACCGAATTCAGACTGAGTTTCGGTGCATTAACAAATGTAAAACGTCGTTTTACAAGGGATGTGGTTAATTTCCTCAATGAACAGAACAATAAGGAAAAACGTCACTGTTTGTCTTAAAGGTACATGAAGTAGGATGGAAGAAAACCGTGGACTTAAAATATGGGAAACTGGTACCATATATTCCTCTTGATTAATAATCATATCATGTCATCAAAAACTAAATTCTAAATTCTCTACACGATTTTTGACATGGTTCTGTGTAGATACGACACTGAAAGAAGATGGGAAGACAAAAAAATAAATTGTTGAAAAATGACCCAAATTAAATAGAATACAAAGAAATGTAGGTACTCTACTTCTGTACTGAAGTCTACCTATGACATAAAAGTCTCGTACATGAGAGTCCATCATTCAGTGGCAGACATTAGAGGGGTACTATACCAGTATCGTTTTTCAATAATGGCAGTATTATTATTAGGCCTATACATTTTACTATGTATATATATATATATATATATATATTGAATACCACTGCAGCATACTTAGGCTTCCAATCTTGTATACTGTGCAGTTCATGTCTTAGTTCTATTATTGTGTATAGTTGGATGGTGTTCTGTTTTCCCATCATATACATTGTATATAGTTGTATTATACATGGCTAGAGCCGTGATTATAGGACCCATCTCTAAATCTCTATCAAACTTTGCATTGAATTAATTAATGTTGTTGGCTTGGATTCTTCTTCTATCGCAAATTGATAGATAATCTCTTAATTTTTCACTCTAACCATTTGTTCATCAATTCCATACTAGCAGATCCTGTCAATTTCTTCTATTCCTTTTTCTGATGCATATGTTTGTGTTTGTATGTGAAAGATATGTCTAGTTGTTGACTTAAGATTACTTTTGTCCTTGCAGGTTGATGACCAGATGAAACTATTGCAAAATTCGTGGTCTGACATCCTTATTTTAGACCATCTTCATCAAAGAATCCACAATAATCTTCAGGTAAATAATTGAAGTGTAAACCAGTGATATATATTTTTTGTGACTCTATCAAGTGCAGTACAAGAATACAAGTTCACAGCATGAAATCACAGCATTACATATGTAATGAATTATGAGACATTATACAAACTGTTTTGTTATTTCAGGATGAAACAACACTACCAAATGGACAAAAGTTTGATTTGTTATCCTTAGCATTACTGGGTTCAAAGCAATATGCAGATCGCTTCCATCACATACTCAATAAACTTGTAGATATCAAGTTTGACATCTCTGATTATGTGTGCCTCAGATTCCTTATGCTTCTTAACCCAGGTGAGTATCCTTGAGCATTTCTCTAAAATTGCATTTCTTCTCAAACTTTTTTTTAACTTAGTATATTCTGGTGAAGTTTGAAAAAGTAAAAGTTAAATTGATTTTTTTTATCTTTTATTATCTTTTTTCCGCAGATGTTCGGACCCTTGGCGACAGTCGACTTGTTGCTTCTGCACATGAGCAGGTCAAACAGGCCATCGTAGAATACTGTCGCAATGTTTATCCTCAAGAAGCGGTAAGAACACCAGTTTATTTCATCCTGTTTTAATTTGAATGTTAATTTTTGATATTTTGTGTATGGGATGTGCAGGGAGTTCTGAGTTTATTGGTTTGAATGTGACTTAGAGGAATTAATTGAGATCATTGCAATATGCTTGCATTTCACTTGATTATAGATTGCACCTATCATGCATGCCCCTTTAACAAATAATGAAATTTATTCCGGTTCATAGCAAGGCACATATTAAAATATTCACAACCTGTCATTAATGATGCTTGTTCTTCATAAAAATGGTTTAAAAGATTAGATAAACAATTTCCTGAGCACTGCCATCCTATTATTTCTTTTGATCCACCCATTCATATATTTTATTTAGATATAAGATTAACTTTTATCATATATAATCCATAATAGATATTTTAGTACACAATTCCCATTAACAGATAACTATAGTCAGAAGGGATTTAGGATGTCAGAGGTTTGACATTGAGATTCCCATTGTCAACCAGTGCCTTCTGTTTTTCTGTTATACTTAAAGGGAAGACAGTTTTGACAGATATAATACACTGTATACATACTGGATTCTTTGACTATTCAGAAGCTCAGCCCACATATTGAAATGAGTTTGTTATACTGATTTCTTTTTGACTGTATGGCTGGAGAATATATACTCTTCACTGTGGATGTTTGTGTGTTTGTGCGTATGTGTGTGTGTTTATGTGTAGACACTTGTGTGCATATGTATACATGTATGTTTGTAGTTCCATAGCATTGTAAAAAGTCGAAGAAAAGATGTGGAAATGAATATCACATTGTGCCTTTGTGCGGAGGTTATTTTTTTCAGACTCAGGCCTTTTCACTTTCGGAGGCCAGGTTCTTCTTCTTCCTTCACATGGATATACTTCATTCAGCCATGGCAGCAGCTAAGGACAAAGTTGCTGCTTCCTGAGTCATTTGCTTGAGATGCCACCGGCTCCCTGTAATGAGCGGATGATCTCCATCGCCTGTTTAACCTCGCACAGACAACCCACGGGGTTGAGGGTGATCCATTGTCAGAAATTTTGATGTGATGAGGTTGAATGTTTAGAGCAGAAGTTATTAGTGGAAAGGGAACTGTTGTCTTGATATCTGAACAAGTGAATATCTACCACTTCTTATACAATTTGACATTTAGTAACTGAACTGACTGACTATCATAAAGTGTTTGAACATAAAGTGCTTGCCTTTGAATTATTTCATTGCTTTGCTTTCAAGCAGTTGTTCACCTTTGTTAAACCTCTGGTCATCTTCCCATTCTCTTATGATCTTATGTACAGGATGATAACTTTGTGAATGTAGCAAATTACTATTCACTTTGATCTGAGAAAAATATTGTAGGGACATTTAGTGTAAACAAACAAAAAAGATAAAGGAAAGAGTTTACATGAAACATCCTGTACATAAAAGAATGGTTAGAAGAACCTTATGGAGTGTATAGATGTATCCTTGGAATTCATACGGAAACCTTCAACCATCATTTGAAAATGGTAGTTGAAGCACCTTTCACAACTCTTCAGGACTTTGTGGAGTCTAAAATCTCCAGCTACCCTAAAATGAACTTTCAGAACCTGTGATGCCTGAACCTTTGTGACAGAAAAATGCTAACTTAACCCTGGTATCTCAGCAGAGCCTTAGTTCTAGCTATATTGTTTCTTTATCTTGGGTCCACACTCCTCGCCTATCCCTTCCTATCCTATCCTCTATATATCAGTAGTGGCTCTGGGAACCTGTGAAATGGTGCAACTCTTTTTTCCACGAGCATATGAATCAGCTCAATGTTCATGACTTCTATTATTATTTAGATATTTAAGACTTGTTTCTGATGTTTAATTATAATTGCCATTATTGGCTTTTGGACAGTTTATTATCACTGCCATCGCTATTAAAGACAAATTTATCTTTACAATATTTGTTCTTGGTCTTAAATATTCTAGTTGTAATAGTTTCAAGTATCCTTGGGGAAAGAAAAAGATGAGTCTCGTGAAGAATTCACAGGTGCCCTCAAGCTGCATTTATATAACTATTTGTCATTCACATTTAACCAGACTTATTCAGATTTATTTCATTCTCACCATAGGATAAGTACCAGAAACTAGTTGACCTTATTCCTGAGCTTCACTTCATTGCTGAAAACGGAGAGAGGTTCCTTTACTTCAAACTTATCAACTCCTCGCAACCTCCACAAACTCTGCTCATGGAAATGCTGCACGCAAAACGCAGATAGGAATTGGCACCCCAAGGCATTTACTGATGTCAGCATCATTCTGCTTTGAGGTAAGTTGTCATCATAATTAACACACTAAATATTGATATAGAGTGGTTATCCCATTCACTGACAAAAATGAGCTGATCTCAATATGTATTTCTATTTTTCTGCTAATTCTGATTATATAGATAAATATATTTTTTCTTTTCTCTTTTCCTTGCAGGGCAGATTTGATGCACAAAGGAAAGCTTTGGCTTGGACCAGACGTGAGGGCGCCAGCAATAGACTAATGATGAAAGTGTTTGTTAAGATGCCCTTGTGTGTTCCAGTAAGGTCCTCCACTGCCCATCCATGTGTTCAGCTCCGGTTGCGTCCAGAGAGCAAAAAAAATAAAAAATAATAAAAAAAGGGGGAGGGGGGAATAAGTGTTGTGGTAAAAGCATCTTGAATGTCAAAGTGCATGTGGAAGGTGTTTCAAGGAATTGTGCCCTCGGAAATATCAAGGCTCTTGTGCCACTTGGTCACAAGCTTTTCTGCAACAGACGAATTCCAGTGCTAGTCATTATTGCTGCAGTCAGGAGCAAGAAAACAACAAGTGCAGCAAAAACAATCTACTATGAAAGAATGCTTAGCACTCTGAAGACAATAATTTAGTTGTGGTGGAAGTGTGGTGCTAGAGACACAAGGCTGCAGTACAAACTCGACCAGCATGCAGCAAAAACCAAGTGGTACCTTGGGTGCCAGGTGGAGCACCACATCACAATGGTGGCTGGCTAGCAGGTTTGTGCGCCACCCTCCTTAGGTTGGGAGGTTCTGACTCGGCTTGGAATCAGAAATGTGTGCTGGAACCAGTTTGTGTATGGATCCAAGTGACACTGGTTCTCCTGAGAAGACAGGCAGATTCTCCAGCTGATATTTCTGGGCCCAAATCCAAGTGAATGATCTCCTTAGCATTTGACTCTCACTTACACCACAGCGCACTTCTCTACACTCATTCTTGTGGTGGCGGTTTTTTCACCTTTGGTACAAACCTTTCTCCTGTGAATAAGTTTCACCACTAGTAAGGCTATTTATTTCTAAAAAATAGTTTATAAAAAAAAGGGGGATGTCTGGTCAGAGACCTTCCCTAACCTGTAGCATCTATAGGTCCTCGTTCATTAAATGCATAACACAATTAGACTATAGGCTCTGTGAACTAGTTTTTGATACTGTTGTTTTGTACAAGATATTTTAAGAGTGTACAGACTGTGTTAGCATGTAACTGTTGCCCAGATAATGCTGCCGCCACTGTCCAGGTGTCAAAAGATGAAGTGAGCCCAGCGTTGTCAAGTCCATAGCTCGGGCGGCCTCCCTCCCTCCCTCCCTCCCTCCCTTGCCAACATTGCCAATAATTTACTTTGAAAGAGCATAAAAAGCCTAGTGCCTCTGTGTAAGTGAAATTAGAATGTACAAAATGATAATATATATATATGTGTATATATATATGTAGTGGCATATGTTTATACTACACAAGGGAAATGGAGATATAGAAATATAGAAAATGAGGTGATTAGTGAGTGAACACAGCGTGATTGTGTTCATGTGGAGGAAGCCGTTCCGTGTGCCTGTATCACTGGTGTTGAGCTGCAGCATAACAGGATCTTTGCAATGAATAACTTCACATGGGAGGGCTTTGCAAATGAAGCAATGAAGAGCAATGTCCCTTAGTGATAATGCTATGTGGTTGCGGGTTGGGGGGGGGTATTTGTAAGTGCAGTATGGGATATTTAGTTGTTGGGTAAGGTAGGACTTAATTAAGAGACACTTTTATAAAAAAAATGAAGTATTGGCTATATATTGCTGGGGCCCAGCCAGCAGGAAAGCAGCATAGGTCTTTATTTTTGCTGGGCAATATTGAAAAGTATTTTTAAATTTTCCCTGTTGATATTCATTGCAAAGTCTCCTGTAGCAAACCTTGTTAAAGTTTCAAAATTTTATCCTACCAGCTCTAAAATTTTATTGTTCCATTTTCCAAATTTGCTGTTATGAGTGTGTCCAAACTGCAATGTTAATGCAATGAAAGCCTCTGCATAATCTTCTTTTCTTCTTTCTAGTATTTAGTTTATATTTCTAGTTTAAGTTAAATTAAGTTTTGGAACATTCCAAATTTTGGGATATCTGGGCATTTAAAAAAATATATGATCATTGGTGATCATGGTTGACAATTCTTCTTCCTCTTTCATCAAATTTTTACATATTTATCTTTTTCTGCATTTGTATGAAACACACTGAAAGCACATTCCACTAAGCCAATAGGCATATCTCAGCAGCTTTGAACTCTATGCTTCCTATGGGTTCATATCACCACTAATACTTTCTAATTCATTCATCTATATCTAATACGAACTCTTCTTGTGCTTCCTGCCTATTGCTTGGGCTCATTTGCACTTCTCTTACAAAGCATACACTAATCTATATACTATATATATATATATATATATATATATATATATATATATATATATATATATATATATATATATATATATATATATATATATACATACATATAAATATATATAATCACACCATATCCATTTGTATATTGTTCAGATACACCTGCACCATTGCTATTTCTTGTAGTAAGTAGTTTATTATTTCTGTAAATATTCTCTGTCCTACATATGAGGGCTTCTTTGCTGATTCACATGACTGGATGCGTGCAATTGCTTGATGATGGGTGAAATGTATCATAGCTGCATGTAATGGATGGGATGAATGTATGCATACACTTCATGTCTGGAAAGAAATGGATTGCCGGTGTTTACATTGCTATGCATTGCAGTTTAATTTTGTTGTTTTATTCATTATGGATAACACTTTATGATTGTGTGAAAATCTACCAATGTGACCAAGTTATTATTTGATGCTCTTGATGACACTGAGATGGTGTCTAATGCAATTATGTATTGTTTAAATATTTTTGCAATACTGTAATTGATTGATGCAATTGATGATGGTTCTTTGCAGCTACTTCTTATCATCATATTTTGCAGAACATTGCAAATACTAACACAGGCTTCATCAGGAGGCATTAAAATATTAAGAAATTTATATATATATATATATATATATATATATATATATATATTAATATATATATATATATATATATATATATATATATATATATATATAAATGTGTGTGTGTGTAAAGGGTTACGCTTCTAAAAATTCAAACCAGTGAAGATAAGATAGGTTACAGAGATTATCAAATCAAATATTTTGGATACTAAAATTATAATTGAAAAATGTTATTGCTGCACTTATGAATGCTAATTTTAAGTAATTTCCGTAGGACCTTTGATTTTTTTTTCCCCTCTCTCTCTTCTTTCTCCAACAATAGGTGCCCCAGGTTTAACCATATGGATTGTATTCCTGTTGCAAGGTTTTATAGATTTATTTTTGAAGCAATGATGGGAAGTACAATTCCATTTACCACACTAAACCTAGGACACTTGTTGTTTTCCGCTCTGCCCTCATTCTTATTTAGGGATCACAACTAGTTAATAGTTCAGTCCCAACTATTCTTTTAGTTTAATTTTTTGTCCATTAGATATTTAGTTAATCATTCAATGGAGAGTCCATGTTCTTTAGGATTTGGGCAGTGAGCAGATAGACTTTGTTGAACGTCTTTTATCTGTACATACATAAAATGCTAATTTCTTGTATAGAGGAATAAAGTGTCCGTTGTAAAAACTGTAATGTATGAAGAAAAGAAAATGTTATCTCCACATGGTGACTTTATGCTGACAAATAGTGGCTATTTTCATTGACATGCTCTTAAATTTCCTTGATTTGGTGTGACACACACCTCACCCACAACCTCACCCCCACACACACCCACACACACACACCCACGCATACATAAAATATACATTTGTATGTGTGTGTAATATCTATACATACCAAACGTCCTTTTCCCTTGGGGTTGCCAAGTCAAAACACACATCTGTATCATAAACAAAAGAAATCCATTCAACTGCTCCTCCCATCTCAGGTTCTCCCTGTGCAAAGTCAATGCAGCAGCAAGGTACTGCTCTCGTATAGCAGGGCTCAACAGCCAGGGCTGATTTACCCGCACTGCTTCATCACGTGGTGACTGCCTTCTCCTCATCCACCCAAAATGATTTATAAAGCTGCTGAGAAGTGTTGCCTATGGTTTCACTAACCGAAAACCTGCAGCCCCACAGTGGCTAAGAATAGTCATTGGGCCCATCAATAGATCTCTCAGGGATAAAAAACATTGGACTCTTGTCTCTGTTGTATTAGTGAGAGACTGTTTCTTTGTCACCAACTTATAGTAGTAAGAGGAGGGCAACAGACATTAGTTGTTAGCTCTCATTACATGTAAAGATAGAGGATATACAGTCAGATGAAATATAGGAAGAACATAGGTCTGGTCTGGGGACTGAGTGTCAGCTTCTTGGGGTTGCAACACTTCGTGATGTAGATAAGGATATTGACAGGTTTTGTAGATGGCAGCCCCTAAATATATATATATATATGTGTGTATGTGTGTGTGTCTGTGTGTATGTATATACATATGGTACAGGATCTTGATATCGGAAGGAAACCCTAATCACTTCATACAAACAGCTTATTTGAACTATTCTTAACTATTCATCCACAGCACAACTTAACTATTCATCCACAGAGACACCCTACAAACAACACAAAATAGTGCATCGAGAATAAAAATTGGCCGCATTAAAACACCCCCAATGAAAAACCAACACGATGTTCAAGCCACCACCCAATATTGCCAGCACAGAATTGGCCTGGCTGCCCCAGACACATTCACCATACAGAATACACAAAGCACCTCATTCTACAATGCCCTACTCTCACCCTATGTAGACGGCAGCACAAAATTTCTTCTCTGAGTGGCTTGTGGGCTAAATCAGTGACTGCGGGTGGTTGCCAGGAGGCTATGAGTCTCCGGCTAGAGAGACCTGGGGCAATGGATTGACTGACTGTATGTATATACTGTATATGTGTACCCATATGTAGGGGACAGGCTGAATGTTCAATACCAAGATGTTGAGTACTGAGATAGGAAGGATAGTGTGAGTGGGTCTTGATGTGGATGCTTGGTTTGACATGGTCACTTCCCTTATATATATATATATATATATATATATATATATATATATATATATATATATATATATATATATATATATATATATATATATATATGTATGTGTGTGTGTGTGTGTATTCATCTAATTGTAATATACAGGAAAGGAGCTACACTTGTGGAGTCCAGTCTCTATTTCTCCAACTATTTATATGTGCCTATAATTATAATAGTAATTGCTGCCTTGAGTTTCACTGAAAGGAAAACCTGTAGCCCCAAGATGGGAAAACATTATAGACTGTCATCTGTGTTGAATTGGTGTGGGACTGTTATTATGTTACCAATTGAAAATAGTAGGAGGAAGGGAGTTGTTGCCAGTTGATAGCTCTTCATATTTGGGAATGTGCAAGAAATACATTTGAAATCGATAGGGAGAGATCTTTGGCTCAGTCTGAAGACCAAGTGTCAGAGCAGGGATAGACAGGTTTTAAGCAGGTACTTCTCGCTGGTCCCCATATATATATATATAATTCCTGTGGAGTTTCTTCAGGACTACTACAAATGGAAGTTATGTTTCAGAACTTCCCAGTTCCATCTTCAAAGCTGGTGTAACCTTCTTGCTACACTAGATGAGATAGAACCAGGGATTTCCTAAACATCACTTTCATTTGGAGTACTAAAGAATATTCACAAAAATCATTAAAAAAAAAACGATGAAATTTAGAAAATGTGGCTAAGAAAAAAAAAAAATATCATAGCTTTCAATTTTGTATGCCTTCATGAAAAGCTCCTGTATGGCTGCATCATACATACATTCATACATGTATATACACGTATATCACACACACACTTATACACATATTGGTTGGATATCCCTAATCCCACTCTGAAAGTTTTCGAGCGCCGAATTTAGTAATGTGCTAATAAAATAGTAGTCTTACCTATATATTATTTTTATCCTTTTTATTCTTGTGACTGTTTATACAACAGTATTTTCTTACTGATTCTTTGTGTTGTGGATTTCCTTCATCATTTGCACATTCATTAAGTAAAGTGTCAGCTTTCTTGAAGATGGCATGATGGATGCTCTGCCTCTCTAACATCAAACCGTACCAAAAGTTTAGCACTTTTAATGATTTCTTATTTACTTATGTTCTTTCTGTATTACAATATGAAAGATAAAATGAAATTGAATAATGAGGGCAAAGTTAGCCATTGGTTACAAGTGTGTCAAGTAAAACATAATTTGCAATGGTTATATTTCCATACTGAAAGTGGTATTGTTAAACAACCGATGGTGCTAAATCAATAGAGGAAGGCCATTTTACTTATATATGGTATCTTGAAGGTTTTGCTGACAAATTACTGAACTAAATACCAAGATTGGTATATGCAGTGGAAAATAGTACATTTAAATTTTCCATCTTTGAAAAATTTGGAAATCCAAAACACTTCAGGTCCTAAACATTTTAGATCAAGGAAATTCAATCTGTGTGTGTGTGTGTGTCCTGCTAGCCCATGACATAAGAATGGACCCCTTACTTAAAAGAAACCAGCAGTCTAATGTCTCATCCCAAAGAAATATATAAGAGTTTCCAAGTATTGTTGCTGGACATCACAAGAACATGGGTTTTCCTTCAGTGAAACTCGAGCCAACAATTACTACTGAATATATTCATGTATATAAACACATATACCCATCTATGGCACAGCCCTCTACTTTGGTGTCACCCACTACTCATCGTGTCGAGATAGATTTCCTGACCCTTATGTAATTGGGATAGGATATCCCCTTACTACAGAATAGAGGAAGCTATGCTGCTCTCTGCATTCCACATACATGGATTCCCTTGCTGGAATCCTTTGGAATATAAAACTTTCATTCCTCTACTCAGGTCCCCTGTAAAGACAGAAAATGGTCAGAGAAATTGGTTACAGTTCAGGCATGTTAGTGGTAGTCACTAAAACCACTTCACTCAGGATAGATCTCTGCCCATAACTAAAATGTGTATATATATATATACATTTACACACACAAGCACATCTTCAGATAGGGTTATAGATAACAAAATAGAGACCAATACCATGGAGACTTTTCACACATTTTTTTTGAATGGCGATTAGTGTTCATTAAAGAAACATTGATCAACTTCTGTATTTGTACTTTCCATCTCCAGAGTACTCTCCCACCTCTCTCCCTCATTTTCTTCCAATTGGGGCAAGGAAACTGGTTCCACTCCCCTACTTTCTTTTGTCTTTTGGGGATTGATGAACCCTGCCAATGATGACTGTGTTGATTACCCACTTCAAAGAGAAAGTCACCATAGATGAAAATATTATGATTATAATCATATATTTGTATGCGTGTATACATGTACTTATGTAGATGCTTTATAGGAATGATTCAGACTCTTTACTGTCTCTTTGTTATCCTAAATTCAGAAAACTAAACTATGCTTTACTTTAAACTCAGAATGTTAAGGATGTATGTAATTATCTGGGCGAGTATTACAAAAATAAGTTATATTCGTTGGGTACTATCTCTTTACACTGGTTCAAAACCTAATTCATGATTACTTTGACCCTTCTGAATACTTGGGGTGTCCTCACCTTCTGACAGACAAGTCCTCTTGTCTTCTTCCATCCTCATGAGCTTTACTCCAGCTGTCACTGTTTTGATTCTCACATCAATCTTTTCTCTTTTTGTTTCCTCACATTTTCCTTTAGTTTGTTTTTATTAAAATATTCATGTGCACCTATTATCATGAACTCCTTTCTGTTAAGTTCCATTTTCAGTTAAAACATTCCTGAATTTAAAGTTTTGTAACCTGCATATTTTCACATCTTCTCTGACATTCTGATCGCTGAACTCCCATTTTATTTTCCTATGTTTTATACCTTGACCACCATCTTACTGTCATTCTTATCCCTGCCTTTTCTTAAAGATGTCCTGAATCCTTTACTGTACTTCATCCTATCATTGTTGCACCATTATATATGCCATCCATCATATGTGGGGATCCTTTCATGTTCCATTTAGTTGTCTTGATTCTCAAATACATTCCTGCATTTTTTCATGGACTTCTGCACATGTGGCATTAATGTAATCACATATATCATTCCCTTCCTGGGATCAATGATAGATAGCTGCCAGTGTTGGTCCTGCAACATGGATGTCATTAGAAGTATTTCTATGTTGCTCATTTTCAAAACCAATCAACATCCAGACCCTTGAGGAATAGGTGGTCAGTCTTTGGAATGAGCCTAGAACTTCTCCCTATCAGCTTTAGCTATTTTCCTCCAATTTTTTCACATAAGGAGGGTTGACAATGACTGCCCCCTCTCCCTTTCTCTAGCTGGTGACATAGAGACAGACTCACACTCATACAACACAACATTCCAAAGTTTCTTCCCAGAGAGATCTATGGGATGTCATGAGGAATATTGATGGCCACTATGGGGCAATGGCAAGTTCAGAAATTGACCTTATGTCTTGTGTATTTGGGTCTTTGTACTCTGTTGAATGAACTAGAGCACACATTTGCATGCAGTAAACGGGGGTGTTCCGTATCTGCTTTATCCTTTTGGACATTTTAGCAAAACCCTACATGCTCATGACTGAAGTAAAACTATCAAATGAGTTGTATCTTGTATGTGTCTGGGTAGTTGACCATATAATTATTGAGTGTGATTAACACCCTTCTCCTTAGGGTTTCCTGTATAGCTGCCTATAGGGTTCAGGACTATCCACAGTGCAGCATGACAGGTTGCAATTAACGCCCAAAGAATTCTGAGACCTCAAAACAATTATCAGTTATAACTAAGAAAAAGAAAATGGGATTGAGAGTTGAACACATTCCTGTTAAACTCATCTCTTCTGGGAGGGTAATAGCTGTCAATCACAAGTCCAACATGTGATCTAAGACCATGATGAATCACACACACAGATACTCACACAAATACATGCACACACACACTCACACCAAGAATTAGAGTGAAATTACTATAGTAAATTGAGTGTACGTATATCCTTTATGTGTCCACAAGGTATGCCAGGATGGTTGACTATAAGGTTACTGGAAGGAAGATCTACACCCTGAGCACTTGGTGTTAAAAATAATGCTGCTTTTGTTTCAACCAAGAGAAAATATGAGACAGAATATTAAGAGTTTGATTAATTCCAACAAACTCATCTAGTACAATACTGTACATCTTGTTAAGTAGATGCACAATATGTATAAGGAAAGAAGAATATTTATTGAGGGTGGCGAGAATGTTAACACTGTTCCTATCCCTTTAGTTTGCAAGCTATGTAACCTGGATTGGTGACCCTCATTTGTGGAGAGATATTTAAGCTAAAAGAAAAAAAATGTGTGTATGTATATACATACACATAAATACACATGAGTTTATATATATATATACATACAAACATGTAGATATGAATTCGTATATATTTTGTCTTTCTTATATATGCACATCTTGGGTTCCACTATCAGACAGACGTTTTTATGATCTGCAATTGTCACCAAAAGGAGATTTTTTTCTTTTTTCCTTTTTTTTATATAAAAAGATATCCCTCAACCTTGAATTTGGTACTAGAGGGTTCTCTATTGGACTATTATTAATGCTAATACTTGAACTGGGATTAATAAAGTGTTTTATTTAGAGACAAGAAAGTTTTAATACCCTGAAAGGGACAGATGTCACAATATGGCATCCACCTTGATCCAAGTGTCAGACTTCCAATGTGATACCTGTGGGTGCTTGTGTACTTCTAGTTTTAGACTACAGTCACACATACTCACACCACGGGCATAGCTCCCTTCCCATATAATACAACTAGGTAAATGCTGAGAACAGGGATAACATCAGCCTTGGATACCAATGGACTACAAAATTACATCAATGTTATAACAAAATTAATGGCTGTCTATATCTTTGCTCCCCATTTATATGT
Source organism: Oratosquilla oratoria (assembly GCF_046742065.1). NCBI lineage: Eukaryota > Metazoa > Arthropoda > Malacostraca > Stomatopoda > Squillidae > Oratosquilla > Oratosquilla oratoria. Next base: position 674,254 of record NC_134799.1, read on the forward strand.
CACGAACTAGCCTTTGCATTTGAGTTGGTGCTTCAAATCTAAGGTCTTGATCCAAAACAGTTCCTACAATTCAAAGGCCAGACATTACTTTGCCCTCTTTTGGATTTTTTTTCAATCTCTTGGATATCAAAAGTGGTTATGTACAAAACTAGTTTATTTTCATTTACTTACAAAAAATAACTTACAGTAAAGCTGGGTACGAACAGAGTACGACTGCATGAGTCAGAGCGAAAAGGCAAAAAAAAAAGAAAAAGAAAAAAAGATACCAGCTCATCTTTTTATACCACAACCATACGACACCACTGCCATGGCACAGATGCCACTGTATGCTAATATAACTTATCCTATCTACCCAGCTCCACACAATTTACCTGTTTATTTTTGTGCAAAGAAGGCTCACAACCTATCAACTACTACTTACCTAAGACATAACTACAAAAACATAGAAGCAAGGGCTGTACTTCGTGTCATCATCTTGCTTTATGTGCCCTCTGACCTCTAAGGGTAGGAAGCTCCAACTGTGTAGTCCTCTGCTGTCGACTTGCAAATCTCCTGTAACTTCAATGACAAAATAAGATACTCATGTCAACTGGACATCTTACTTTACACTTTTAGGTAAACTTACACATCTTACAATATACTGTACCTATAAAGCGGGCACTATGACTCCAGCTAAGATGTGGCTTAGCACCATACCCACGTCCATTTGCATTAGTGATGCCCATGTCCTAATTGTAGTATTCAATTAGGAGGAGGATTGAAGGGGTGGAAAGGGAGTTGGGAGGTAGGGTTCAAGAAGGAGTATTGAGATGGATTGGACACATGAAAAGAATGAATGAAGAAAGATTAGTAAAAGAGATGTGGAGGGCAGAGGTGGATTGAGTGAACATGAGGGGCCAACCAAGGATGACATGGATGGAGTGGGAGGGTTGGGAAAGAGGGGAATGTCTGTTGAGGAAGGAAGGGCGAAAACAAGATAGGGGTGAGAGGAGAATGGTTGTGTATGGATGATGCTGTGATGCATGGAAGGGAGTGGGTGGGGGTGAGAGAGTATGTGTGAATGATATTTTGACAGCCTGAAGGGATTTCTTCCAGTCTTTTTTTTTTTCTTCTGCATAAGTGGACGAAGAGGGAAGGGTCACTGATTAAATGAAGCGGCACTGCTGTGGATGTGCTGTGTCTTGCTATATTGCTTCTGACCCAGGACAGTGAGTGAGATGCAGGGATGACCCATCATTCAGGAGGAGCTAAGAAAAGAGGGAGGGAGGGGTGGTGAATGGGAGTGGAGTATGTGGGGATGAAATGGGTGGGAGTGAATTTATGCCTTTGATTTTGGCTGCCTCCTTTGCAAGTGGGGAAAAAGCCATTGGTATATGTATGCCTGTAGTATACAGGCAAGGAGCAATACTCACTGGGTTTTGTCTCCTATTCTCCTATTTTCTAATATACCTAGACTCAAATTCATGTACAGTTCTAACCTAGTCTATGTCCTTGACTTGCAATTATCATATTTAGATTTGAACTCTTGTATTGTTTGAGCTTAGGCTATATCACCTTCTAAGCTATTCCACATATTTATACATCTACAAGGAAAACTGTATTTCTCCACATCCTTTCGATGTGTGGTGCTTCTTAATCTACTTCCATGAACTCTTCAAGCCCTCCCATCTTTAATCAGATCTCTTCTATCACTGCAATCTATCCCCAGGGCCCCGACAAGGGAAGGGGCGGGGTCAATGCCCCGGGGCGGCACGTTTTTTTTTTTTTTTTTTTTTTTTGGGGGGGGGCGGCACTTTTGGTGAAAAGAAGGTAAAGCAAATTCCCCCTAATGTACTTTTAATGCATCATTTATTTATTATGAGTTGTGTGTATAAACGTTGTTTTGTGGATAAATGTTACATGTGAATCGTGCTAGTGACCATCAGATGTGGAAGGTGGTGGTGTGTGGGAGGGACGGCACTTTTCGACTCGCCCAGGGGCGGCACCTACCCATGTCGGGGCCCCATCTATCCCCATTAGGGACTGAACACTAATTATGTCATATCTTTCTTTTCGATCTTTCAAAGTTGGCAGATGCAGTACCTTTAGTCTTTCTTCGTATAGTTTGTCTGCCAGTCTGGGAACCAGTTTAATTGCTGTCTTTTGTATTCTCTCAATCTTGCTTATATCCTTCACTCAGGATTTCGATGGTGTGTGTGTATTTACCTAGTTGTATTATACGGGAAGAGGAGCTATGCTAGTCCCGTATTTGTATCTCACAACATCTAGTTTGTTCTTAACCTTTTACATATCTAAAAAGTTTAATACTGTACGGAATGCTGACACTAATTAACGTTTTAGCGATATATATAAAACATTAACATTAAACAGTATTATCTTAGTTGTGCACACCTACGCGATATAGGATTAGAAATTCAAATATTTATTTTGTAAATTATAATACATGAACGTAGTATGCAATTTTCTTGGCGGAAGAAAAAAAACTTTCTACAAGCAAATCTACTAGCGAACGAAGCTGCTAGGATACGGTATGGATTTTTTTTCCAAGATCTTGGGATCTTAAAGCCTTTTCATTGTATCTTTCATTATTTAGGTTTGCAAGTTAATATTATATATGAATACAATAGTAATATCCAGGTACTTTGTTCTCCTAAATCTAGCAACATTACACTTCGCTTGGCCTCTATAGCTTCACGGATCACACCATTAGTGACTCGAGTGAGCAGTGTTTGTATGATAATTGTTAACTTGCGTTGTTATTGACAATGAGTGAGTCTGGAGATCCTGAGCCCGGGGTAAATGGCGGTAATACCCCACCAAGGGGAAAAAAGCAAAGGATGGTACCAGCAGTCGTTTAATCCTGAGTGGCTGCAAGACACCTCAGTTGAAAGACTGGGTAAAACCAGACCCAAAGAACAAGAATATTTCTTTGTCGCGGCTCGTGCCGCTTAAATTCTTCTTATCGGCTTAAGAAACCTGCACAGCGAAGCTATAGCGATAATCCCATACCACACTCCTGGTCATATGGCCATTTCCCGAAGGTTGAGTGTGGTTTGAATTTTCCGCCAAAATCATCGGAAATTTAAAATTCCCGGCTCTGTGCAGGCATGCGCATTGTCGACCCCACCTCCCCCTCCCTATTCCCTCCCTTCTTACCCGGCTAGCTCGAGCCGGACGTCGCGTCACTTCAATGAGAAATGAAGGCTTCGCCTGTGGGAGGAGGGAGGGACCCTAAATCTGTGCAGGTTTCTTAAGCCGATAAGAAGAATTTAAGCGGCACGAGCCGCGACAAAGAAATATTATCGGCTGAAAGAAACCTGCACAGCGAAGCTATGCATGAGACGAGGACAGGTGGGAGGAGAGGTGAAGCCTGAATCAAACCGTTATTACGTGTGTCTTTCCTATGGGAGACTTATTCATTTTATCACTCAGTAGAGGGGAGACAGAAACGTCAAGTACCCACGCCGAAGAATGTGACATGCACAACATTGCACTGTTCACACAATGCGTAAATTATACGAAATTTGTATCCTGTTCAACGGTTCCTGGCCCCTCCCCACTCCTCGGTCGCCCTTTGCCCCCTCCACTTTTTTGAGATGAGAGGGGTGGAGCCGTTTCCATGGCGACACATGGGACAGGGGCGACTGAGTGGTAGAGACACCGTGTCCCCAAGGGAGTCGTCGATGTCCAGTCCCTAGGTCCCGCACCCGCTCCACAGAGTGGGTGCGGAGAAACTCCAGCGACCGGCGTAGGGCCCCCGACCGAAGCCAGGGACGCAACAACCTGTGGAGTGCTGAGGGTATCGGCCCGGGCAGGTCACGCGGGAGAAGCAGTATGCTCCTGTCGACCTCCCGTACCAGCCGTCGGCGCCCCAAGCGGCTCAGTGGAAGGGCCGGGGTCGCGAAGTTGAGGCCCCCCCCCCCCGCCACCGAAGGAGGGAGGACGTGTGAGAGAAGCACGCTCTTTTGGCGCAGGGGAGCACCCGAAGGACGCTGACTGTGTCCCACTCAATCCCGAGCCAATAAAGTCTGTGTGGGAGCAAGGGCAGACCCGTCCCAGTCCACCCCGAACTCCACGTCCGCCAACACACTCAGAGCCATTGAGATGTCGGCCGATGCACCCTCCCCGGTGGGCAAATGCATCCACTAGCCGTCTAGGAACATGAGTGTGGAGACGCTTGCTTCCGTCCAACGTACGCCTACCACTCTCACTAGTTTCGTGAAGATCCTCGGGGTAAGCGAGAAACCGAAAGGGAGTATGCGAGGCCAAGTTCGTTTCCGAGCGACCTCGTCCGTGGGCGTTAGTCAAGAGGCTTCGTCCTGGGTGAAGACGTTCCCTGAGCGTCTCCCACGAAGACGGGCCTGGACCCTCGGTATGTATCCAACTCACCCCAAGTCTTCCCGCGGGAAGTTCTCGAAGCCCGTGGCGAGCGTCTTCATCCAATAGTGTGCTATGGCAATTTGTGACGTCTCGTCACCCACAAGCGGACTTCTATATGTTTAATACCTAGTGACATCATGTGATTGTACTGTGACGTCACCGGATTGATCATGGCGCCATAGGATCGTCTCGTGACGTCACAGGGACACAAATTGACGTCATAGGACTACATGGTGACGTCAATTTATCACAATGACGTCATCATACCGTGACATCACTGAGTCACAGTGAGCGTTGAAATAAATTTTGACATGGTAAAATTCTGGACCATCATGACTGTAGATTAAATTAAGTTGAATAGGAAAAGTCATGTTCATTTCGACCTAAGTCACAGTGAGCGTCGAAATTAATTTTAACATGGTAAAATTCTCGACCATCATGACTGTAGATTAAATTAAGTTGAATAGGAAAAGTCATGTTCATGTTGACCTGAGTCACAGTGGGCGTTGAATTAGTTTAACATGGTAAAATTCTTGACCATCATGACTACAGATTAGCTTAAGTTGAATAGGAAAAGTCATGGTCATTTCGACCTAAGTCACAGTGAGCGTCGAAATTAATTTTAACATGGTAAAATTCTCGACCATCATGACTGTAGATTAAATTAAGTTGAATAGGAAAAGTCATGTTCATGTTGACCTGAGTCACAGTGGGCGTTGAATTAGTTTAACATGGTAAAATTCTTGACCATCATGACTACAGATTAGCTTAAGTTGAATAGGAAAAGTCATGGTCATTTCGACCTAAGTCACAGTGAGCGTCGAAATTAATTTTAACATGGTAAAATTCTCGACCATCATGACTGTAGATTAAATTAAGTTGAATAGAAAAAGTCATGTTCATGTCGACCTGAGTCACAGTGGGCGTTGAATTAGTTTAACATGGTAAAATTCTTGACCATCATGACTACAGATTAGCTTAAGTTGAATAGGAAAAGTCATGGTCATTTCGACCTAAGTCACAGTGAGCGTCGAAATTAATTTTAACATGGTAAAATTCTCGACCATCATGACTGTAGATTAAATTAAGTTGAATAGGAAAAGTCATGTTCATGTCGACCTGAGTCACAGTGGGCGTTGAATTAGTTTAACATGGTAAAATTCTTGACCATCATGACTACAGATTAGCTTAAGTTGAATAGGAAAAGTCATGGTCATTTCGACCTAAGTCACAGTGAGCGTCGAAATCAATTTTAACATGGTAAAATTCTCGACCATCATGACTGTAGATTAGCTCAAGTTGAATAGGAAAAGTCATGTCCATTTCCACCTGAGTCACGGTGAGCGTCGAAATTAATTTCAACATGGTAAAATTCTCGACCATCATGACTGTAGATTAGCTCAAGTTGAATAGGAAAAGTCATGGTCATTTCGACCTGAGTCACAGTGAGCGTTGAAATTAATTTCAACATGGTAAAGTTCTTGACCATCATGACTATAGATTAGCTTAAGTTGAATAGGAGAAGTCATGTCCATTTCGACCTGTTTTTTTTTTTTTTTTTTTACTTATATCGATATCAATATCAATATATATATATATTCATTTATTTATTTATTTTTTATAAAAATAATATTGTACAATTCACATAGTGCATAAATTCTATGTAGAATATTGTATCTTGCTCAGCGGTTCCTGGGCCTTCCCCTACCCCTCGGTCGCCCTTTGCCCCCCCTTCTTTTGCGAAGAGGGGTGGAGCCGTTCCCATGGCGACACATGGGACAGGGGTGATCGAGTGGTAGAGATACCGTGTCCTGAAGGAAGTTGCTGATGCCCAGCCCCCGAGGTCCTGCACCCGTTCCACAGAGTGGGTGCGGAGAAACGCCAGCGATGCCGCGAGGCCTCTGATGTTGTGGGCGTGGGGGGCATGGCCCGGGTCGGCCTTCCGGTGCCCTGTTGGTGGTGTCAGCTAGCCAAGACAGGAAGTCCAGAACTGTGCTAGCGGAGATGGTCACTATCGCGTGTCTCCGAAGGAAGTCCTGGAATCTCCGGTTGGGAGGGTTGTTGGATCTGGATGACGGTCGGGACCGTAGCGAAGACGCGGTCTGTCGCTTCCTGGTCGAACAGACCACGGGAAAGGGGAGCTGCTCTCACCACGCCCCGGCGAGCTATCTCCGGGGCCGACCGCGCTGCAGACTGACGAGCTGCCAGACGAGCCGCGGTGAAGGCCCTCGCTGCTGGGGGTAGGGCTGATGACGCCATGTTGGCTGTACCCTCTGCCACGGTAGAGAGTGCCGCCAGGGTGTCTCTGCATACAGAAAACACGCGAATCAAATTAGTAGGGCGAGAAGGATCCCGATCCCCGGAGGGTGTAATAAAGTCACATCGCTCAATTGTAGAACGTATAACATATGCGAAGCCGAGGTCGTTTCCGAACGACCTCGTCCTCGGGCGCTAGTCAAGAGGCTCCGTCCTGGGTGAAGACGCTACCCGAGCGTCTCTCGCCAGGACAGGTCTGGACCCTCTATAGATTGAAATATCCCACTCACCTCAATTCTTCCCGCGGGAAGTCCTCAAAGCTCGTGGCGAGCGTCGTCAGCCAGTTCCTCATCATCGCCATTGCCGTGACGGTCGAGATGGTAGAGGCAAGGTCTTGTCTGGTCGAGGCCTCCGTCGTCAGCAACTTAGCCTCCGGTTCACTAAGTTGCTGGGGGAGGGCGGGGTCCCTGCCCGAGTGCCACAAGCAATCGCGCAGGCCCTCCGGCGCGAAGGGTGGTGGCAGGACGACGGGGAATGATGAAGGGATATGCCGTCGAGGAGGAACCGTCTTGGGTTGGTCTTGGGCCCGCTCGAGAGCAGGGATGTCTAAGGCTTTCTCCCCTTTCTCCTGCGGGAACCAGGCGTTTGGGGAGAGTGCTACCGCCGGTGAGTCCCCCGACCTGTCGACAAACATATGCCCATCAGGGTTTAAACGAGGGTTCTCCAGGAGAGCACCTAATGCGTCCAGAGTGTTAGAGGTGGAAATCCTGGAGGGCGTGGAGGCCGGGGCGGAGAGGGGTCGAATCTTATATAGAACCTTAGCCCCCTCCGCGTCGTTGGCCCACTTTAGGATAACGTCATCTCTCCTCCTCCAGCCCTCCAGTAGCGAGTAGTCGGGAGACCAGGCCACTAGCTTGTGATCTTCTCCAAACGAGTACTCCCAGGACCGGGGAAGGTCACACCATGAGAAGGGGTGAACTCAAGAGTCCGTCATGGTAGGAGGATAAGGTAAAGAAGAACTGTAGTGGTCCTCCACCCCGTCCAACCCGACGGACGTCTGATTGGGGGGTTCCTCCTGAGAGGGGCCTTCTAGTCCTATACCTGTCGCCGGCACGGAGGGGCGGAGGGAAGGACCAGGAGGGAGAGTGGGAGGGGGGGCTAGAGCCGTAGGTTCAATAGGAGGTTGCTCTGGAGAGGGGTGCGTTATGATTTGCGCGGTCTGAAAGGCCGGATAATGTGATAGGGCCGATTCAAGGACGGGGCCTATCAGGGACGGAAGGAGGGCAGCCACTTGGGCAGCCAGAGTTCCCTCTCCCCTCGTTTCGTCCCCCGGCTCCCTGCCCTTGTGGGATTTACGGCGAGGAAAAGGAGAGCGAGGAAGGGAGGGTGAGTTGGGGGGAGAGGCTGTGGAGGGTGGGGACAAGCTGAGCGTCCTGGACCTCGGTGAGGCAGACCTCTTTTTCGAGCGAGATTTCCTGCCGGGTTCACGTGAGTGAACTAGGGAGGAAGACGAGTTCGTGGGGGTGCTTGACAAAGCAAGCCGTAAGGGTTTTAAGGACCCTTGATGGTCGGATGTATGGGGCTGCCGAGAGGCCTGAGGACGCTCGGGGACACCATACTCCGTAACATCAGACTCGTCCCCTTGTACTCCGAGAGGCCCAGGTTGTCCACCAACGGAAGTCTCGGAGACATAGGGAGACGGATGGCGAGGGCGAACGAGGCCCAATTCCACGCCTAACGCCGGATCCGCCCACACCAGGGGGGGGGGGTCGTCAGCGGATTTCAATTTCCGAGCTCTGCGCCATGCCTCCCGAAGAAGTTCGAGGGCGGCTAGCTTGGAACGGGTTTTGGGAGGAGCAGCACGAATCCCCTCAACCCGCGCTTTGCACACAACGCAGGCTAGGGGGTTAAAGCCAGCTTGTGAGAAACAAGGGGCATGGCGGGAGCAGAGGTCGTGGTGGCCGTCTGACGAGATCCTGGCTGTGCAGCCGGATTCCACACACAAGCGTTTGGTCTGAAAATAGAATAATGATAATCATAGAAGGGGTGTCCCAAAGGTGTCTGGACACAACACCGAAGGGGAAAAACTGCAGGAGAACAGGTAGGGCTCCCTACGAGAACACACGAGCACGAGCAGGAACCAGACTTACCGGCATGAAAAGAAGGTGGGTTGTGGAGTGACCGACTCGTCTGGTTCCGCGATGCTAAGTGACGCGACGTCCGGCTCGAGCTAGCCGGGTAAGAAGGGAGGGAATAGGGAGGGGGAGGTGGGGTCGACAATGCGCATGCCTGCACAGAGCCGGGAATTTTAAATTTCCGATGATTTTGGCGGAAAATTCAAACCACACTCAACCTTCGGGAAATGGCCATATGACCAGGAGTGTGGTATGGGATTATCGCTATAGCTTCGCTGTGCAGGTTTCTTTCAGCCGATAATGGTGCATTTTGTTTTGTGTGCGACTGGAAACACAAAAACTGTAATAAGTCTGCCCTGATGCAGCATGAAGTTTCCTTAAAACACACTGTTTAGAAACAAAGAAACGCAATGTTAACATTCAGCAGTATTTTAAGAAGCCCCCAGAATCAGAAAAACTTCAAGATAAGATAGCAAAGGCGGAATTTGGTGGAAGTTATAAAGAAAATTGCCCCTGATTGTGAAATTCTTCAAGGCATGAACATTAAAGAAATAAAGCTTCTTACATATTACAGGATGGAATTGCATGGGAAGAAGTGCGTCAGTTGCGAAAATTTGCAATGAAAATAAATGTTCTTTAATTATAGATGAATATACAGATGTTTCTATATCACAAGTCCTCACTGATGGTCCGGTTTTATGACGAATAAAATTGCAAAGCTACTGACGCACTTTTAGATGTAGTAAAAGTTTATGTGAGTGCTGAAGGATTGTTTAAATCAGTAAAGGAGTTACAGATAAGTAAGGGTATACCCCTACAAAACATAATAAGGTTTGCAAGTGACAACTGCTCCACAATGTTAGGAGCACATAATTAGAGGATTTCAGGCTTACCTTTAGCATGAAATTCCATCTGTTTTTATTACAGGATGTGTGTGTCATTCATTTGCCTTGTGTCCTAGTCAAGCCAGCAATACCCTGCCTTCATGGCTTCAATCTTTTCTGAAGAATGCTTGCGGTTATTTTGCTCGTAGCAGCAAACGTCAACACCTTTTTCAAATGACACATGAAAATGTTACCAAGACTCCTAACCATGAAATGTTAATGTTGTCAAAGACTCGATGGCTGTCTAGAGGTTCCGTTGTCTTTAGAATATTGGAACAATGGGATGCCCTACAGCTGTTTTTTCAGGGAGAATCAAGCACAGATAAAGTAGATGGAGCAGCCAATATACATAAAAACGATGGCAACTCCAGGAACAAAGCACATGTTGCTCTTCCTCAACTATATTCTTCGAAAAGTAAACAAAATAGATATTGAATTCCAATCACATTATTTTCGACTTTCAACTCAGTATACTACAATATCTGATGAATATAGAAGCATTTTAGCAATGTTTGTGAAATAAGAAGTACTTAGTAACAAGGGTTTCGGGGCATTGATCCGCGTGATCATGCAATACACAAGAAAGTTGATGATATTGAACTTGGTGGTAGATGCGAGTCCATGCTTATTAATGAACCTCTAGGAGAAGTTGAAAAAAAAAATTGTCTTGCCTACCAGGAGTTTTTGGTGGAACTTTGTGCTCAAATGCGAAAGAGATTTGTTTTTGAGGAAAACGGTATTCTAGCCATGATGCGAATGGTTGACCCCAAAAAAGCACTCAAGTTTCCTACGTTGATTAAAGAAGATTTAGACGATGTACAGGATGAAGGGAAATATTTGTTGCATTTCAAGGAATCACTGAAAAATATGAGTGACTCGGCAACTAAATTCTGGCATGAAAGGTGCCAAATTCTGGTGCTAAATTCTGGACGGTGCTAAATTCTGGACGGTGAAAGATGGCCATGACCGCCAGAAATTCTGCCTCCTCTCTAACTTCTTGTGCTGTCTACTGGTTCTACCCCAGTCGTCTGCATGCCTTCAGAGAGTATTTTCTCAACTAAACATTATAAAAACAACGAACAAACAGCCTTCATATGTCAACTGTTGCAAACCGACTTCTAGCTAAGCAAGCATTACACGACAGAAAACAACTTGTGACCAGTGGGATCCATCGACATCACTGTCAAAAGATATTTTAAGTGGTCAGTGCCACCAGCGCTACATCAACAGAGAAGCTGCCAGGAAGCAGAGAGAAGTAGCAACTCTGCATCCCGATGATGTCGAGGCTCCCTGTATTTCTCCAATAGTTCTTCATAAGTTCAATATTCAGGTAAGGAATATACCAGGATCCACGTCTCAGTAGCATTAGTTCATAATATTTGTAAACCTTGGGATATTTTGGTCCATCTTGAGAATATTCGGAGGCAAGTCCGATTTTTTATTTTAGAGTGGCAACACTGTTGTCCAGCCTAGTCGCTGTCAAATAAACAATGGCTTTCACGTTGTGGACCGGGTGTTCTCCAACTCCAGGTGACGTTGATAAGCGCTGTTAAAAAGACAATAGGGCTTCCTTAGGTGTTATGAGAGAACACGGGGTTCTGCAGTCCTCTGTTAATTCCCCGAGGTATAATAATAATCAGGCCGTCATCATCCGTGACGACGACAACCCGGATAATTTAAGAATTTGAGGTACCGAATTACTAAACATACTCGTAGGTTAGGTTACGTTCGTTAGTTAGGTAGGTTAGGTTAGAATAGAATTTATCATCCTTTCATTTCTTCGACCTCGGCTTTCTCACTTTCTCACCATCCGCCTGGTAGGTCTTGTGTAGTCCTGTCAGTCTGCGTCAGCTTCCTCCCGTCGGCGCGGTCATCATACCGTCTTTCTTGTGGTACTTGCTGGAGAGAGGATAATCTATTCCTAAGCGCTTCATTGATGTTGTCACGCCATCTTTTCCGTGGTCTTCCTGGTGGTCGTCTACCCCTGGGACGCCAGTTCAGCCATCGCTTTGGTGTTCTATTATCTTCCATTCTCATGACATGTCCATACCATCGTAGCTGTGCTCTTTCCACAAAGACTAAGATGCTGTCGATATATAGTTCCTTCCGGATGTCTTCGTTTCTCATCCTATCTCTTCTAGTAACAGCCTTTATGATACGCAATACTCTCATTTCTGCAGCTTGAATTTTACTTCTAGTTTTAGTTGTGAGAGTCCAAGACTCGCACCCATAAGTCAGTATAGGTCTCAAGATGGTTTTGTATATTATTATCTTTACCTTTCGTGGTACATGCCGGTCTTTAAGTAGGGGATAGAGAAGGTTAACATTTTTGCTGTAGCTGGCAATACGATCTTCTACGGTCTTCTCATTCCTAACTTCATCAAATGTAACTCCCAGATACTGTACTTCAGTTACTTGCTTCAGTTTCACATCTATTTGTATGTCAATCTCTTCCTGTTCTCTCCCAACTAGCATTAACTCTGTTTTCCCAAGATTTATTTTAGGCCATGTTCTTTTGATACACTATTCCAGAGGTTAATTATATTTGCAAACTGCTGCAAATCTTCTTCCACCAATCCCACGTCGTCAGCATAGATAAAAGTGGCATAGTTCCCCTGTCTCCACTTCTTTGCTCCACTACTTTCACGACCTTGGCATCTATCAAAACAAACATGGCGTAACATTCAACCGCCGCAACTTCGTTCGTTAGTAAATCGGTTTTTTCAACCTTTTTGTTTTTGATACCCGCCAAAAAATCGCATGTTACGTTGATATATTTTAATTTACAAAATTAATAATTAATTTTGTATTGCTATATATCACATAGGTGTGCACAACCAAAAAATTACCCTCCTACTTCTACATTTTTATTTTTTTTTTACTTTCTACCATTTATTTTCAAACAAGTTAATCACACTTCTCAGTGTCCTTTTCAATAGCATTACCATATTTGTCAGAAAAGATGTAAAAATCTTAAATCTTTGATTTTTTTTCTGGTATTCTCGATTCATGCTAGGTACCTTCATTTAGTAAAGAAAAACTCACCCACAGTGATTACTTGCTGGTATATGCACGAAAGTTCAATTTTGGTTTATTTGTACACTGCTACTTTCATCTGACCAAACGTACACGAGTAGAGCTCATTCAACTGTCACAATTTGCACGAGCTTTCAACCATTGACCTAAATAATCTATTTAAATGTCAACTCCCTAGTTTTGCGTAATATAATCGACCGTAACTGGCCACTACTTTGGGAAGTTGACAGAACGAATTTACTGTTACATTTCCCTCCTGTACTGTTATATTTCTCTGCATGTTATGTTATGACAAACTACAGAAAGTTTACCTAACAATTTTTCCTCAACATTACAACGGTTCAATAATTATACATGTGATCGATTTTCTTTGAAAGACTGCATAGTTGGAAGCAGCTAGTTTGCAGCCATTTTTTTGTCCAGTATCGCCTATTAAATTGATTTGTGCATATCAACCGCAACGCGCTATACAGACATGTTAATTGATTGTCTATTATACCTATGGTGACATATTTTGAAAACAAGTCTAAATATATCAAGGACTGCATTTCTCCATTTCTCCATAAGTCCTACTGTATTCCCTGCCTAGGAAGTGATTTGAATTTGGGATTTGTTTGGCGGAAGTCGTGCGGGTGTTAATTGCATTTCCCTAGCATTTATTATAGTGCCAATAAGTTGATTAGGAAAATTTACTTGCAATGTATTTTTTTCCAACAAAAATAATAAAAGTTTAGGATATTCTTTTTTAAGATTTTTTCGATTGGTAACCAACCTTCAAATGAGAAAATATAATGAATATACAAAGGAGATTCGTATAAAAATACAAAATAAAGTGTATTTAATGAAAAATAGAGAAATATATGCATATTTTTTATATTAAGTTGGAGAAATTTATTGCTGGAAATTGTACATTTCAAAGAATACCTACTATAAAATGCATCTTGGCCCAGAATTACAAATATGAATAGTCTATATAAGCATGACCCAATTGCAAAATATACGTACATACATACATACATATACCAAGGCTTTTTCCCCCTTCCAAGGGAGGTAGCCACAAAGGGAAAGGCATAAAAACACTCCCACCCATTTCATCCCTAAATACACTCCACACCCCTCCCACCCTTCCTCTCATCTGAGCACCTCCTGGATGACGGGTCATCCCTGAACCCTGCCCACCGCCCTGGGTCAGAAGCAGTGTCGCAAGACACAGTACATCCACAGCAAGGCCGCTTCATTTAATCGGCGACCCCCCCTCTCCGTCCCCCTTTGCATATAAAGGGAGGATGGGGAGAAATCCCTTCGGGCTGCGTCAAAATGTACTCACACATACTACCCCCCCCCCCACCCCCCCGCCCATTCCTCCTCATGCAGTCACAACATCATCCATATACAACCATTCTCCACTCACCTCTGTCTTCCGTCCTCTCCCTTCCTTCCTCAACAGACATTCCCCTCTTCCCCAAAGCCCCCTTCACCCCATCCATCCACCTCATCCTAGGACGTCCCCTCATGTTCACTCCCTCCACATCTGCCTTCCATACCTCTTTTACTAGTCTTTCTTCACTCATTCTTTCCATGTGTCCAAACCATCCTAATATTCTTTCATCAACCCTCTCTCCCAAATCCTTTTTTACCCCTGTTCTCCTCCTCACCTCCTCATTTCTCACTCTATCTAGCCTAGTAACCCCCACCATACTTCTCAGACACCTCATCTCAAACACATTCAAACTCCTTCTCTCTTCTTCTCTTATGTTCCACGTTTCTGCCCCATACAGTGCTGTTGGCACAATCACTCCTTCATACAGTCTCCTCTTCGCATCCATTCCCAAATGTCTATTTCTCATTACACTCTTTAAACCACCAAGGCATTTACTCGCTTCTCTCAATCTACATTCTACCTCCACCTTCACTCCACCTTTTCCTGCTACACTTGCACCCAAGTATCTAAAACTATCCAATTCCTCCAGTCGCTCTCCCTTAATGTTCACTTCCAGTCTACTGCCACTTTCACCCCTTGTACATCTCATCACCTTACTTTTACCCACATTTATCTTTAGCTTTCTTCTATCACATACTCTCCCAAACTCTGCCACCAGCTTCCTCAATCCCTCCTCTGACCCTGCCACAAGCGCAGTGTCGTCCGCAAACAACAGCTGGCTCACCTCCCACTTTTCTCCATTTTCTTTAACCATCTCCAATCCCTGACTCACTACCCTAGCATTCACCTCTCGCACCACCCCATCCATGTATAAGTTGAACAGCCAGGGCGACATAACGCATCCTTGACGAAGTCCCACCTTTACTTCAAACCACTCACTCTCTCCATTTCCAATCCTAACACATGCTCTACTACTCACATAAAAACTCTTGACAGCTCCCAAAAGCTTTCCTCCTATCCCATAAATCTGCATAACCTCCCACAGTGCCTTTCTGTCTACCCTATCATAAGCCTTTTCCAGATCCATAAAAGCCCAGAAAACATCCTTCCCCTTTCCTATAGCTTTCTCACATATCTGTCTTACCACAAAGATCTGATCTACACAACCTCTACCCGTCCTAAATCCACACTGTTCCTCACCAATTACTCCTTCTGTTCCTCTCCTAATCCTCTCAATTAAGATTCTCCCATAAGCCTTCCCTACTACACTCAACAGGCTAATCCCTCTGAAATTACTACATTCACACTTGTCCCCTTTTCCCTTGTAAAGAGGAACTATACAGGCACTACTCCAGTCCTCCGGTACTCTACCCTCTCTCCAGCAAACATTAAATAATCTCACCAACCAGTCCACCATCACTGAACCTCCCTTTTTCAGACATTCTGCATGACATCCATCCAGACCAGGTGCCTTACCTGCTTTCATCATCTTTACAACTGCCTTCACCTCATCCTTCCTTATTTCTCCTCCATTCTCCTCACTCATCACTTTCATTTTTTTCGTATTTCCCACTGCAGCTATCTTTCCTTCCCTATCCTCCTTCACATTCAGCAACTCCCTAAAATATTCTGCCCATCTTCCCCTCACTGCCATCTCTTCCATTATCAACTCTCCATCTGTACCTTTTACCTTTTCTTCCCTACTTGATTCGCCTCCTCTTCCTCTCTTAATTTCTTTCCAAAACATCTTTTTATTACTTTCAAAATTTTCTGTCATACTCCTACCCCATTTCACATCTGCTCTCCTCTTTGCCTCCTTTACCTTTTGCTTTACTTCTCTTTTCTTTTCTTTGTACGTCTCATATGACTCCCCTGTCCTCTTTTGTAACCAATCTGTGAATGCTCGCTTCTTCTCTTCTACAACCTTCTTTGTTTCCTCATCCCACCATTCACTACCCTTTCTTCTATTTCCCCCTGTCCTTCTTGTTCCACACACCATCCTTGCACACTTTAAGACTCCCTCCTTGAACCATCCCCATTCCTCCTCTACACCCATCTCTGCTCTATCCTTTACTCCCTCCCACTCCTCCTTCAGCTTCTTTTCGTACTCCTTCTCCTTTTCCTTTTCATTCAAGGAGTTCACTCTAAGAACCTCCCTACCTTTTGTCCCTTTCCTCCTTCTCCATCTATCCTCCACTCTCAACTTACCTTCCACCAAAAAATGATCTGATATTCCCCCACCCTCTCCCCTTAGCACATGTACATCCTTAACTCTTCCTATCATAATCCTATTTACCACTACATAATCCATTAGCGCTCTATCTACCACCCTTCCCTCCACCACCCTCTCCCATGTGTACTTATGCTTGACTTTCTTCCGAAACACTGTATTTGCTATCATCAACTCTCTTTCTAGACACATTTCCACCATCAACTCTCCACTACGATTCTTTCCTGGAACTCCACACTTCCCAACCACTCCATCGATTGGACCATTTCCCACTCTAGCATTAAGGTCTCCCAGTACTATTACATTGACATTTCTTCCTAAACCCTCTATGCACTCATTTAAATCTATCCAAAAGGCCTCCCTTTCTTCCCTGCTCTTCTCACTGCCCGGCCCATATGCACTTACAAAGACCCACATCTCCTTTCCCAGTTTCACCTTCATCCACATTATCCTTGAGGAAACCTCCTTCCACTCCACTACCCCTTTACCTATCTCCTCACTTACTAGAATAGCCACCCCTTCCCTCCCTCGCCCTCTCTTCACTCCTGATAACCTCCCACTTACACTCCCAAACATACACTCACCCATCCCTTTCAACTTAGTTTCACTCAAAGCCAACACATCCAACTTTCTTCTCACAAACATACTACCTATCTCTTCCCTTTTACTCTCATCTGTACCACATCCACGCACATTAAAAGACCCAAACCTTAGGGTGCTGGCCCGAGGCCCGCCAGCACCCCTTATGCCTTCACTTTTGTCTTTAGGATGTGTGCCCCGTGGGGCTACAGGGAGAAGGATGCCTAGTCCCTCTCCCCGTCCCTTTCTTCTCGCCTCTTACGATCCAAGTGGGAAAACTTGGTGGCAGTATTCTTTTCCCCCACCACAGGGAATTCCCCCAATCAGAAAGAGAATACTCAGAGAAATGGTACAGGACAGCAACAAGGGGTTGGGGGACAGCATAACGGAGGGACAGTCGTAGTATAAAAGTGTCATCATTTCTCTATAAACAGAATTTCTTCTATCATAGACAAAATGATGTGTGGCTCTGGTCCGTAGGGGCGCCCCATATAGACCCTAAAGTATCGACTGCATGCTACTTTGCCACAATAACAAGCAGCCAATACCCCAGACGTATATATACGTATACCTGAACATTGATATTTAAATTCGAATATGTGCTGTTTAAGTTTGTGTAATTACGGCTACTGGTGCTATTTTTAATGATTCTGTATCAGTGAGGTAAATTTGATGTATTCAAGCAATTATTCATAGTCTATTACAGAACAGAAGCTTATCTCAAACACTTCCATGAGTCACACGACTGCGTCAATATCTGCCATGTCAATCCTTCCAACTTCTCTATGTCGTCTCTCCACCGTCTGATTGGCCATTCTCTCCCACGCCTCCCATCTCGCTGCATCTAATCAATAATGTATATTTTGTTCCCTTTCTCATCTGCGTCTCTAGTCATTTGCACAATATCATTCTAACCCCGCTTCTTGTCTCCTGCGCTGTATCATTCACTCCAATCTGCCCTCACGCCCAAATCCCCTCTTCCTGCCTCTCAATGTTATTCCCAGCATCTACCTTTCCATTCAACTGTACTACTTGGAATGACTTTTACTTTTCTTGATACGTGTCCATAAATGTGCCAATTGCGAGATAAGATCTAACCGTGTTTCTGGGAATATTTTCCCGACTGTGTTTGTGATGCAAACTATTTATCTAGAAAGCGAGGGAGATGACTGAATGAACATAGTGCATTGAAGGGTGATATGATCCATATGAACTCGCCCAGAAAACAGGCTACATTTTCCCCCATGACCCAAGTTTCCATGAAGATGAATCGAAATATAGTATTTACTATGATATTGCCACCATTTTGTGGGTCAATGAATATATTGTAGTGATTTTTGAGTTACGCTTATAAGGCTATTGAATGTTTAACATCCTACAAAATATGTATACCGTGCAAAGCATTGCATTCTTCTGCCACAACCAAGGTGTTATTCGGCATTGCACGATCTATAAGTTATGTGGAACCGCCCCCACGATCCTGTCACATTCAGGACAACTTCCAAGGGCATCTGCCAGATCCTTCTAAGTTTTATCCTCAGATCTTTCTATTTATAGACATTCTCTCTCTCTCTGTTCGACTTATGTATACCATGGGAATGCAACGTCGATCAAGTACGCCCTGCTCGTTTCTTTGTCAATCAGAATTATACCTGCTTGGCGCGCACTGACAGAGTCGTCGGTAAAGATGTCTCGCAAGATCTACGCTTTATCGTTCTCTTCTGCGTTTTCTGGTGTGTGGTTATTTATATTCATCATTGTTATCATTAATTCTATTATTACTAATATTATTATTATCGTTATCATTATTGTTATTTTATGTGTGAGCAATGTTCTGTATGTTGCTCTAGTAGTGAAATCAAATAGTTCATGTTCACGTGGTATACGCTAAATATAGAAATACAGATAGAACGAAAACTTCTGAGTCTCATATCCCCCATGCTCGTTTTGATTCGTAAATACTCGCGTCTAAGGCACGTCCGAACTCAATATAGTTACACGGAGTATTAAAAGAATTCTCTCCCCTCTTTGGTAGCAATACCTAGACCCATTCCCCTGAATAATGGAGGAAGGGCCTTAACATGGTGGGGGGAAGGCATATGCCCTGGGACGGCAATTCAAGTCTGGACATACCGCCCACAAGGCTGACAAAATAATTATGATAGAAAATAGGGCAAAGGAACCCCGAATAAATTTACCGTTATATATATGAATTTTGCGTTAGAACCAACAGCATATGAAATATTCTCCCTTTATCATTTCTGCAATAGGCTGTAAAGGATGGTGGAGATGGAAAGTGGTGATGGGAGTGAAGTATCACTCCCACGGGCTTTGAGCCCGTGCGGTGGTGTTTATGTAAGACACATCTTGTGGAGAGGAGGTGGAATAGTGCAGCTAGTCAGAGAGTGATAGGAGTCAGTAGAAAAGAGAGGCTACAGCTGTTAGAGCGGCGGCGGACGCTATAGTAGCTGACGGAGCTCATAGGGGCTTTGGAGGCGGCTCACAAGACCTTCAGGGGGAGCCGGTGGTCCTTGTCTGAGGAAAGAGGTGGCGGGGCAATCGCTCAGGTAGTGGAGGAGGTCGGCATTCTCTGCACGGCAGTGGTTGCACCGGCTGTCTTCCATGGTGCTCTGGGGATTAAGTTGCCAGAAGCAACGGTCCTAAAGACGCAGCCTGAAGAGCAGCTTCTCTACCCTTCTGGGAGTGGAGCGGGGTAGGACTAGAGGTTCATATGCTGTCACCTTTTTGTACCACCCCGCCCGTTGGGAAATCTGTGCCTCCAGACTGTGTTGTAGGTGCCACTGCGTGCGTGCTAATGCCCTAGTTCGAAGTTGGAGCTGGCTCCTGCTAGGAGGGACCTGAACATGAACTCTGGCGCGCTTGCGAGCCGCAGCTGCTGTCGTGTCTGCAAGGTCGTTTCCATGCACACCGACGTGACTTGGCATCCAGTTGATGACATTCCGTCCAGCACGGTGTAATTTGTGCAGGAGCGCAATGATATTGGTGAGGAGGTGGACATTATCTTCGGGCTCTGCATGTTGCTAACAGCTTATCAGGTTCAGAGAGTCGGTGTGGATTACCACGGAGTTGGAGTGGGATACAAGGGCATGTTCTAGGGCCCCCTGCATCGCCACGGCCTCGGCTTAAAGAGAGGACGCGGACTCGCTGACTCTCCTGCCGAAGGTGCATCCATCAGTGACAAAGGTAGCTCCGGCCGCGTGTGGGCTGTTTGGTTCTACAGAACCATCTCTGAAATATATGGTATGACCAGGTCGCGTCAGTGCTCGGATACCGTTGTTTGCCGAGACGCGGGCTCTGTCTGGGTGGCATGCGCCCTTTTCCTCCGGGAGTGACGTAAATTTAAAGGTCACAGGAGCCGTTGCCCACGGCGGCGGGCATTTGAAGTCCGGGTGGGATTTTGGTATGCCCTTCTCGAGGAGAGGTTGTCGCAGTTGAAAGGAATCCAGGAGCTTGGCCGCGTGTGAGAGCCAAATGTTGGGGCGTTGCAATGTGTCTGCGCGTGCTAGGGAGGTGTTGATGGTCCGGCCTAGACCTGTCTCGTCGCGGGGTTAGAGTGCGCGGGCAACAAAGTCCGCCCCGACCATTCTGATCCTGAGTTGGAGAGGAGGAAGCGAGGCTTCCCGTTGGAGGTTGAGAATTTTATTCCACCGTTGTAATAAAATTCTCAACCTCTAGCGGGGATGTCACTGGAAAACTTTGCCCTGGGACGGCACTTAGGCATGTAAGGGCTCTGAATGGAGGTGACCACCAATCCACCCATTTCTTTCCCCCTCTGTCTTGGCTCTTTGTCTATTTGCCAAGAGCTTTTTACCCCTTATAAGGAAGGTAGCCAAGTCAAAGGCACGTAACTACTTCAATCTATTCCTTCCTCTCATCTTAGCCCTTCATGTATCCCGTCCAATGTCCTAGGTCAGAAGCAATGCAGGAAGACACAGTACATCCACAGCAAGGCTGCTTCACTTAATCGGTGACCTCCCCCCCCATGCAGAAATATATGTATTACAAAGGATTACAAAGACAGAGCATGCCGACAGGAGACCTTTTGGTCCATATCTAGGTCGGATGCGAAAAAAATATAAATAAAACTATAATAATGTAAATAATAGATAAAATACATAAATAAATGCATATGTCGTCGCGGCTATCCCTCGTGGTCGAGGAAGATGGTCTTCGTGAGTTATTGGTGTGTGGGAAGGTGTCTAATGAAACCGATTCGTGCCTGGAAAGATCGGTCGCAGTGCGGACATACAGTTCCGGGAGGAAGTGCTGGCCGTGGCCGCTTTTGTTGTCGCTCTTTCCGATGTTTTCTTTTTTCCTCCAGCTGTGCAGACCTTTTTGACTCAAAGGTGGCTGTTCCTTGGTGATAAACCTCTCTGGAGAAACACCGGCAGAGAAGGAAATGTATAGGTATAGTTAAATAATAAACAAACTGGTAAATAAACAAACAAATTATAACAAAAATAAACAAATAATATAAGATAAATAATAGTCATTACAGCATCTTGCTTAGGTGTTTATCCAAATGATTCTTAAAGCTTCAAACTGGACAACATTGCACTGCCTCTGTAGGAAGTTTATTCCATTCATTAACTACATGGTTGGCGAAGTTGTTTCTACCCACTAACAAATTAAATCTATTTCCAGACAGTTTCAAACCATTGTTTCTTGTCTAATTCTCATTCAGTGTGGAAATTTTGTCACTTTTGATGTCAATTCCCTTTAGAATATTAAAGACCTGTATCAAGTCACCTCTGAGTCTACATTTTTTAAGGAAAACAGATTCATATATTTTAGTCGATTTTTGTATGATTTATTTTTTTATATTTGGAATCAGTTTTGTGGTTTGCCATTGTACTTTTTCCAATTTGTCAATGTCTTTAATGAGATTTGGTGACCATATGGAAACAGCATATTCCAAATGTGGATGAACTAATGATTTATATAGCTTGTTAACGAGTGATGGACTTTTGAAGTCAAAATATCATGCAATCAGTCCTAGAATCTTATTTGCTTTCTCAGGTGATTTGAGATCATTACTGATAATTACACTGAGATCCTTTTTACTATCCACTTTTGTTAACGTTTTTCCAAATAACTTGTAATCGTACTTAGTTATTTTTACCTATGTGCATTACCTTGCATTTGTGTTGAATTTCATTGGCCACTTTTCAGACCATTGCTGTAATTTATCTAAATCTTCTTGAATATCTAATTGGTTTAAGTGATCATTTGCCATTCTGCACAGTTTTGTATCATCAGCAAATTTGGAAACAGTAGATTTTAGTCCATGGTCTATATCATTTATATATACTATGAATAGAAGTGGCCCAAGAACAGAACCCTGAGGAACTCCATTCATAACATTTTTCCATCCAGAAGTTTTCCATTTAAAACTCTGTTTTTGATCATTCAACCAATTACCAGTCCAACTTAATAGGCTACCACTTATTCCACATGAAGCTAATTTAGTAAGTAGTCTTTCGTGGGAGTAAGTTAAAGTAGTCTTTTCGATCATTCAACCAATTACTAGTCCAACTTAAAAGGCTACCACTTATTCCGTGCGAAGCTAATTTAGTAAATAGTCTTTCATGTGGGACGGTATCAAAAGCTTTTGCAGAGCCTAGATACAGTATATTAAATCTATATTGTTTGTCATAATTCGAGATAAATGTGTTGTAGAATTCGAGTAAGTCACGCAAGAACGTTTCCATCTGAAACCATGCTGGCTATCATTTATCAAACAGTTACTTTCTAAATGATGTTCAGTAGCATCTCTGATGATTGTTTCCAACATTTTTCCTACGATTGAAGTCAAACTTATAGGCCTGTAATTATTTGGATTCCTTTTTTTAATATGGGAGTAACGTTAGCTAGCTTCCATTCTCTTGGGACATCTCTAGATATGATTGATTTCTTGAAAATATTTTCTAATGGAACAACAATCTCATTTTTCATTTCCTTCAAGATTTTTGGATTCCAACTGTCAGGACCTTTGAGTTTCTCTTATAGACCTTTTAATTTTTTCTTTTGTTATATTTACCGTAGTAAGTTTACCCTAGGCTTTTCACAGGTTTCAGTTTGGAGCTCCCTTTGAGGCGTTTCATTTACGAATACCGAGCTAAAATAATTGTTTAAAGTATCACATTCCTTCATTTGAATATTCAAGTTGACCGTCAGCAGGTAATAGTGGACCAATGTGATTCCTAACGACCTTTTTATCTCTAATGTAATTATAGAATTCTTTGGGATTCTCTTTGGATTTATCAACAATATTCATTTCGTGTCATTTTCATTTTTTTATTGTCTTTTTTAAATCTCTCTGTATTAATACATAACTTTGATAGTCATTAGATTCACCTGAGCACTTGTATTTCTTATAAGCCAAATGGGAATTTTTTTTTTTTAAAACTCAAAAGGTTGAAAGTTGTGCCACATCTTTATTTTCTTCTGTACTTGTTGCCTAGAATTGCAAACTAGAAAAGTGTATACAATTTTTTTTATTTTGTAATTCTAGTTATGCTAATTTATTTATTTTGACTCGTACATTTTAACTTATAATGCTGAATTGGTTTTGGAAGGATTAATTAAAATACAAATTCTAAAAAATCTATGATTTTATTTTTCTCATTCTGGAGAACCACTACTTGTTCATACAATGGTTCCAACTTTCAACTAAAGATGTGTTCCCTAAATCTGTACACAAGTTTTCACTTTTATTACATAAAGTTTTCCTAATATTTTGTTCAAGGAGTAAACTAATTTATATCATTAAAACCACACTGATTTAGTGGACAGGAAATTAAAATAAACTCTAGTGGAATTGATCTCATATTAAATTACAATCTTAAAATCATGTTTTAAGAAAACACAATGCAAACACTCTTGCTGAAGAATATATGCAAAAGAGGAAAATATATGGATTACATAGTTCTCCCGTAGATGCAGTAAAGTGGACTGGATGTTTGACAAGAAAAAATAAGGATGGGTACAGAAAGAGAGTTACAAGGAAGGAATTGGGGTGAAGTGATGAAAATAAATTGTTACCTAAGGATAAGGCAGGGGATAGGGGTGAGTGGAGAATGGTTGTGTATGAATGATATTATGAAACAGTATGAAGGGATTCCTCCCAGACTCCTCTATTTCCCAAATGAGGGAACAGGGAGGGGGGGGGTTGCTGTGTAAGTGAAACAGCCCTGCTGTGGATGTGCTGTGGGAGTAGGTGCAGGCCAATGACTGGCAGCTGGCAACAGTCCCCAGACCTTCCCATTAGTCTTTCTGGGAAGAAACTCTGGAATGATATGTGTGGGACTAGAAAGAATTAGTGTCTGAGTAAAATGGGAATGTCTGTTGAGGAGGTTAGGGAGAAGGCAAAAGATAAGTGTAAGTGGAGAATGGTTATGAATGGAATATAAATTGATGTAACCCAAAGGTGTTTCTCCTTGTCTTCTCTATTTTCACATGAGGGTATGAGGAGGAGGAGGGGTGGGTGCTGTTTAAATGAAGTGGCTGGCCCTGATTTTGCGTGTGCTGTGTCTTGCTGCATTATTTCTGACTCAGGCATTGGGCAGGAGACAGGGATGACCTTTCATCCACAAGGGGCTAAGATAAAGGGGAAATGAGAGACAGATTCATCATGGTCTTGGATCTCATGTTGGACTCGTGATTGACAGCTATCACCCTCCCAGAAGAAAACTCAGAGCTCATATATGACTGATCTATGGGTAATGCTGTAACTTTACACACACACACACCCATGAATGTTGAAGTAACAACCCACAGCGCAGCGATACCGAAATTATTTCAGCCCTGGGTGGTATTCAAATCTGGACCACCGTAGTGGCAACCAGGAACTCTAGCCACTATGCCACAAGGTGTGTGTGTGTGGGGGAGAGTGTGTGTGTGTGCCTTGACTTGTTCCTCCCTTACAA
The DNA here is from genome assembly GCF_046742065.1 of Oratosquilla oratoria. Lineage (NCBI taxonomy): Eukaryota > Metazoa > Arthropoda > Malacostraca > Stomatopoda > Squillidae > Oratosquilla > Oratosquilla oratoria. The sequence goes on from NC_134799.1 coordinate 699,084, forward strand.
GTGGGAGGAAGCTTATTGGTACAAAGATGACAGGCAGATTAGTGTAGGAATATCATTGGCTGTAAGTGGTAGAAGGTGGGAGGTAGTCACCAGTTACTCCCTCCTTGTGTTTTGAAATTAGAGGCAATAGCCTACTGACGAAGTTGACAGAGATCCAGGGCCATCTTATGACCAAGTGCCACCCCCTTGGGGCTGCACCACCAAATGGAAGTGAAAAAGTTCATGGGATGGAAGGGAGAGGGAGAAACAGGGAGAGTGAAAATGTTGGACCCAGCATGACGCAGAATAACCGGACAGGAAAGAATCACGAAAAAGAAAGGAGAGGATTTAAGGATAATGCAAAGAACCAAACAGAGGAGGGACAAAGAACAAGAGCATAAAATTTACATACTATTTATTCTATATACCAAGGGCTTTTCCCCTTTATTTGGAAGGTAGCCAAGTCAAAGGGCAAGTACCCACTCCTGTCCACCACCACCCTTCCCTCCTCTCATCTTAGCTCCTCGTGGATGACGGGTCATCCTTATCTCCTGCCCAATGTCCTGGGTCAGAAGTAATGCAGCAAGATACAGTATATCCACAACAAGGTCACTTCACTTAATTGGTAATCCCCCTCTCCATCCCCTCGTGCGGAAAATAGAGAAGACAAGGAGAAATCCCTTCAGGCTGTGTAAAAAAATAATAATAATAATAATAATAAAATAAATACATAAAAATTACATTCAATATAAGAATTAAGGGAAGATTATGAGAGAGTGATCGGAAGCAAGACATGAGGATGGAAGACGAGGAAGAAGAAATGAGATAGGACAAGAAAAAGAGATAAAAAGCAAATAATAATAATAATACCTGTTCCCTCATTTCACTACCAGGAAACCCACAGTCCCAAGGCAGCTAGGAACGAATTCTGGACTCTCCCGTAGATCTCTTTGGGAAGATACTTTGGACTGGAGTCTGGGATGCATCAGTGTGGGGTAGTTTTTACATCTCAAACAGCTCGTGGGGGAACATTTATTGAATGGGCAATATTACTGAGCTGCAAAGCAGAGGAGATACAACTGGATTGGACAAAGAATGATTTTGGGCCCAGTATGGAGACCTCCTGATGGAAGCGAAGGATATAACAGGTATGAAAGGTATGAGAGGTCTGAGAGAAAGGAAAGAAAGGAAAGAGAGGAAAAAAAGAAAGAGAAAGAGAGAGAAAGAAAAAGAGAGGAGGAAGAAAGAGGAAAAAGAGAGTGAGAGAAAGGAGAGAGAGAGGAGAGGGAGAGGAGAAAAAGAGACAGAAAGAGATGTAAGTGAAAGAAGAATCTCGAAAGTATTGGAAATGAACTGCGGAAGGAAGAAAAAAGAAAAAGATGGAAGGTAAGATTTAAAGGGAAAGAAACAAATGAAAAGCTACATACAATATACCAACATTTTTTTTTTCCCTCACTAGGGAGGTAGCCAAAAAGAAAAAGGCATAAAAACCACTCCCAACATACTCCACTCCCCTCCACCCTCTTCCTTCCCTCTTATCTTGGCACCTCCTGGATGACGGGTCATCCCTACATCTTGTCCACTGCCCTGGGCCAGAAGCAGTGTTGCAAGACATAGCACATCCACAGCAAATCAACTTCATTAATTCGGCGACCTCCCCTCTCTGTCCCCTCATGCAGAAAAGGAGAAGACAGGGAGAAATCCCTTTGGGCTGCGTCAATTTACTTCTCACATATACTCCCTCACCCCCCATCTCCCCACCCATTCCACCTCATGCATCACAGCATCATCCATGCACAACCATTCTCCATTCATCCCTATCTTCTGTCCTCTCCTGTCCTTCCTCAACAAACATTCCTCTTTCCCAATGCCCTTTTTTACCCCTTTTACCCAGTACCAAAAAGAATATAAGGAAAACTGAAAGAATCCAAAGAGCAACTATGAAGATGAACCCCACACTTTCAGAACTGTCATACAAAGAGAGATTGTCAAAACTAGAGTTACCGAACCTGGAACAAAGAAGAGAAAGAAGAGACTTGTTGACTATCTATGGGATTATGAGAGTTATTGAAGTCCTTGATAGAGAAGACTTACTAAATTGGGATATGAGAAATACAAGGGTACACGGAAAGAAGCTCAAAAAGGACAGTTATAGAAGAGACCTGAAAAAGAACAGCTTTCCCCACAGAGTGGTGGATGTATGGAACAAACTGGACAAAATCATAGTGTGTGCAAAAACCATACACGAATTTAAGAAGAATTTAGATACTGTGGGATACAGAGATAGGACACCATGAGCATAGCTCCTCTTCCCGTAAGATACAACTAGGTAAAAACATGTACACAAATACACTTTCATACAATATATACATAATCAACTTAAAAATATGGCCTACATACCTCAATAAATATACATCTTTGCAAGCAATTCTGTCATAGAAAAAAATAGTATGGGAATAATATCCAAAACCTATGAGCAGTTGAATCATTTCCAAGAGTCTGAAGTAAAACAATTACAGTATTTACAGACTATATACAATCACCAGACCTACAGAAAAGTAGACCAAATGTGTACATGTGTGTGTGTGTGTGTGCATCATATATTCACCATGGTCTTAAAATTCGTGATTGACAGTTATTACCCTCCCAGATGAGAGCTCCGAGTTTATATACGGCCTGATCTATGGGCGCTCATACACACACAAATGCACATAAAAATCCTTGCCCACCAGAGCTGAAATGTTGGGTGTAGTGATGCTAAAATTTGTTCAGTCTTGGATGAGACTCAAGCTCAGATTCCTGTATTAGCAGTCATGAACTGTACCACTGCACTATTAAGCCAAGTATGTGCATGTGTAATGAAAATACTCAAACCATATAATACATCAAGGCACTCTGCTTTATTGCTTTACATTTCCAATGCATGTATGTATGTACTACATTTATACATACATACCAAAGCCCCTCTCTTTTTGATAAGGGACCAAGTCAAGATGCACATCCTCTTCATGCAGAATAAAACCCACTTAAAGATCCCACCCATCTCAGCACCCTGTGACCATTCATGGACCAAGAATAAGTATATCCAAGTACTGATCCTATGACTTCTGGTGAATCACATCCCCGCCAATTGTCTTTAAAACCTAAGAACACCCTCACCGCTACCTGGAGTTACATTCTTGTCCCTGTATGTGTTTTTTCAATACATACAGGGATAACTAAACAGGGCAGAGTGAGGAAGACTGGGGATTTTCCTCTGTATTCTTCTTCTGCGAAGATACGAGGTATGCTTTGACTTAGCCACCCCTATATAAGGTGGAAAAGTCCACAGGTACATACATGTCAAGAATGAGCCACATCATATGCTACGTATGGTTTGTCTTGAGTTTGCTGAACTCGGCACTTAGTGCCTTCATTACCTCTCCATGGCTTGACTTGACCTTTCGCATAGATCCATAGTTGGCTTTGACAAAGAGAGCAAAAGCATTTGGAGTTCTTGGAGTCTTGGGTGTGGGTTGAGGCGGAGGCAGGTTTGTGGAGTTTGGGATTTTCTTGTGCGTTGACACAGGTGTGGGCTTCGAATTAACAATAAGTTCAAATCTACCACGACAGTGCCCGCAGACTTTTCTCTCCGTATCCAAGCTCTTGGAGTGGCGGCCAATGCTGTGATGTAAATAATAATAAAAGAGGTGATCAATTGGTAAGATTTAAATAATGATTTGGTTTAACATCGCAAACTCCCCCCCCTTGTCGGTAGGCAAGGACAGTGCCCTTACAGTGGACTTTGTAGTATGTAATTTAATGAACCATGCCCTCAGTTCAACTTGCCCCGAGCAGGGTTTGAAACGTCATCATCTCGACCTTTGCCGCATGTAACGACACCCTAACCTGCTCAGCCAGGAAGCATCCTATACAAGATTTAAACAAGTGAAAAAAAAAAAAAAAAATACTACTATTGGAAGCTCATAAACGAACCTCCTTAATAATTCTTTGGATGAGTGTGAAGTGAATACATGCTTTGACCATTTACACAGAAGAAAATACCTTTTGGCGTATGCACGTATTTATATTATTATAATGTTGAGGGGGGGGGGTTCGTTATTGTTTTTATTTTGAATTACATACACATGGAAGTACCATAGTCTTTTTTGTGTTTAGGGCTTCTCATGATCTTAATGTGACCCTACTTACCGTATCTATAGACTACCCCCTGTATATGGGTGAAAAAAGCTCTAGGTAGATGGATAGACTTACCATACTCAACAGACTGATCTCTCTAAAACTACTACATTCATACATGTCTCCCTTCCCCTTGTACATACATACATATACCAAAGGTTTTTTTCCCCTTACATGGGAGGTAGCCAAAAGACAAAGGCATAGACACTGCTCCCACCCATTCCATCCCTTACATATTCCACTCCCCTCTACCCTCCTCCCTCCCTCTTATCTTGGCACCTCCTGGATGATGGGTCATCATCTTTTCCCATTATACAAGGGGAAGGAAAAAATTCCTTCCCCTTGTATAAAGGGAAACTCATGCACCTCTCCGACCCACCTACATATTTCCTTTCCTTAGACACACACTGAACAACCTCACCACCCAGCACTTCTAAGCTACCAGAAGAGGCTGGATGACCGCGTTGTGAACAGCTGCCCAGGATGTAACACTTCACCCCATACCATACAACACATAATGGAAGACTACATTATACACAATCATGCACGCAAACAACACAACATACGCTCTATAAAGGATTTGTGGGAAAACCCAGTTTCGGCTATGGCATTCCTTGGGGAGACGGGACTGCTCGGACAGACAGTCTAGGAACGACAACAACAACAACCTCACCAGTCACTCCACTATAACTACCCCCCACACTCTGTCTGACATTACATGTGACAACCTTTCAACCCAGGTACAGTGAGTCCTCCTTATACGGTAATTCTTTATCCGGTAAATTCACAGTTACAGTATTTGGTAATTACTACCCTTGATTCTATTTACAGTAAGAAAAATTCACAGATACGGTATCTGCTAGATATTTTGAAGAGGAAAGAGCAGGGAGAAGGTACGTCTGCCATATCCTATTATTACATGTTATAATGGGTTCAGTATATGGTAATTTCAATTTGCAGTAAGGTTTTCAGGAACGCATATGTACCATATAACGAGGACTTACTGTACCTTTACAGCTTTCATCTCTTACAATATGACCTGTATCTTCTTTTCCTGTGGCATTAGCATTCTCTTTTCCCATAGCAGTCATTTTCCTAGTACCTTCCACTGTTATAATTATAACCTTCCTATCTTCTATATCCAACAACTTGAATGTGAACATGATTTTATGAGGACATATTGTGTGGTACTGAAGATGGGTTGTTGTAGATCACCTTTTTCCAAACTTTTCCGATGCTAAGGGAACCCCATGCAGTCAGGACTAAGCAGTCCAGGAGCCCATAACTAATATCTTATTAAAGTAATAGAAGGATAAAAGAAAGTGTATGTTTGCATTGCTTCCCAGTACTCCCCATAATTGATTTCAGCACACTAGCTTATGAAATGCTGTCGTGGATGTTTGAGTACATTTTCATTTGAAGTTCTACATACATACATACACCAAGGCTTTTTCCCCCTTACAAGGGAGGTAGCCAAAAAGGTGGGATTTTGGTTTGTGTGTTGAGGCATTCTATCAGAATGATTTCGGCGCATCCTGTAATTGTTCTCAATTCTTTATTTTGTAAAGTATGTAAGGTGTCTATGTTGATTTACTAGTTGTTGGGAACCATGCTGTAAAGTGTAACTAAGTATGGTTTTCAAGAACTGGATCTCAAGACTGATTAGTTTCCAGACAGCACTGGTACAATATCCATGCATCTCCAAAATGACACTGAGTAACTGGAGGGGTCTTCATGCAAGTAAAAGAAAAGGAAAGCACGTGAAAAATGGGAAGGAAAGACCTCAGGATAATATTGAAAAAGAAAATTTTGTTTTTTAGTAAACATGCCAAGAAAATCAAGATAGTGATTAAAGGTGAGAAACGGGATAGTTTAAGTTACAATACCACTCAGTCAATTAATCATAGCCTTAAGTTTTTCTGACCAGAAACCCCACAGGCACATGGTAGCTGCCTATGCTACTTAGGTCCTCCTACAGACTTCTTGAGGAAGAGGTGTACAATGTATGTCATATGAGGCTGCTTCTATTTCACGGATTTGTACAGTAAGTCCTCGTTATACGGTACATATGCGTTCCTGAAAACCTTACCACAAATTGAAATTACCATATACCAAACCCATTATAACATGTAATAATAGGATATAGCAGACGTACCTTCTCCCTGCTCTTTCCTCTTCAAAACACGAGCGGATACCGTATCTGTGAATTTTTCTTAACGTAAATAGAATCGAGGGTAGTAATTACCAAATACCATAACTCTGAATTTACCGGATAAAGAACTACCGTATAAGGAGGATTGACTGTATAAAGGAAAGGACATGTAGATGGCTCCATGAGGAGCTAAGATAAGAGAGGAACAAGGGTGGTGGATGGGGAATGGAATGGGTAGGGGAAGAAGCATTTGGTATATATATAGATAGATTGATAGTAGAAGGAATGTAGTCAGTGGTTGTCTCATGTCTCCTTATTCAAAAAAGTGAAAAATTGTAGAAAATGACATCAGATAAATGTATGTTGCTCTATCGCCACTTACCTGTATCCACACTGGATGCACTTGTATGGTGTACTTGCAAGCAATTTCATAGTAAATTTTTTTAGAAAATGACATCAGATAAATCTATGTTGCTCTATCGCCACTTACCTGTATCCACATTGGGTGCACTTGTAGGTGTACTTGCAAGCAATTTCGTAGGAATGACACCGGCTAATCAAGGGAAGCTCCGGGAATGTGCGCATGGCCCTTGCTGACCTGTACGAAACATGAATATAAGAGATCACAAACTGTCGTAAGGAACGTATAAGAACATGGACCACTTTGACTGTCACCTCGCAAAAACATGGTCTACCTATATACCAAAAAGCTTCTTCTCCTCTTACAAGGCAGGTAGCCAGTCAAGGCATGTCTATCTATCTATATATCTGGGCTTTTTCCCCCTTACATGGGAGGTAGCCAAATCAAAAGACAAATACCCACTTCCACCCTTCCCTCCCTCTCACCTTTGCTACTTGTGGATTCAATACTGTACTACAATGTTTTCAGGTTTACAAATAGTAGCTACTATTTATAAACCTGAAAATATTGTAGCACTGCTGAATAAGCTGAATGAAATAGCAATTATGAACTTATTTTTTCTTTTATTAATCCTTGTTCCCATAACGTTAATAGCTGGATCTCAGCTGAAGACAGAGGTCTATCATAAATAAAAACAAAACTTTCATACATAAGTATATATATATGAAAAGGCTTTTCCCCCCTTACCTGGGAGGTAGTCAAAATCAAAAGGCATAAAATTCCACTTCCACCTATATCTCCACCCATTCCACTCCAATTCACCACCCCTTCCTCCCTCCCTCCCTCTTTTCTTGGCTCCTCCTGGATGACAGGTCATCTCGCCCAAAACTTAAATGGAGAAATTGGGAGAAAATAGCCACAGTTGATAAAGAGACTTTAGGCCCAGTTCAGAGACTGTGTACCCATGGTACAAGGCAACACCTCCAAATGGCGGCGAGGATGTCAACAAAGTTTTGGAGATGTATTTGAATTACTTGCAGTGAAGGTCAAGGGGATGGCAGCTCAAATCCTGCCACTGGCGAAGTTGAACCAAGGGCATCGTTCATTAAATTCCACGCTACAATGTCCTCTGTGAGGGGCACTGTCCTAGCCTTCTGCTAGGAGGGAGATTGTGACGTTAAATGATACCATCATCACCTGTACCCCCAAGGGGTATGAAACCTTAAACTTGGGGGTACGAGGCATGATAGCCAGTGCAATGGTACTGTATATTTACCATGAGAAAGCAAAGCAAGGTTTGTATCACTAATACTTTATATATGTTTGCATTGTATTTGTATTGGATGGGGGTACAAGAAATTTTTCTGAAATTTAAAGGTACTCCCTCATTACTAGAGGGAGATGGATGCTCACTACCCAAGCAGGTAAGAGTGCTGTTACTTGCATCAGAGGTTGAGGTGACAGCAGTTCGAATGCTGCCCCAAGTGAGATGGACCAAGGGTATGGTTCATCAAATTCCATGCTACAAAATCCTCTGTAAGGAGCACCATCCTAGCCTCCTGATAGGGTGGAGTGTCGTGACATTAAACCAAATCATCACTAGAGGGAGATCATTCTCAGATGCAGGACCATCACGAGGAGGTACCTATCACTGGTCTGCATCTCAATAAATGCTTGCGAGTCATTCTCCTCAAACAAACATGAAAACAAAGGAAAATTTTGAGCCCTGGTTCTAAGGTCCTGGTGTGAAGGCACGGTGTCTCGTTGCATGACCTCTGACCCGAGCAGTGTGTCGGGGGGATGATCTTTCATCAACAAAGTGCCAAGATGGGAGGGACAATGTGGCATTGGACAAGATGCAGGGATGACCCGTCATCCAGGAGGTGCCAAGATAAGAGGGAGGGAAGAGGGTGGAGGGGAGTGGAATGTGATAGGGTCAGAATGGGTGGGAGTGGTTTTTATGCCTTTGTTTTTTTTTTTGCTACCTCCCTTGTGAAGGAGAAAAAAGCCTTTGGTATATGTATGTATGTGAAATGGGCTACAGGTGGGTATATGCATTGACTTGGCCATTTCTTTCATAAAGGAGGAAAAAGGCCTTTTTAGTATGCATGTATGTATGTTAGGGTAGAACAAACGGATTTCACCCAACTTTCTCCAATTCCCACACGAGGAAACGGAAGGTGGGGGCACCATGTAAGTAAAACTGCCTTGCTGTGGATGTACTGTGTCTTGCTGCATTGCTTCTAACTCAGGCAGTGGGCAGGAGACAGGGATGACCCTTCATCCATGAGGAGCTAAGATGAGATGGGGGAAAGGGTGATGGAGGGGAGTGGGTATTTGCCTTTTGACTTGGCTAACTCCCTAATGAGTAGGGAAGAAGCCCTTGGTATATAGATAGACAGTATATAAGAACAATATTGAGGTTTGCCTCAATCCTGTAAACTACTAATAGGTAATCACTTACCATGCTTTCCAAAGTGGTCCGTGTCCATCCTTATAGCCACTGATGATCCAGGCTGCAGCATGGCACATCTCGTGGATCAGCGTGTCCCTGAGCCTCTCTGGAATGTCTATTACCTGCGGAATGTACCTCGCTTTTAATGTTTAACCATGGGTTTACTATATAATTCATACTATAGACAAGAGGTTCTATCCCCTGTCAAGTTTTGGAATACAAATTAACAAGTATTTGTTCATACATACATATATCAATGGCTTTTTCCCCCTTACAAGGGAGGTAGCCAAAAACAAAGGCATAAAATCCACTCCCACCCATTCCTTCCCCACATACTCCACTCCTATTTAACTCCCTTCCTCTCTTATCTTGGCTCCTCCTGGATGATGGGTCATTCCTGCATCTCGCCCACTACCCTGGGTCAGAAGCAATGTAGCAAGACACAGCACATCCACAGCAAGGCCACTTCATTTAATTGGCAACCCCCCTCTCCATCCCCTCATGCAGAAAAAGAGAAGATGGGGAGAAATCCCTTCGGGCTGCATCAAAATATCATTCACACATACTGCCACCGAGTGTTCCCACTTGAGTCCTAAAAGGTGACAAAAATGGGACGGAGATAGGACTAGGCATTCTACTCTCTATAGCCCCAAAGGGGACATTCCTAAAAAAAGGCAAAGGCATTTGTCTATATTTGCAAAAATAAAGAACAATTAAACCACATAAAATCCTTTCAGACTATTATGTACCCATGGTTTTTTCCGTTCTTGTATACGTAGTGGCAGAGTCGAAGTGGGCCCATCAAGTCAACCAGCTAAGTGCCAGCCAGCCAGCCATACACCCACACACACAAACAAACTGAACAAGATTATGTTTGAAGGATGGCAAGAATCACCATTTTGGTTATAGATGCATCAATTTTTGTATCTACTTTTGTATGGATGTGTTGTGAGCTATATTTGTTGTTGATGTCATTCCCTAGGCTGTCTGGCTGCGCAGTCCCATCTCCCTGAGAAACATCACGACTGTACTGTAATGGGGTTTTCCCGCAAATCCTTTATAGTGTGTAAATTGTGTTGTTGGCTTGCATGATTGTGTACAATGCAGCCTTCCATAATGTGTTGTATAATATGGGGTGAAGTGTTATATCCCAGACAGTGATCTGTGATGCAGTCATCCAGCCTCTTCTGGTAGTTTGGAGGAGCTGAATGGTCCTAGTTCCTGGTCTGGCAGCATCATCATGGGACCACCTCCCAACCTAACCTAACAACCACAGCATGCCCCCCTACCACTGGTTCTTATGCAGGTGGCATTGATCCCTGAGATATAGATAGTAGGTTGCGGTAGTATGCTACTAGATTATTTCTCCCCCCCTTTCCAATTTCTTTCTCTCCATGCATTTATTTATCTATTTTCTACCTATGCATTATTTATTTATTTATTTTATTACCTTTGCATTTATTTATTTTTTATTATTATCTATATTTTTTATTTATTCATTTATTTATTTATCATTATTATAATTTTCTTTCACATCTGATCTAGTTATGGACCAAAAGCTCTCCTGTAGGCATGCTCTGCCTTTGTAAATCCTTTGTGTTTGTATTATGTGGTGGAAAGGATGGCTGGGATTAAAGGTTCTTATATAGAAATATGTGCCTATCATTTCCATATTCTGTTCTATGGAATCACGGCCAGATAGTCAAAGGCCAGGTCTCTCTCAATTGAAAACAAAGGCTACAGACAGAATGACTGACACTAAAAATCAAATTGGTCTTACCTTGCAGGATAGTTCCAATCGAGCTCCTCTTCCACTCGGCTTTGAGCGATCAATCTGATAATAACAAAATCCTGCGGTCTTCCTCATTCTTGCATTCCATTCAATTCTCATGTCCGCTGGAAGTTGATTCTCGAATACATGATTGTTGTAATACGAGTATAGTTTCCGTACCAAATCTTCCTTACATTTCTTGAAATTCTTCAGATAAGGCCTTGCCTCTGGATGGCAGCGATGCGGCTCGACGTACTCAGAAAGAGAGGACAGGAAGGTCAGAGTGGGTGTATGCTGTGATGACCTGTTAGTGTAAACAGAAGTAAATTTGTTCTTCACTTTTGGATGGAGCCGTGGTTCAGTTACGGCCAACGGTTTGATGGGTTTAGTTGCGGGTGTATGGTTGGTTTCTGTCGTGGCTGGGGTTTTTTGCTTCACAATTATTTGTGTCTGTGGTTTTGTCGGTTTTGGTAAACTGTATTCATCATCAGAGTCTGAAGTAAGGAGGATAACTTCTCTTGGGGGTTGTCTTTCTGTAAATGATCCTGGTAAGGGAGTTGCTGCTTTTGGTTTTTGGATATTCAGTTCCGCAGATATGCTTCCAAGCTCTGTGGATCGTAACCTAGGTTGACGAACATTCAGCCGTTTAGATAAGGGTGGCAAGTAAAAACTTGAATCGTCGCTGTCTGTCAGATATGTATTTGTATCATTGTTCTTTGTAGTTTTATTTTCTTTGAATACGTCCTCTTCTGAATCACTTCCACTTTCTGATACGAAAACATTTTTTACTTTTCTTTCTGGTCTGGATAAATGTGTTCGTATCTCTGACCAAAGCGAGGTCTCAATTCCGTTATCTGGGGATTTGGACACATAGTTTCGTGTTTTTTCTGGATTAGTTTTTGTCGCAAAAGGGGAATCTTCCGCTGCTTCACTATACTTGGTTTCATCGTCAGAAGACTCAATCACTATTTTTCTTGACTTCACTGCCTTAGTTTTCTTAATAGAATGATGTTCTTCTTCCAATTCACTACATCTAGTTTCATCATCAAATGAGCCTACCACAGCTTTCTCGGGATTTTGTGACTTAGTTACTTTGAAATGAGGACTCTCTTCCCCTATTTTACGACAGGTATCGTCATCATCAGAAGACTCGACAACAATTCTCCTTAGCTTGTCTGATTCAGTTCTTTTTATATGAAGATTACTTTCCTCTACTTCACAACACTCAGATTCATCATCTGAGGACTCGACCACAAATTTTCTTGGTTTGTTTAGTTGAGTCGTTTTTATGCAAAAACTATCTTCAACTTCATCACAACTAGTTCCACCATCAGAGGACACAAGCACGTTTCTTTTTAGTTTCACGTGCTTACTTCTTTTAATAAAACCTTTTTCCTCCTCCACTTCGTCACTTTCGTCATCGGTCATTAAAGGGTGACTTTCCGTTTTATCTGTAAAGTGCAGCCGAAGATTCTGACTATTACACAAATCTTTACTACTTTCTGCAAATCCTCCCTCCTCTTCACCAGAACTTGAAACATATTTTCTCTGTACTTTGCCTGTTGCACTCACTTTAGCCCTTCCTAAAACAGAACTCTTATTTTTCCTCCACTCAGTACCATAAATCTCATCTAATTCTCCCTGTAATTGCATACCATTAAGAGTAGAAGCTTGAGACACACTGTTTTTCCTTCCCGTTGCTTTTAGAAACTCCAGAGGAGACTTTTCTTTACGTGTTGTTTCCCTCCCAGGAGAACATGAAGTGGGATTTCTGAACACCTGCTGTGAAACACTTAGGTGGGATGTTGTCTCGGGGTCTGACAAAAGCACAGTAGTTGCTTCTTCAATCAGAACTGATGCATGTTCTCTCACATTATGAGAATTTCTTTCCAGAATATCTGGATATTGCTGCACTGATTTCCTGGAACTCTTCTCCTGTATAGTTATATCTTCTATTTGCAATTCTAATGGCAAGGACTCATCAGATAATGTATTCTTCCTTATTCTTTGATTGCTGGATTTCTTTCGCCTAATTGTGACTGTATTTTTGTCCGACTTAGTTCTGCTTGGATAAAGATTCTCTTCATCTGTTTCGTGATGTTCAATTTCATCATCCGAGGACTCGACTACAATTTTTCTTGTCCCACTTAACAAAGTTCCTTTAATGTAAAGACTTTCTTCAATTTCATCACACCGTGTTTCATCACCAGACGACTCAATTGTATTCCTTTTTAGTTTTCTAGAGACACTTCTTTTAATAAGACATTCTTCTTCCTCCACTTCATCACTTTCGTCATCAGTAATAAGAGGATGACTTTCTGTTTTACCTGTGAGGTGCAACCTAAGAGCCTGACTATCAGTCAGATCTTTACTACTTTCCACAAGTCCTCCCTCTTCCTCGCTAGAACTCGAAACATATTTTGTTTGCACTTCCCCTGTTGCACTCACTTTAGTGCTTTCTAAAACAGATCTCTTGTATGTCTTCCATTCACTATCATTAATATTATCCAATTCTTTTTGTAATTGTGTGAGGTTAACAGTGGAAGCTTGATACAAAGATATATATTCTTGCCCATCCACATTTGGATTGAAAAATGTTGTTTCTGCTGAAGTTGACTGTCCATCTCCTTTCCTGTTTTTACCCATTAATGAATCAGGATCATGAAGATCTGAATTTTCCTCATTTTCCAATAGTGTTCCTGCAATTTTTGTGCCTTTATTTATTGGGAGAGGCTCTGAATCTGATCTTAGTACATTCTTTTCACTACTTTGTGAAGGTAAACCTTTACACAGATTCAGCTGAGGCGACTTTCTTGTTTCAGGCAAGCCATGAGTATCATTCTTAGCAACTCTACCTATAGTCACAACTGTTTTATTGTTTTCCGATTCTTTTCCTCTTATTTCTTCCTGGTCATGATCATTAGTAAGACAACAGTTCTGACTTAGCAACAGCGTATCTCTAAGGTCCAATTCTTTTTCTCTTATTCCTTCCTGTTCATGATCATTAGTTATACGACTGTCCTGACTTAGTAATAGTGTGTCTCTATCATCGTACTGCGGCACAGATTCTTTTGATCTCGAGCGAATATTTTTGAAAGGACTTGTCATTATCCATTGAGCTACCGGCGAAACTTCTCCATTGGACGATCCAGGCGAGACTGTAGTGTTTTTCAGTTTTGTTGCCTTCAGAAATTCTTGAAGAGGATTCTCCTTGGGTGTTGTATCCTTCCCAGGAAGGTATGAATTAAGATTTCTTAAAACCTGCTGTGAAACACTCATGTGGAATGTTGTCTCAGGGTCTGACAAAGGTACTGAAGTTGTCTCTTCTATTGGAAATAATGCCCTTGTATCTCTTACATAATGAGAACTTTTCTCCAGCAGACCTGAAGTCTTTTGTACTGCTTCCTTGAGGCTCTTCTCCTCCACAGTTATATTCTCCATCTGTAACACCAATGACAAAGACTCGTCGTATATTGTGTCATTTCTTATCTTTCGATTGTTGGACCTCTTTCGTCTGACTGTGACCGTATCTTTAGGCTCAAAGTCTTCAGTAGACCTACGTTCCTTCTCATCATCTGAACTGTCTAACACAATGACAGTGTCTGTGGCTTTTGGTGCTGAAAACTTCTTGATACGTGTTGGTGACGCAACTGGGCTACTACTGCTCGAGCTAGAACTGAGGACGATTTCACATCCTGTTGTTATTGAAGACACGTCCTGTAAAGACATGCGGCATACAGGCTGGTTCTTTCTGTTTGAGAACTCTGCAAAGGTACTGTTTATGACTTGTTGTAAAACTGGTTTCCCAGGAGATTGAAACTGTGAATCTCCAGTCAAAATTGAGTCTTCTGTGGGATACATTACAGAACCCTTATTAGTTACTGGACTTCCTGGGAGTATATTGTGTCTTTCATCACTGATAACACCCAAGTAGTCAATCTTCTCAACAGCGTCTATATATTTCCGTAGACCAACAGGTGCCTGTTGTAGTTTAGTAGATGTGGAAAAGTTCGTTTCATTCTGGCTATCACAGGTATAGTATAATTGTCCTTTAGCCCCATGCTTTTGTACAACCGGTTGAATTTTTGGAACATGGCAGAACTCAATAAAGCTTCCGTCTTCGTCAATGTCCGTAAGCAAACTACTCCTGCCTTTTCTGTTTCCTTCTCTAAGCTTGGCTCTATCAGTCCCAGAACCAGACGGGCCAGAAGAAGTGGTATGCAAGTCTACATCTCCTGCAGTTATGATGTCAACCACATCATCATCTGATTCACAGTCTTCTTCAACTTCTGGTATTTTGACAAATACATGTCTTTCCTTTTTGAGAGACGAGTCTTGAAACGAAATAGGCTTCAACCAAGATGGAAAGGCATTCTGAGGATTTCCCCAATATCCCTTACTTGACTCAAAGCTTCCCGCTTTTTCTTCTTCTCCACTAGTTTCAATTAATTTCCTCTGGGCACGGCGAGAAAGCTTTCCGGCACTTCTACCTGCAATACATAAACATTCATATAATTATAATACATACATACATATACAAAAGGCTTTTTCCCCCTTACAAGGGAGGTAGCCAAAAAAACAAAGGCATAAAAACCATTCCCACCCATTCCATCCCTAATACACTCCACTCCACCCTCCCTCTTATCTTGGCACCTCCTGGATGATGGGTCATCCCTGCATCTTGTCCACTACCCTGGGACAAAAGCAGTGACTCAAGACACAGCATATCCACAGCAGGGCTGCTTCATTAAATTGGCGACCCCCAACACCCATTTATTGCCCCTTCTGCCTTTGCTCCTTGTGGATAAAGGCTCAATGTATGATGATGATGACTGATTGATGGTAATAATAATTAATTAATGGTGAAGAGCGCTTGATAATGATGATGCTAATGATGATTCATTCGATGTCACAAAATCGTTCTCTCAGAGAGGGCTAGGACTGCCTCTTTACAGAGCACTTTTTGAAGAAGAGGATTTATTGTATGACCTTCAGAAGCAGTTACACCTATAAACATAAGTTTCTGCTGAACCAATAACAGAACGTCCAACTGAGTGCTGCAAAGGAATGGGTCATAACAGGAAGTTATATAGTATAACTACAGGTGGCCTGGTCTTAGCATAATGTGACTGATTACCCCATGCAATTTCCTTTAACAAGTCTGTTTTTTCTTCATAATTCAGTAATGATGCAGTGTCAAGAACTGCCATGCACATATTGATTATGGATAAAACTAAGCATACCTTGATGTAACTTTTTTGTTTTAGAAGAAAGTTGCGGACTTTTCATCCCAAAGGGAGTCTGGGGTAAGTCCCGTATGTCAAGCGAGAGCCTTGTGCCATTATTACTTGGTTGAGTGGTGTTCATTTCATCACCTTATAATTTCCTCTTCCTCTTTCTATGGAATAGAGCATATTTCAGTTGAAAAACAATTAGAAATCTATGAAAATAGAGCACATATAACAAAATCCCTACTCTGTGATACACTGTCACACTTACACACAAGAAAGGGATGGATGGGCTGATTGTGTTTTCCTAGACTTAAAAAAGTCTTTGACAAAGTGCCACATATATATATATATATTTTTTAATGGAATACATAGAAGGGATACAAGGTAAACTACTAAACCGGATGGAGGATTTTTTGCATGGAAGGAAAATGAGGGTAGTGGTCAGAGGAAAAGAGTTCAGTTTTGGAGGTGATTAGTGGAGTTCCACAGGGATCAGTATTGGCTCCAATAATGTTTGCTATATATGTGAATGGCATGGACGAAGATGTGGAATGTTACACGAGCTTCTTTGTAGATGAATCTAAATTGCTGAGGAAAGTGAATACGAAAACAGATTGTGAATCACCGCAGAGAGACCTGAACAAGGTTTGGAAATGGGAGTCAGAAGTGGGAAGTGTAGACTGTTATGTATTTACTAGTCAAAATACATAAAGAAAATATTTATAAACGATTCGTCTGACCATAAACTGCTGCGGAGTAAGTGGGAGCAAATCCGTACGCCGATTTTTCGCACTTATAAGTGGATAAAATCGACCGAGTCCACGGACGCCCGGACGATTTGCTCACATATTACTCTCGCTTAATTTATATTGTAGAAACTTTGCAGTTTAAAAAAGTTTAATTGTATACAAGAAATACAAAAAAATTATATATACTCTATATATATATATATATATATATATATATATATATATATATAAATCACAGTAAACACGCGATTCACAATATATGGAAAGAATACAATAGGAACTATGAAAAGATTGATGACCGAAGTTTTCGCTTATCCCTCTGAATATGTTTTGAATAGACGAAAACGTCCTGGCACCAATATTTTAATTTTCCCAGTGTCTTTTTGCATATATATATGCAAAAAGACACTGTATATATATATATACAGGGCTGGGCGCGTTCCTTGATTTTGGGTAGTGCGTTAGCGTTCCTGCGTCTCTCTGCGGTTGTTGCGTTCCTGGAATAGCGTTCTCATGTTTTCGCTCCGTGCGTTATTGCGTTCCTGCGTTAGCGCTCCCAAACTATTAATGCGTCCCTTAAAAAAAGTAGTGCGTTCCTCAAAAATAAATAAATAAATAAATAATAAAAAAGATAAAACCACTGTGTTCTTCAAAAAACACCACTGTGCGCATCAAAAGAACTATTCAGAAACTCAAAAATAAAACAAAATACATGGTAATAATACATCAGAACTTCATACATTAAGATATATGTATATTTCAGGCAGCTAGACAAGTTACAAAAAATAAATAAATAAATAAAAAATCAAAATTACTGCACCTCTTATACTTCCCTCTCCTACTTGTCCCACTCCTGAAAATATTATCAAGTTTGTTGGTTAGACGTGTATAGGTTCATACAATGAGTGATTTGTACGTACTATCGTAATGGCAAACAAAACGTTTGTTCGTCTTAGCCTCTGACCATTGGGAGAGCTTCCCGCCTATACGTAAACGAAACGTTTGTTCGTCTTAGCAACTCCCCCCCCCCCCCTAAACGAAAACGACAGATTTTTGCCGTGAAGTGAATGTCGTCTTTGTTGTTTCCATTAAAAACGTTTTGTAAAAAAAAAAAAAAAATGTACCGCTTGGAACCCATTAAAACTACGGATGGTGCGTTCCTCTTACTTGCATTCATTTGAAACTTGCGTTCCTGCATTCCTAAAAAGGCTGTGCGTACGTACAAAAGAACTCAGGAACGCAATTGCCCACCTCTGTATATATGTTTTATTTGTCAGCACCATTATTTGCGTTGAGCCCTTCAAACATTGGCCAATTCTCGCAATTTAATTATAGAGGATTTTTTTTTTATACACGAATGGAATTTCGACCTTCCAGTGATGATCACGCAACTTTTTTTTTATTGGCGGAACGACTGGACGCTCAAAAAGACATACAATAGACAAGAAATATGGGTTTATTACGAGTGGAAAGAAACTACTGGAGAAGCACACATACACACACACACGACTCGGTGGCGCGGTTGGTAGAGTCCCCGACTGACACTACAGCGGTACGGGTTCGAATCCTGCCCAAGGCTGAACTAATTTCAGTACCGCTGCGCTTCGAGTCGTTACTCCAACTCTTGTGGGCAGGGAGTTGTGTGTGCTTGTAAGGTCCACAGCATTACCCATAGATCGGTCATATACGAGCTCTGAGCTCTCATCCGGAAGGGAAATGGCTGTCGTTCACGGATCCAGCACGTGATCCAAAGACCAAAGTGAATACACACACACACGTACAACTTATGGCTAGATATGAAAAATTCAAGTCTAGAAGACGGGATCCAGCGAGAATTGTTCTTTCCAGTATATTACAACCAGGTAAATACAATAAGGTAAACACAATTAGGTAAATGCAATTAGGTAAATACACACACACACAGTGTCTGGTGATATCTGAGATGTACAGAGAACCTCTCCCAGTAGAAGACCCAGCCACCCCAGACACTGACCAGACGGTCACTCCATGTCCTCAAGCAACTCGACCCCCTTTGGTGGAGCCCTGAGCGTCCTTCAGGGCCTTCGGACGGAGTGGAGGGGCGTGGGCGAGCACATGGCCGCCCTCGAGGAGCAGAACAAGCTCCTGACCGCCCAGCTGGAAGCTGAACGCCTCCAGCGAGAGGAACTCCTGAAGCGGTTCCAGGAGGAACAACTGGCGGAGATGAAGCTCCGCAGGACCGAGAGGAGCCGACACGATGCCGCCATCCGACGACTTCGACGAAGAGAACAACGTCGAGCATCGAACTGGGAGCAGGAAAAGGCGGTCCTGATCGAAGTAATCGTCGGATACAGGAATCAGCTGTTCAGAGCCGAGGAAAAGGGGCTTGAACAGCTGAGGGCCACGATGGAGGGGAAGTTTGAGGCCATCACGAAGGAGAACCTCAACCTTCAGGATGTGGTGCGGGGGCTTGCAGCCAAGGTCGAAAAGCAGGAGGAGGAGATTAGAGAACTGCGCCAGACAGAGGGAGCCCAAAAAGCAAGTACTGAGGGGCTAAAGACACCACCACCGGCGCCTCCTCTACCTCCAGCAGCCTGTATTCCTCCCCCACCACCGTCTCCCCCTCCAGGTCTGAAGAAGAGCCCTTCGTCGACACAAGAAGCCCCGACGATTGCGCCCGTGGACACATGGACCCTCCTCATGGGCGACATAAGGAGAGGAGTGAAACTAAGGTCCACAACGAAGGGAAGCCCAGTGGAGCCCAAGAACGAAGGTCCAGCTCCAACGAGGTCGACCGGAGCTCTTAATATACCTCCGCCGCCGCCTCTACCTCCAGCGCCGTCTACTGTCGCAAACAGACCGACGGCGCTTACAGGACCAAAGAAAGCCCAGGGTGATGCCCGTGCCCTCCTCATGGAGGAGATTCGCAAGGGCGTCAAACTTCGTCCCACAGCTTCGAACTCGCCGTAGGATCCGGGAAAACCCTCGACCACAGCCCAGGAACACGAGGCAACAACGCCCATCAAGACCTCTGAGGAAGGTTCAGGAGCACCTCCTCAGAAACGTCTAGACCCGCGGTCCCGTCTAATGGAGGAGATTAGGGCCGGGGTCCAGTTGAGGCCCACACCACGCGCCCACAAGAAGGTCCTTCCTGAGGATGGCCAGCCCGAAGGCCTTGCCCAGGTCCTGTCAAGGGCTCTCACGGCCCGTGCGGCCTTCACCCAAGACAGCTCCGACGAGGAGTCACAATCGGACGAGGATGAAGACCTTTGGGACTAAATGGCGAGTCATTCCTTCCTTGCAAAGGAATCATTTCGAAGCAAAAAAGAAAGCCTTTTTTTTAAATTGAAGATGTTTACTGCCCATCAGACATAGCCCCAGGGCAAATAAATGATAAAAGATTAATTTGTTATTTCAGTCATACACCCAGTATTTGGTACTTAGTATGAGTGATAAAACCATTCATAGTCCCTTGAACACAAGCCCAGACAAAATAACTGAAGAAATCAGTTGAAATTTGACAAAACAATAGATTATTTGTTTTAAATATGAAAGTGGTAAGACGGCGAGCTTTAGCCCCATTCAGTACAGAAGAAAGTTAAATTAGCCCAATTAAAAAGCCATGCACGTTTGCGTGTGTGTGTGCGTGTGTGTGTTTACCTACACATGTCCCTGAGTCCTTACAATTCGTCTCGTTCAGTTTTCAGAATACTCACAATTGGTCGACTTGAACCCTCTCACTAATTACAATTAGTTGTTTTGGAGTCTGCCTCGTGTAGGCCTTATGGTCTCTTGCAGTCTCCTTCATTCTTAAGTTCTTATGTACCTACAGTTGGTCAATTTGAACCCTCTCATTACTCGCAACTGGTTCCATCGAACCCAGAAAGTATTTGGTCGCTTACAGCTAAGTAGTCATAACTGGTCAACTAGAAACCTCTAAATCAGCGTTTCTCAACCAGCCAAGGTTCTGCAAAAGGTCCCTAAGGGTTCCGCGAGAACAAGTGAGATAAGCTAATGCACTTTTGATTTTTTGTTAAATTTCATATACGTAATATAATTAAACACGTACGACATATTCTTGGTTATTGTAATAATGTAATATAGACACCATCCTATCTAACCTACTATTACAATAAAAATAAAATGAGAAAGATATGGAACGTTTTTTTCCCGCAGGGGTTCCTTGAGACATCAGGCAATTTATTCCAAATGTTAGACAAGAGTAAAAAGGTTGAAAAACGATGCTTTAAACACTTAAACTAGGTCACTCTGACCCTTCTCAGTAGGCAAAAATGGCGCCTTGAAATACACAAATTTGTTTATTATTTGCTTGATTTTCATTTATTAGTTACTAATTACCTGTTTGTTTATTATCTAACTATACATATGGATATATTTTATTATTTATATTATTATGATTTCTATTTATCTATCATTATTATATATATTTTACGTATCCGACCTAGTTATGGACCAAAAGGTCTCCTGTCGACATGCTCCGCCTTTGTAATCCTTTGTAACATCCTCAGATGGGTACAATTTAGAGGTGTGCAGATTTATATATATATATATATATATATATATATATATATATATATAGTGTATGTTTAAGACTAAACATTTTTGGAGCTCTGCCAAGGGATTCGAACCCTGACCTGTGGGTGCTTAATCACGAAGCCAAGACGAAGTGTTTTGAAGGAAACGGGAAAGTCCCGACCATAAATCCCTTTGGTAACACTTGCTTTTATGGACTGGCTGCCGTCAGACGATTTTATTAATCCCCGAAGCGTCCCCCCTCCCCCTCTGATCACGCGGAAACGAAAGGGGACAACAGCCCCAATTCGCTCGGTCGTCGGCTGTCTTTAGTTTTCATTCTGTTTTGTTTTTGTTTCAGTCTTTGTTTTCGTTCAAACTACTGGTATGCTTGAATCGGATATTCGACTCTACATTCCCTAGGGTGCTCTTCCTCGCCTGAAAAGTCTGTCAGGTTATTTCCCTGCTTGATTGACGATTGATTAATTGATTAAGAAAAGAACAAGAGAAACGAGATGGCGATGTGCAGAAGAAAAGGTAAATATAGATAAGAAGATACAGATGAAATAAATACAGGGATAGAGAGAGAGAGAGAGAGAGAGAGAGAGAGAGAGAGAGAGAGAGAGGGATGATTACAGGGAAAGAAGGATATCTGATGTGAAAACAAATATACGCACGCACGCACGCACACACACACACGCAAACATATATATATATATATATATATATATATAATTAAATCACAATAAACACGTGATTCACAATATATGGAAAGAATACAATAGGAAAAATGAAAATATGAAGATGCTTTGAATAGACGAAAACGTTTTGGCACCGATATTTTAATTTTCCCAGTGTCTTTTTTTGTGTATATATACATTTTAACAACCACAATGCACTTTAATTCTAAGCCATCAAAGGCCAGCATGCTGATATTGAAATGTGGTACTGCCCAGGACTCGAACCCGGCATCCTCATGACAAGTGCGACAGTGACTTTCCAACTAGGCTATCAAGAGATGATAGCCTAGTTGTTAAAATGTATATATATATATATATATATATATATATATATATATATATATATATATATTCGTGAAGTAAGGAAGCAGGTTTTCTTTGATGCATGTAGAATTAAATACGACAGCATTCTGACAATTGTTAAACTTTTTCTTAATGTTTTCTATTTGTCTTATCAACTTTTTTCCAGTTGTAGGGTGAGCTGATACAAGTTCTCCAAAGTTTTCCATTTAATATTCTCGAGCTTTCGTCTTCAAAGAGACATCAGGATTGACAAAATTTCTGCAATAATGAATACAAATGTTGGTACATATAAGTTACAAAATAAATTACAAAAATACAAATACAAATAAACAGGTAGAACAAAAGATATATAACGAGAGTTATTACTTACGTCTATCATTTGTACTTTCCTTGTAGGAAACCACTGCGTTCTTCGAAAACACCACCGTGCGCATCAGAATAATTATTCAGAAACTCAAAAATAAAACAAAATACATGGCAATAATACATCAGAACCTCATACATTAAAATACGTGTATATTTCAGGCAGGTAGACAAATTACAAAATTAATCAATAAATAAAAATAAAATAAAATTACTGCTCCTCTACTCCACTTCCTTCTACTTGCCCCGCTCCTGAAAATATCATAAAAGTTTGTTCGTTAGACGTGTATAGGTTCATACAATGATTGATCTGTACGTACTACCGTAATGACGTACAAAACGTTTGTTGGTCTTAGCCTCTGACCATTGGGAGAGCTTCCCACCTAAACGTAAACAACGAAACGTTTGTTGGTCTTAGCAGCAGCTGGCCAATGTGAGAGCTTCCCGCCTAAACGTAAACAACGAAACGTTTGTTTGTTGGTCTTAGCAGCTGACCAGTGGGAGAGCTTCCCGCCTAAACGTAAACAACGAAACGTTTGTTGGTCTTAGCAGCCGACCAATGGGAGAGCTTCCCGCATAAACGCTACGAAACGTTTGTTCGTCTTAGCAACTCCCCCCCCCTAAACGTAAACGACAGAATTTTGCCGCATAGTGAATGTCGTCTTTGTTGTTTCCATTAAAAACGTTTTGAAAAAGAAAAAAGAAAAATTGTAACGCTCGGAACCCATTAAATATTCGGGTGGTGCGTTCCTCTTACTTGCATACCTTTGAAAAAAATTTTGCGTTCCTAAAAAGGCTGTGCGTACGTACAAAAGAACGCAGGAACGCAATTGCCCACCTCTGTATATATATATATATATATATATATAATCTTTATTGTCAGCACCATTATTTGCGTTGAGCCCTTCAAACATTGGCCAATTCTCGCAATTTAATTATAGACGATTTTTGTTCATACACGAATGGAATTTCGACCTTTTTTTATTTGTGGAACGATTGGACGCTCAAAGACATACAATAGACAAGAAATATGGGTTTATTATGAGTGGAAAGAAACTACCGAAGAAGCACACGACTCGGTGGCGCGGTTGGTAGAGTCCCCGACTGTCACTATAGCGGTCCGTGTTCGAATCCTGTCCAGGGGCTGAAATAATGTAAGTATCGCTGCGCTTCGAGTCGTTACTCCAACTCTCGTGGGCGGGGAGTTGGGTGTGTGTGTGTGTGTGCGTGTAAGGTCCACAGCATAACCCATAGATCGGTCATATACGAGCTCTGAGCTCTCATCCGGAAGGGAAATGGCTGTCGTACACGGATCCAGCACGTCATCCAAAGACCAAGGTGAATACACACACATACACATAACTTATGGCCAGATATGAAAAAATCGAGACTAGAAGACGGGATCCAGCGAGAATTGTTCTTTCCAGTATATTACAACCAGGTAAATACAATAAGGTAAATACAATTAGGTAAATGCAATTAGGTAAACACACACACACACAGTGTCTGGTGATATCTGAGATGTACAGAGAACCTCTCCCAGTAGAAGACCCAGCCACCCGAGACACTGACCAGACGGTCACTCCATGTCCTCAAGCAACTCGACCCCCTTTGGTGAAGCCCTGAGCGTCCTTCAGGGCCTTCGGACGGAGTGGAGGGGCGTGGGCGAGCACATGGCCGCCCTCGAGGAGCAGAACAAGCTCCTGACCGCCCAGCTGGAAGCTGAACGCCTCCAGCGAGAGGAACTCCTGAAGCGGTTCCAGGAGGAACAACTGGCGGAGATGAAGCTCCGCAGGACCGAGAGGAGCCGACACGATGCCGCCATCCGACGACTTCGACGAAGAGAACAACGTCGAGCATCGAACTGGGAGCAGGAAAAGGCGGTCCTGCTCGAAGTAATCGTCGGATACAGGAATCAGCTGTTCAGAGCCGAGGAAAAGGGGCTTGAACAGCTGAGGGCCACGATGGAGGGGAAGTTTGAGGCCATCACGAAGGAGAACCTCAACCTTCAGGATGTCGTGCGGGGTCTTGCAGCCAAGGTCGAAAAGCAGGAGGAGGAGATTAGAGGACTGCGCCGGACAGAGAGAGCCCAAAAATCAAGTCCTGAGGGGCTAAAGGCACCACCACCGGCGACTCCTCTACCTCCAGCAGCCTGCATTCCTCCCCCACCACCGCCTCCCCCTCCAGGTCTGAAGAAGAGCCCTTCGTCGACACAAGAAGCCCCGACGATTGCGCCCGTGGACACATGGACCCTCCTCATGGGCGACATAAGGAGAGGAGTGAAACTAAGGTCCACAACGAAGGGAAGCCCAATGGAGCCCAAGAACGAAGGTCCAGCTCCAACGAGGTCGACCGGAGCTCTTAATATTCCTCCGCCACCGCCTCTACCTCCAGCGCCGTCTACTGTCGCAAACAGACCGACGGCGCTTACAGGACCAAAGAAAGCCCAGGGTGATGCCCGTGCCCTCCTCATGGAGGAGATTCGCAAGGGCGTCAAACTTCGTCCCACAGCTTCGAACTCGCCGTAGGATCCGGGAAAACCCTCGACCACAGCCCAGGAACACGAGGCAACAACGCCCATCAAGACCTCTGAGGAAGGTTCAGGAGCACCTCCTCAGAAACGTCTAGACCCGCGGTCCCGTCTAATGGAGGAGATTAGGGCCGGGGTCCAGTTGAGGCCCACACCACGCGCCCACAAGAAGGACCTTCCTGAGGATGGCCAGCCCGAAGGCCTTGCCCAGGTCCTGGCAAGGGCTCTCACGGCCCGTGCGGCCTTCACCCAAGACAGCTCCGACGAGGAGTCACAATCGGACGAGGATGAAGACCTTTGGGACTAAATGGCGAGTCATTTCTTCCCAAGGAATCATTTCGAAGCAAAAAAAGAAAGCCATTTTTGAAATTGAAGATGTTTACAGCCCATCAGACATAGCCCCACGGCAAATAAATGATAAAAGATAAATTTGTTATTTCAGTCATACGCCCAGTATTTGGTACCTAGTATGAGTGATAAAACCATGCATAGTGCCTTGAACACAAGCCCAGACAAAATAACTGAAGAAATCAGTTGAAATTTGACAAAACAATAGTGGTAAGGCGAACTTTAGCCCCATTCAGTACAGAAGAAAGTTAAATTAGCCCAATTAAAAAGCCATGCACGTTTGCGTGTGTGTGTGCGTGTGTGTGTTTACCTAGACATGTCCCTGAGTCCTTACAATTCGTCTGGTTCAGTTTTCAGAATACTCACAATTGGTCGACTTGAACCCTCTCACTAATTACAATTAGTTGTTTTGGAGTCTGCCTAGTGTAGGCCTTATGGTCTCTTGCAGTCTCCTTCATTCTCAAGTTCTTATGTACCTACAGTTGGTCAATTTGAACCCTCTCATTACTCGCAACTGGTTTCTACGAACCCAGAAAGTATTTGGTCGCTTAGAGCTAAGTAGTCATAACTGGTCAACTAGAAACCTCTAAATCAGCGTTTCTCAACCAGCCAAGGTTCCCCGGAACCCTAAAGTTCTGCAAAAGGTCCCTAAGGGTTCCGCGAGAACAAGTGAGATAAGCTAATGCACTTTTGAGTTTTTGTTTAATTTCATATACGTAATATAATTAAACACGCACGACATATTCTTGGTTATTGTAATAATGCACTATAGACACCATCCTATCTAACCTATTACAATAAAAACAAAATGAGAAAGACATGGAAAGTTTTTTGTTCCGCAGGGGTTCTTGAGACACCAGGCAATTTATTTTAAAAGTTAGACAAGAGTTAAAAGGTTGAAAAACGATGCTTTAAACACTTAAACTAGGTCACTCTGACCCTTCTCAGTAGGCAAAAATGGTCGCTTGTAATACACAAATTTGTTTATTATTTGCTTGATTTTCATTTATTATTTACTATTTACCTGTTTGTTTATTATTTAACTATACATATGCATATATTTTATTTATTATTTATATTATGATTTTTATCTACCATTATTATATATATTTTACGCATCCGACCTAGTTATGGACCAAAAGGTCTCCTGTCGACATGCTCTGCCTTTGTAATCCTTTGTAACATCCTCAGATGGGTACAATTTAGAGGTGTGCAGATTTATATATATATATATATATATATATATATATATATATATATATTGTGTATGTTTAAGACTAAACATTTTTGGAGCTCTGCCAAGGGATTCGAACCCTGACCTGTTTTGAAGGAAACGGGAAAGTCCCGACCATAAATCCCTTTGGTAACACTTGCTTTTATGGACTGGCTGCCGTCAGACGATTTTATTAATCCCCGAAGCATCCCCCCCCCCCCCTCTGATCACTCGGAAACGAAAGGGGACAACAGCCCCAATTCGCTCGGTCGTCGGCTGTCTTTAGTTTTCATTCTGTTTTGTTTTTGTTTCAGTCTTTGTTTTCGTTCAAACTACTGGTATGCTTGAATCGGATATTCGACTCTACATCCCTTCCTCGCCTGAAAAGTCTGTCAGGTTATCTCTCTGTTTGATTGACGATTGATTAATTGATTAAGAAAAGAACAAGAGAAACGAGATGGCGATGTGCAGAAGAAAAGGTAAATATAGATAAGAAGATACAGATGAAATAAATACAGGGACATGGAGATAAGAGGAGAGAGAGAGAGAGAGAGAGAGAAGCTGAGGGAGGGGGATCATTACAGGGAAAGAAGGATATCTGATGTGAAAACAAACATACGCACGCATACACACACACACTATATAATATATATGCAATGAAATCACAATAAACACGTGATTCACAATATATGGAAAGAATACAATAGGAAAAATGAAAATATAAAGATGCTTTGAATAGACGAAAACGTTCTGGCACCGATATTTTAATTTTCCCAGTGTCTTTTTTTTTGTGTATATATACATTTTAACAACCACAATGCACTTTAATTCTAAGCCATCAAAGGCCAGCATGCTGAAATTGAAATGTGGTACTGCCCGGGACTCGAACCTGGCATCCTCATGACAAGTGCGACAGTGACTTTACAACTAGGCTATCAAGAGATGATAGCCTAGTTGTTAAAATGTGTGTGTGTGTGTGTATATAGGCAAGGGTTCGAATCCCAGTGGTTGAGTCTATTTCCAAAAAAATATATATATATATATATATATATATATACAGGGCTGGGCGCGTTTCTCAATTTTGGGTTGTGCGTTAGCGTTCCTGCGTTTCTCCGCGGTTGTTGCGTTCCTGGAATAGCGTTCAAGTGTTTTCGCTCGGAGCGTTCCTGCGTTAGCACTCCCAAACTATTAAAGCGTCCCTCAAAAAAATGGAAAAAAGAAATGAAACCACTGCGTTCTTCGAAAACACAACCGTGTTTTTATGTTCCTTTAATCTCGTGGACTGGCAGAACTGGCAGGAATTTGTCCACGAGATTAAAGGAACATAAAAACTCCATAAAATATGGACAAGTTAACTCCGCTGTGTTCCTTCATGCCAGCCAAAAAGACCATAGATTAGATTGGGATAATGCATCAATAATTTATAAATCACACTGTAGCTATAGAAGAAAAATGGTAGAATCTTCTCTAATAAAACATTATCCTAACTTTAATACCTCTAAAGGCCAGTGGCCCCCAGATTGTATTACCAAGTTAGCGGTCATTTGAAAAGAAAAAAAAAGAAGGAAAAAAAAATGCGTTCCTGCATTCCTAAAAAGGCTGCGCGTACGTACAAAAGAACGCAGGAACGCAATTGCCCACCTCTGTATATATATATATATTATTTGTCAGCACCATTATTTGCGTTGAGCCCTTCAAACATTGGCCAATTCTCGCAATTTAATTATAGAGGATTTTTTTTTATACACGAATGGAATTTTGACCTTCCAGTAATGATCACGCAACTCTTTTTTTATTATTATTATTATTGGCGGAACGATTGGACGCTCAAAGACATACAATAGACAAGAAATATGGGTTTATTATGAGTGGAAAGAAACTACCGAAGAAGCACACGACTCGGTGGCGCGGTTGGTAGAGTCCCCGACTGTCACTACAGCGGTCCGGGTTCGAATCCTGTCCAGGGCTGAAATAATGTAAGTATCGCTGCGCTTCGAGTCGTTACTCCAACTCTCGTGGGCGGGGAGTTGTGTGTGTGTGTGTGTGCGTGTAAGGTCCACAGCATAACCCATAGATCGGTCATATACGAGCTCTGAGCTCTCATTCGGAAGGGAAATAGCTGTCGTTCACGGATCCAGCACGTGATCCAAAGACCAAGGTGAATACACACACACACATAACTTTTGGCTAGATATGAAAAATTCAAGACTAGAAGACGGGATCCAGCGAGAATTGTTCTTTCCAGTACATTACAACCATTTTAATGTAATAAGCTAAATACAATTAGGTTAATGCAATTAGGTAAACACACACACACACACACAGTGTCT
This sequence comes from Oratosquilla oratoria, assembly GCF_046742065.1. Lineage (NCBI taxonomy): Eukaryota > Metazoa > Arthropoda > Malacostraca > Stomatopoda > Squillidae > Oratosquilla > Oratosquilla oratoria. The sequence goes on from NC_134799.1 coordinate 728,300, forward strand.
GGTGATATCTGAGATGTACAGAGAACCTCTCCCAGTAGAAGACCCAGCCACCCCAGACACTGACCAGACGGTCACTCCATGTCCTCAAGCAACTCGACCCCCTTTGGTGGAGCCCTGAGCGTCCTTCAGGGCCTTCGGGCGGAGTGGAGGGGCGTGGGCGAGCACATGGCCGCCCTCGAGGAGCAGAACAAGCTCCTGACCGCTCTGCTGGAGGTTGAACGCCTCCAGCGAGAGGAACTCCTGAAGCGGTTCCAGGAGGAACAACTGGCGGAGATGAAGCTCCGCAGGACCGAGAGGAGCCGACACGACGCCCGCATCCGACGACTTCGACGAAGAGAACAACGTCGAGCATCGAACTGGCAGCAGGAAAAGGCGGTCCTGCTCGAAGTAATCGTCGGATACAGGAATCAGCTGTTCAGAGCCGAGGAAAAAGGGCTTGAACAGCTGAGGGCCACGATGGAGGGGAAGTTTGAGGCCATCACGAAGGAGAACCTCAACCTTCAGGATGTGGTGCGGGGGCTTGCAGCCCAGGTCGAAAAGCAGGAGGAGGAGATTAGAGGAATGCGCCAGACAGAGAGAGCCCAAAAAGCAAGTCCTGAGGGGCTAAAGGCACCACCACCGGCGCCTCCTCTACCTCCAGCAGCCTGCATTCCTCCCCCACCACCGTCTCCCCCTCCAGGTCTGAAGAAGAGCCCTTCGTCGACACAAGAAGCCCCGACGATCGCGCCCGTGGACAAATGGACCCTCCTCATGGGCGACATAAGGAGAGGAGTGAAACTAAGGTCCACAACGAAGGGAAGCCCAATGGAGCCCAAGAACGAAGGTCCAGCTCCAACGAGGTCGACCGGAGCTCTTAATATTCCTCCGCCACCGCCTCTACCTCCAGCGCCGTCTACTGTCTCAAACAGACCGACGGCGCTTACAGGACCAAAGAAAGCCCAGGGTGATGCCCGTGCCCTCCTAATGGAGGAGATTCGCAAGGGCGTCAAACTTCGTCCGACAGCTTCGAACTCGCCGTAGGATCAGGGAGAACCCTCGAACACAGCCCAGAAACACGAGGAAACAAGGCCCATCAAGACCTCTGAGGAAGGTTCAGGAACACCTCCTCAGAAACGTCTAGACCCGCGGTCCCGTCTAATGGAGGAGATTAGGGCCGGGGTCCAGTTGAGGCCCACACCACGCGCCCACAAGAAGGACCTTCCTGAGGATGGCCAGCCCGAAGGCCTTGCCCAGGTCCTGGCAAGGGCTCTCACGGCCCGTGCGGCCTTCACCCAAGACAGCTCCGACGAGGAGTCACAATCGGACGAGGATGAAGACCTTTGGGACTAAATGGCGAGTCATTCCTTCCTTGCAAAGGAATCATTTCGAAGCAAAAAAGAAAGCCTTTTTTTTTAAATTGAAGATGTTTACTGCCCATCAGACATAGCCCCAGGGCAAATAAATGATAAAAGATAAATTTGTTATTTCAGTCATACACTCAGTATTTGGTACTTAGTATGAATGATAAAACCATTCGTAGTGCCTTAAACACAAGCCCAGACAAAGTAACTGAAGAAATCAGTTGAAATTTGACAAAACAATAGAGTGTTTTGAATATGAAAGTGGTAAGACGACGAGCTTTAGCCCCATTCAGTACAGAAGAACGTTAAATTAGCCCAATTAAAAAGCCATGCACGTTTGCGTGTGTGTGTGCGTGTGTGTGTTTACCTAGACATGTCCCTGAATCCTTACAATTCGTCTGGTTCAGTTCTCAGAATACTCACAATTGGTCGACTTGAACCCTCTCACTAATTACAATTAGTTGTTTTGGAGTCTGCATAGTGTAGGCCTTATGGTCTCTTGCAGTCTCCTTCATTCTTAAAGTTCTTGTGTATGTTCTTATGTACCTACAGTTGGTCAATTTGAACCCTCTCATTACTCGCAACTGGTTCCATCGGACCCAGAAAGTATTTGGTCGCTTACAGCTAAGTAGTCATAGCTGGTCAACTCGAAACCTCTAAATCAGCGTTTCTCAACCAGCCAAGGTTCCCCGGAACCCTAAGGTTCTGCAAAACGTCCCTAAGGGTTCCGCGAGAACAAGTGAGATAAGCTAATGCACTTTTGATTTTTTATCTAATTTCATATATGTCATATAATTAAACACGTACGACATTATTGTAATAATGTAATATAGACATCATTCTATCTAACCTATTATTACGATGAAGATAAAACGAGAAATATATGGTATATGATTTTTTTATTGCGCAGGGGTTCCTTGAGACATGCAATTTATTCTTAAGATTACGTAGTGGTAAAAAAGGTTAAGAAACGATGCTCTAAGCACTTAAACTAGGTCACTCTGACGCTTCTCAGTACGCAAAAATGGTCGCTTGAAATACACAAATTGTTATTTATTATTTGCTTGATTTTCATTTATCATTATTCATCTGTCAATTTATTATTATTTTCTATTTACCTGTTTATCATTTAAATATACCTATGCATTTATTCTATTTATTATTTATATTTTTATATTTTTTATTAATTTACTTATTATTATTATATATATTTTACGTATCCGACCTAGTTATGGAACAAAAGGTCTTCTGTCGACATGCTCCGCCTTTGTAATCCTTTGTAACATCCTCAGATGGGTACAATTTAGAGGTGTGCAGATTTTTTTTTTTTGCCGATGCCGATTCCTATTTACCATTTGCCGATGCTGATATCGATACCGATTCCTATTTACTCTTGGTTGCCGATGCGAATTCCACTTTATATATTTACGATATATCAGTTTTTAATATAAACTTTAAAAAAGTTAACAAAATACATGTGATACTATTTATAAAGATGCCAGATGGTTTTAATTTAGCGATATTCAAGCCTCTAAAGTCTACAAAAATTGTATTTTTTAATAATAGAGAACTATTCAGCCAAAAAGCATAAAATTTTATTTTATGCATTTACTTGTCAAAATACATAAAAAAGTATTTAGAAACGACTCGTTGGGATATAAAATACTGCGGATAAAGTAAATCCGTCCGCCGATTTTTCGCACTTATAAGCGGGTAAAATCGACCGAATCCACGGACGCCCGGGCGATTTCCTCCCATAACACTTTCGCTTAATTTCTGTTGTAGAAACTTTGCTCTTTCAAAATAAATAAATAAATGAAATAAAATAAGAAATAATTTTATATAAAAAATACAAAAATGAAAATAAAAAAATTATATAATTTGCTCTAACATTTACTCCGACTTGTGCTGCTATTTTGAAATTTTCTCCGGTCGTATGTCCTCGTGTCTACAGATTTTATCACCTCTGCATAATATTTTCGAAACGTGTGTTATGACACTAGACGGTAGTGTAGGCTTACCACTACCACAGCATATTCCTAGCCACCTCAGTCCCTACGGCCGTGATGTTACGTGAAAATAAAATAAGGCAATGATTATTTGGTAGTGGTATCTCATATAGCACATAATGTGCTGCATGGCCCTATACAACCACCAGAGCAATGAATAATAGATGAATTGCTGGAATGGCATCGTTAAGATATTCCCGATGCCGAATAGCTTTCTTAAAAAAAAAAAAAAAAAAAAAAAAAAAAAAAAAAAAAAAAATCTATTCCGATTTTTGCCGATATAGATTAATCGGGTCTCCCCTACCATTTATTACTGAAGAAAACAACAATATTTGACTTGATAACCTCCTTATGGAGACTTTCCAATCGTCTAACTATAGACTTGGTTTCGTTGCTTAAGATATTGCTGTTTTCTTCAATGAGATATGCCCACAAGAAAACCTGCTGCCAAAATACACACACACACACGCGCACATACACATATGTATATGAACAAACTGGACAAGGAAATAGTGCGCGCAAAAACCATTCATGAGTTTAAAAGCAAACTAGACACTGCGAGATACAAAGGCGGGACACCACGAGCGTAGCTCCCCTTCCCGCAAAATACAACTAGGTATATATGTGTGTATATATATATATATACAGTATATATATATATATATATATATATATATATATATATATATCAGTATATATATTGTGTATGTTTAAGACTAAACATTTTTGGAGCTCTGCCAAGGGATTCGATCCCTGACCTGTTTTGAAGGAAACGGGAAAGTCCCGACCATAAATCCCATTAGTAACACTTTCTTTTATGGACTGGCTGCCGCCAGGAGATTTTATTAATCCCCGAAGCATCCCCCCTCCCCCTCTGATCACTCGGAAACGAAAGGGGACAACAGCCCCAATTCGCTCGGTCGTCGGCTGTCTTTAGTTTTCATTCTGTTTTGTTTTTGTTTCAGTCTTTGTTTTCGTTCAAACTACTGGTATGCTTGAATCGGATATTCGACTCTACATTCCCTAGGGTGCTCTTCCTCGCCTGAAAAGTCTGTCAGGTTATTTCCCTGCTTGATTGACGATTGATTAATTGATTAAGAAAAGAACAAGAGAAACGAGATGGCGATGTGCAGAAGAAAAGGTAAATATAGATAAGAAGATACAGATGAAATAAATACAGGGACATGGAGATAAGAGAGGAGAGAGAGAGAGAGAGAGAGAGAGAGAGAGAGAGAGAGAGAGAGAGAGAGAGAGAGAGAGAGAGAGGGATGATTACAGGGAAAGAAGGATATCTGATGTGAAAACAAACATACGCCACACACACACACACAATAGAGAGGATCTAATAAAATGGGATGATAGAAATACAAGAGGACACGGAAAGAAAATCAAGAAAGACAGCTATAGAAGAGATATGAAAAAGAACAGCTTTCCCCACAGAGTAATAGATATTTGGAACAAGTAAGATGAGAAAGAGGTGTGTGCAAAAACAATACATGAATTTAAAAACGGTTTAGATAAAATGAGATATGAAGACGGGACACCACGAGCATAGCTCCCCTTCCCGTTTTCGTCTTAGCAGCTGACCAACGGGAGAGCTTCCCGCCTAAACGTAAACAACGAAACGTTTGTTCGTCATAGCAACTCCCCCCCCTAAACGTAAACGACAGATTTTTGCCGTGAAGTGAATGTCGTCTTTGTTGTTTCCATTAAAAACGTTTTGGAAAAAAAAAAAAAAAATGTAACGCTTGGAACCCATTAAAAATACGGATGGTGCGTTCCTCTTACTTGCATTCATTTGAAACTTGCGTTCCTGCATTCCTAAAAAGGCTGTGCGTACGTACAAAAGAACGCAGGAACGCAATTGCCCACCTCTCTCTCTCTATATATATATATATATTATATATATATATATATATGTTTTATTTGTCAGCACCATTGCGTTGAGCCCTTCAAACATTGGCCAATTCTCGCGATTCAATTATAGAGGATTTTTTTTTTTATACACGAATGGAATTTCGACCTAGTGATTGGTTAATGATCACGCAAATCTTTTGTTTTTTATTGGCGGAACGATTGGACGCTCAAAAAGACATACAATAGACAAGAAATATGGTTTTATTATGAGTGGAAAGAAACTACTGGAGAAGCACACATACACACACACACGACTCGGTGGCGCGGTTGGTAGAGTCCCCGACTGACACTACAGCGGTACGGGTTCGAATCCTGCCCAAGGCTGAACTAATTTCAGTACCGCTGCGCTTCGAGTCGTTACTCCAACTCTTGTGGGCAGGGAGTTGTGTGTGCTTGTAAGGTCCACAGCATAACCCATAGATCGGTCATATACGAGCTCTGAGCTCTCATTCGGAAGGGAAATAGCTGTCGTTCACGGATCCAGCACGTGATCCAAAGACCAAAGTGAATACACACACATACACATAACTTATGGCTAGATATGAAAAATTCGAGACTAGAAGAAGGGACCCAGCGAGAATTGTTCTTTCCAGTATATTACAACCAGGTATATACAATAAGGTAAAAACAATTAGGTAAATGCAATTAGGTAAACACACACACACACACACAGTGTCTGGTGATATCTGAGATGTACAGAGAACCTCTCCCAGTAGAAGACCCAGCCACCCGAGACACTGACCAGACGGTCACTCCATGTCCTCAAGCAACTCGACCCCCTTTGGTGGAGCCCTGAGCGTCCTTCAGGGCCTTCGGACGGAGTGGAGGGGCGTGGGCGAGCACATGGCCGCCCTCGAGGAGCAGAACAAGCTCCTGACCGCCCAGCTGGAAGCTGAACGCCTCCAGCGAGAGGAACTCCTGAAGCGGTTCCAGGAGGAACAACTGGCGGAGATGAAGCTCCGCAGGACCGAGAGGAGCCGACACGACGCCCGCATCCGACGACTTCGACGAAGAGAACAACGTCGAGCATCGAACTGGAAGCAGGAAAAGGCGGTCCTGCTCGAAGTAATCGTCGGATACAGGAACCAGCTGTTCAGAGCCGAGGAAAAAGGGCTTGAACAGCTGAGGGCCACGATGGAGGGCAAGTTTGAGGCCATCACGAAGGAGAACCTCAACCTTCAGGATGTCGTGCGGGGGCTTGCAGCCAAGGTCGAAAAACAGGAGGAGGAGATTAGAGGAATGCGCCAGACAGAGAGAGCCCAAAAAGCAAGTCCTGAGGGGCTAAAGGCACCACCACCGGCGCCTCCTCTACCTCCAGCAGCCTGCATTCCTCCCCCACCACCGTCTCCCCCTCCAGGTCTGAAGAAGAGCCCTTCGTCGACACAAGAAGCCCCGACGATCGCGCCCGTGGACAAATGGACCCTCCTCATGGGCGACATAAGGAGAGGAGTCAAACTAAGGTCCACAACGAGGGGAAGCCCAATGGAGCCCAAGAACGAAGGTCCACCTCCAACGAGGTCGACCGGAGCTCTTAATATACCTCCGCCACCGCCTCTACCTCCAGCGCCGTCTACTGTCGCAAACAGACCGACGGCGCTTACTGGACCAAAGAAAGCCCAGGGTGATGCCCGTGCCCTCCTAATGGAGGAGATTCGCAAGGGCGTCAAACTTCGTCCCACGGCTTCGAACTCGCCGTAGGATCCGGGAAAACCCTCGACCACAGCCCAGAAACACGAGGAAACAACGCCCATAAAGACCTCTGAGGAAGGTTCTGGAACACCTCCTCAGAAACGTCTAGACCCGCGGTCCCGTCTAATGGAGGAGATTAGGGCCGGGGTCCAGTTGAGGCCCACACCACGCGCCCACAAGAAGGACCTTCCTGAGGATGGCCAGCCCGAAGGCCTTGCCCAGGTCCTGTCAAGGGCTCTCACGGCCCGTGCGGCCTTCACCCAAGACAGCTCCGACGAGGAGTCACAATCGGACGAGGATGAAGACCTTTGGGACTAAATGGCGAGTCATTCCTTCCTTGCAAAGGAATCATTTCGAAGCAAAAAAGAAAGCCTTTTTTTTTTAAATTGAAGAGGTTCACTGCCCATCAGACATAGCCCCAGGGCAAATAAATGATAAAAGATAAATTTGTTATTTCAGTCATACACCCAGTATTTGGTACTTAGTATGAGTGATAAAACCAATCATAGTGCTTGAACACAAGCCCAGAAAAAATAACTAAAGAAATCAGTTGAAATTTGACAAAACAATAGGGTATTTGTTTTGATTATGAAAGTGGTAAAACGACGAGCTTTAGCCCCATTTAGTACAGAAGAATGTTAAATTAGCCCAATTAAAAAGCCATGCACGTTTGCGTGTGTGTGTGCGTGTGTGTGTGTTTACCTAGACATGTCCCTGAGTCCTTACAATTCGTCTCGTTCAGTTTTCAGAATACTCACAATTGGTCGACTTGAACCCTCTCACTAATTACAATTAGTTGTTTTGGAGTCTGCCTAGTGTAGGCCTTATGGTCTCTTGCAGTCTCCTTCATTCTTAAGTTCTTATATATGTTCTTATGTACCTACAGTTGGTCAATTTGAACCCTCTCATTACTCACAATTGGTTTCTACGAACCCAGAAAGTATTTGGTCGCTTACAGCTAAGTAGTCATAACTGGTCAACTCGAAACCTCTAAATCAGCGTTTCTCAACCAGCCAAGGTTCCCCGGAACCCTAAGGTTCTGCAAAAGGTCCCTAAGGGTTCCGCGAGAACAAGTGAGATAAGCTAATACACTTTTGATTTTTTGTTTAATTTCATATACGTAATATAATTAAACACGCACGACATATTCTTGGTTTTTCTAATAATGTAATATGTACATCATCCTATCTAACCTATCATTACGATAAAAATAAAGTGAGAAGGATATGGAACGTTTTTTTTTCCGCAGGGACAATGCAATTTATTTTAAAAGTTAGACAAGAGTTAAAAGGTTGAAAAACGATGCTTTAAACACTTAAACTAGGTCACTCTGACCCTTCTCAGTAGGCAAAAATGGTCGCTTGTAATACACAAATTTGTTTATTATTTGCTTGATTTTCATTTATTATTTACTATTTACCTGTTTGTTTATTATTTAACTATACATATGCATATATTTTATTTATTATTTATATTATGATTTTTATCTACCATTATTATATATATTTTACGCATCCGACCTAGTTATGGACCAAAAGGTCTCCTGTCGACATGCTCTGCCTTTGTAATCCTTTGTAACATCCTCAGATGGGTACAATTTAGAGGTGTGCAGATTTATATATATATAATATATATATATATATATATATTCTGTATGTTTAAGACTAAACATTTTCGGAGCTCTGCCAAGGGATTCGAACCCTGACCTGTGGGTGCTTAATCACGAAGCCAAGACGAAGTGTTTTGAAGGAAACGGGAAAGTCCCGACCATAAATCCCATTAGTAACACTTTCTTTTATGGACTGGCTGCCGCCAGGAGATTTTATTAATCCCCGAAGCATCCCCCCTCCCCCTCTGATCACTCGGAAACGAAAGGGGACAACAGCCCCAATTCGCTCGGTCGTCGGCTGTCTTTAGTTTTCATTCTGTTTTGTTTTTGTTTCAGTCTTTGTTTTCGTTCAAACTACTGGTATGCTTGAATCGGATATTCGACTCTACATCCCTTCCTCGCCTGAAAAGTCTGTCAGGTTATCTCTCTGTTTGATTGACGATTGATTAATTGATTAAGAAAAGAACAAGAGAAACGAGATGGCGATGTGCAGAAGAAAAGGTAAATATAGATAAGAAGATACAGATGAAATAAATACAGGGACATGGAGATAAGAGGAGAGAGAGAGAGAGAGAGAGAGAGAAGCTGAGGGAGGGGGATCATTACAGGGAAAGAAGGATATCTGATGTGAAAACAAACATACGCACACACACACACACGTATATATATATATATATGCAATGAAATCACAATAAACACGTGATTCACAATATATGGAAAGAATACAATAGGAAAAATGAAAATATAAAGATGCTTTGAATAGACGAAAACGTTCTGGCACCGATATTTTAATTTTCCCAGTGTCTTTTTTTTTGTGTATATATACATTTTAACAACCACAATGCACTTTAATTCTAAGCCATCAAAGGCCAGCATGCTGAAATTGAAATGTGGTACTGCCCGGGACTCGAACCTGGCATCCTCATGACAAGTGCGACAGTGACTTTACAACTAGGCTATCAAGAGATGATAGCCTAGTTGTTAAAATGTGTGTGTGTGTGTATATATATATATATATATATATATATATATATATATATATATACAGGGCTGGGCGCGTTTCTCGATTTTGGGTAGTGCGTTAGCGTTCCTGCGTTTCTCCGCGGTTGTTGCGTTCCTGGAATAGCGTTTTTATGTTTTCGCTCCGTGCGTTCCTGCGTTAGCGCTCCCAAACTATTAAAGCGTCCCTCAAAAAAATGGAAAAAAGAAATGAAACCACTGCGTTCTTCGAAAACACAACCGTGTTTTTATGTTCCTTTAATCTCGTGGACTGGCAGAACTGGCAGGAATTTGTCCACGAGATTAAAGGAACATAAAAACTCCATAAAATATGGACAAGTTAACTCCGCTGTGTTCCTTCATGCCAGCCAAAAAGACCATAGATTAGATTGGGATAATGCATCAATAATTTATAAATCACACTGTAGCTATAGAAGAAAAATTGTAGAATCTTCTCTAATAAAACATTATCCTAACTTTAATACCTCTAAAGGCCAGTGGCCCCCAGATTGTATTACCAATTTAGAGGTCATTTGAAAAAAGCGTTCCTGCATTCCTAAAAAGGCTGCGCGTACGTACAAAAGAACGCAGGAACGCAATTGCCCACCTCTGTATATATATATATATGTTTTATTTGTCAGCACCATTGCGTTGAGCCCTTCAAACATTGGCCAATTCTCGCGATTCAATTATAGAGGATTTTTTTTTTTATACACGAATGGAATTTCGACCTAGTGATTGGTTAATGATCACGCAAATCTTTTGTTTTTTATTGGCGGAACGATTGGACGCTCAAAAAGACATACAATAGACAAGAAATATGGTTTTATTATGAGTGGAAAGAAACTACCGAAGAAGCACACTTACACACGACTCGGTGGCGCGGTTGGTAGAGTCCCCGACTGTCACTACAGCGGTCCGGGTTCGAATCCTGTCCAGGGATGAAATAATGTAAGTATCGCTGCGCTTCGAGTCGTTACTCCAGCTCTCGTGGGCGGGGAGTTGTGTGTGTGTGTGTGTGTGTGCGTGTAAGGTCCACAGCATAACCCATAGATCGATCATATACGAGCTCTGAGCTCTCACTCGGAAGGGAAATAGCTGTCGTTCACGGATCCAGCACGTGATCCAAAGACCAAGGTGAATACACACACACACATAACTTTTGGCTAGATATGAAAAATTCAAGACTAGAAGACGGGATCCAGCGAGAATTGTTCTTTCCAGTACATTACAACCATTTTAATGTAATAAGCTAAATACAATTAGGTAAATGCAATTAGGTAAACACACACACACACACAAAATGTCTGGTGATATCTGAGATGTACAGAGAACCTCTCCCAGTAGAAGACCCAGCCACCCCAGACAATGACCAGACGGTCACTCCATGTCCTCAAGCAACTCGACCCCCTTTGGTGGAGCCCTGAGCGTCCTTCAGGGCCTTCGGACGGAGTGGAGGGGCGTGGGCGAGCACATGGCCGCCCTCGAGGAGCAGAACAAGCTCCTGACCGCCCAGCTGGAAGCTGAACGCCTCCAGCGAGAGGAACTCCTGAAGCGGTTCCAGGAGGAACAACTGGCGGAGATGAAGCTCCGCAGGACCGAGAGGAGCCGACACGACGCCCGCATCCGACGACTTCGACGAAGAGAACAACGTCGAGCATCGAACTGGAAGCAGGAAAAGGCGGTCCTGCTCGAAGTAATCGTCGGATACAGGAACCAGCTGTTCAGAGCCGAGGAAAAAGGGCTTGAACAGCTGAGGGCCACGATGGAGGGCAAGTTTGAGGCCATCACGAAGGAGAACCTCAACCTTCAGGATGTCGTGCGGGGGCTTGCAGCCAAGGTCGAAAAACAGGAGGAGGAGATTAGAGGACTGCGCCAGACAGAGGGAGCCCAAAAAGCAAGCACTGACGGGCTAAAGACACCACCACCGGCGCCTCCTCTTCCTCCAGCAGCCTGTATTCCTCCCCCACCACCGTCTCCCCCTCCAGGTCTGAAGAAGAGCCCTTCGTCGACACAAGAAGCCCCGACGATTGCTCCCGTGGACACGTGGACCCTCCTCATGGGCGACATAAGGAGAGGAGTCAAACTAAGGTCCACAACGAAGGGAAGCCCAATGGAGCCCAAGAACGAAGGTCCAGCTCCAACGAGGTCGACCGGAGCTCTTAATATACCTCCGCCACCGCCTCTACCTCCAGCGCCGTCTACTGTCGCAAACAGACCGACGGCGCTCACAGGACCAAAGAAAGCCCAGGGTGATGCCCGTGCCCTCCTAATGGAGGAGATTCGAAAGGGCGTCAAACTTCGTCCCACAGCTTCGAACTCGCCGTAGGATCCGGGAAAACCCTCGACCACAGCCCAGGAACACGAGGCAACAGCGCCCATAAAGACCTCTGAGGAAGGTTCTGGAACACCTCCTCAGAAACGTCTAGACCCGCGGTCCCGTCTAATGGAGGAGATTAGGGCCGGGGTCCAGTTGAGGCCCACACCACGCGCCCACAAGAAGGACCTTCCTGAGGATGGCCAGCCCGAAGGCCTTGCCCAGGTCCTGGCAAGGGCTCTCACGGCCCGTGCGGCCTTCACCCAAGACAGCTCCGACGAGGAGTCACAATCGGACGAGGATGAAGACCTTTGGGACTAAATGGCGAGTCATTTCTTCCCAAGGAATCATTTCGAAGCAAAAAAAGAAAGCCATTTTTGAAATTGAAGATGTTTACAGCCCATCAGACATAGCCCCACGGCAAATAAATGATAAAAGATAAATTTGTTATTTCAGTCATACGCCCAGTATTTGGTACCTAGTATGAGTGATAAAACCATGCATAGTGCCTTGAACACAAGCCCAGACAAAATAACTGAAGAAATCAGTTGAAATTTGACAAAACAATAGATAATGTATTGGTAAGGCGAACTTTAGCCCCATTCAGTACAGAAGAAAGTTAAATTAGCCCAATTAAAAAGCCATGCACGTTTGCGTGTGTGTGTGCGTGTGTGTGTTTACCTAGACATGTCCCTGAGTCCTTACAATTCGTCTGGTTCAGTTTTCAGAATACTAACAATTGGTCTCTTGCAGTCTCCTTCATTCTTAAAGTTCTTGTGTATGTTCTTATGTACCTACAGTTGGTCAATTTGAACCCTCTCATTACTCGCAACTGGTTCCATCGGACCCAGAAAGTATTTGGTCGCTTACAGCTAAGTAGTCATAGCTGGTCAACTCGAAACCTCTAAATCAGCGTTTCTCAACCAGCCAAGGTTCCCCGGAACCCTAAGGTTCTGCAAAAGGTCCCTAAGGGTTCCGCGAGAACAAGTGAGATAAGCTAATGCACTTTTGATTTTTTGTTTAATTTCATATACGTAATATAATTAAACACGCACATATTCTTGGTTATTGTAATAATGTAATATAGACATCATCCTACCTAACCTATTATTACGATGAAAATAAAATGAGAAAGATGTTTTTTTTTTTTGCAGGGGTTCCTTGAGACATGCAATTTATTTTAAAGGTTGTGCAAGGGTAAAAAGGTTGAGAAACGATGATCTAAACACTTAAACTATGTCACTCTGACCCTTCTCAATGCGCAAAAATGTCGCTTGAAATGCACAAATTGTTATTTGTTTATCATTTGCTTGATTTTCATTTATCTGTCAATTTATTATTATTTACTATTTACCTGTTTGTTTATTATTTAACTATACCTATGCATTTATTTTATCTATTATTTAAATTATAATTTTTATTTATTATATATATTTTACGCATCCGACCTAGTTATGGACCAAAAGGTCTCCTGTCGACATGATTCGCTTTTGTAATCCTTTGTAACATCCTCACATGGGTACGATTTAGGGGTGCACAGACTTTTTTTTGCCGATGCCGACTCCTATTTACCATTAATTGCGATGCTGATATCGATGCCTATTCCTATTTACGCTTAGTTACCAATGCCGATTCCACTTTACATAAAATTACGGTATATCAGTTTTAATAAAAAAAATTAAAAACGCTAATAAAATACATGATACTATTTATAAAGATGCCAGATGTTTTTAATTTGGCGATTTTTAAGCCTTTAAATTCTACTTAAAAAAATTATTTTTGAATGACAGATAAGAACTATTAAACCAAAAAGCTTATGGATTTATTTCAATGTATTTAATTGTCAAAATACATTAAAAAAATTCTGTATAAACGATTCGTTCGGCTATAAGCTGCTGCGGTAAGCGGGAGCAAATCCGTCCGCCGATTTTTCGCACTTATAAGCGGGTAAAATCGACCAAGTCCACGGACGCCCGGACGATTTGCTCACATATTACTCTCGCTTAATTTATGTTGTAGAAACTTTGCTATTTAATCAATAAATAAATAAATAAAATAAAAATAATTTTATATAGGAAATACATAAATGAAATTGAAAAATTGATATAATTTGCTCTAACATTTACTCCGACTTGTGCTGCTATTTTAAAAGTTTCTCCGGTCGTACGTCCTCGTGTCTGCAGATTTTATCACCTCTGCATAATATTTTCGAAACGTGTGTTATGGCACTAGACGGCAGTGTAGGTTTACCACTACCACAGCATATTCCTAGCCACCTCATTCCCTACGGTTGTGATACTAAGTGAAAATAAAAATAAAGCCATGTTTATTTGGTAGTATGCTGCATGGCCCTATACAACCACCAGAGCAATGAATAATAGGTGAATTTGGCAATACCATGAAAAAAAAAAAAGATTCTCGCCGATGCACCAAAAATGTGTCGATTCTTGCCGATTAATCAGGACACCCCTAATCGGAACAAAGGAAGTAAAGAAAGTACATTCATATACCAAAGGCTTTTTCCCCCTTATAAGGAAGGTTGCCCCTCCCCCAAAAAAGGCATAGAAACCACTCCCACCCATTCCATCCCCTACATACTCCACTCCCCTCCACCCTCTTATCTTGACACCTCCTGGATGACGGGTCATCCCTGCATCTTGCTCACTGCCCTGGGTCAGAAAGTGTCGCAAGACAGCACATCCACAGCAAGGCCACTTCATTAAATCGATGAACCCCTTTCTCTGTCCCCTCATACAGAAAAAAAATGGGAGATTTCCCTTTGAGCTGCATCAATTTATTTCTCACACATACTCCCTCAGCCCCCACCTCATGGATTACAGCATCATCCATACACAACCCTTCTCCATTTACCCGTCTTCTGTCCTCTCCTGCCCTTCCTCAACAGACATTCCTTTCTCCATCTATCCTCCACTCTCAACTTACCTTCCACCAAAAAAGATCTGATATTCCCTCACTCTCCCCTTAGCACATGTACATCCTTAACTCTTCCTATTATACTCCTATCTACCACTACATAGTGCATTAGTGCCCTATCTGCCACCCATCCACCACCCTCTCACATGTGTACTTATGCTTGACTTTCTTCCTAAACACTGTATTTGCTATCATCAAATCTCTTTCTAGACACTTCTCTACTATCAACTTTCCACTACAATTTTTTCCTGGAACTCAACACTTCCCAACCACTCCGTCTATTGGTTCATTTCCTACCCTAGCATTAAGGTCTCCCAATACCACTACATTGACATTTCTCCCTAATCCCTCTTTGCACTCATTTAAATCCATCCAAAAAGCCTCCCTTTCCTCCACGCTCTTCTCACTACCAGGCCCAATACACTTACAAGAACCCACATCTCCCTTCCCAATTTCACCTTCATCTACATTATCCTTGAAGAAACCTCCTTCCACTCCACTACACACTTACCTTCTCTCCCTCATCCTGTCTTCACTCATGAGAACCTCCCAAATACATTTCCACATGCACATTCACCCCTCCCTCTCAAATTAGTTTCACTCAATGCCAACACATCCATCTTCCTTCTCACAAACATACTGCCTATCTCTTCCCTTTTACTCTCATCTAAACTACATCCATGCACATTAGAAAAAAAAAAAAAAACTTTGGGTACTGGTTGGAAAATTCCCAGACCCTCTTATGCCTTTACTTTTTTTTTTTAGGAATGTCCCCTTTGGGGCTACAGGGAGAAGGATGCCTAGTCGTAATTCCTGTCCCATTTTTGTCACCTCTTACAACTCAAGTGGGAAGACTTGGTGGCAGTATTCTTTCCCCCCACCACAGGGGAGAGAAAAGTGGAATCTGAAAAAGACTTGGAAGTAATCATCACATATGACATATCCCCTGATAGACAAACAAACAAAATTGTTGGAGAATGCTACGACTTGTTAAGATCAATAAAGGTGGCCTTTACCTATTTGGATGAAGAAATAGTAAAAAAAATACTAGTCACACTAGTAAGGCCTAGACTGGAGTATGCTGCAACACTATGATCATCCAGTACCAAAAAGAATATAAAGAAAATTAAAAGAATCCTGAGAGCAAATACGAAGATGGCCTCAACACTTTCAAACCTGTCATATGAGGAGAGATTGTCAAAACTTAATTTACTGACTCTGGAATAAAGAGGAGAAAGAGGTGACCTGTTGACTATCTACAGAATCATGAAAGGCATGGAAATCCTTGATAGAGAGGACTTACTAAATTGGGATAAGAGAAATACAAGGGGACATGAAAAGAAACTCAAAAAGGACAGCTATAGAAGAGACCTGAAAAAAAAAAAAAAAAAAAAAAAAATCCACATACAGCAGTGGATGTCTGAAACAAACTGGATGAAACAATAGTGTGTGCATAACTATACATGAATGTAAGAGCAATCTAGATACTGCAAGATACAAAGATGGGTCACCACAAGCATAGCTACCCTTCCCAAAAGATGCAACTATGTAAAATACATACATATACCAAGGACTTTTCCCCCTTACATGGGAGGTAGCCAAAGTCAAAGGCATAAATCCACTCCCACCCATTTCATCCCCACATATTCCAAAGGAATTTCTCCCCATCTTCTATTATTCTGCATGAGGGGACGGAGAGGTGGGGGTCACCGATTAAGTGAAACCGCCTTACTGCATTGCTTCTGACCCAGGGCAATGGGCAAGATGCAAGGATGACCCATCATCCAGGAGAAGCCAAGAAAAGAGGGAGGGAGGGGTGGTGAATGGGAGTGGAGTACATGGGGATGAAATGGGTGGGAGTGGATTTATGCCTTTTGACTTTGGCTACCTCCCTTGTAAGAGGGAAAAAGCCCTTGGTATATGTATGTATTTATATATCTATAAATGTTGTTTTAGCTAAGCACCTTTCTTTTCTTTCTTTTTTTTTCATTCAATCAAGTGTTCTGATGATTTCCCTACACTAGAATACTTCACTGGAAAAAAATCAAAGAAAGGTGCCTAGCTAAAACAGCATTTACAGATGTATGAATAAAAAGTGTAATTCCAAGTAATCTAAAATACAAATAAATAAATAAATACATGAATAAGAAATAACATAAAAAGATGTCCTCAGTGATATATTTACCATCAATCTAGAACATTCTGATGATTATTATTCAGATATACTATGCTATGGAATCTGTATGAGTACATAAACAATATACAAGCTGCATTCACCAGTATCCTAATCTTTTGTAGGAGTAAATCCAACAAAAATTATGTAAGGGTTACTTACATTTCAATAGATCTTTCTCCATTTCATTCGTTGGATGTCAAATTCCTGACATGTGTTCCCTGGGAATGGGAATGGTCCATAGACCTGGAGAGGGACAATGATATCACATATACATACAGCTGTAGGTTCCCACCAAAAATAAAAAGGATGTGAAAGGCAGATGTGGAAGGAGTGAACATGAGGGGGCAACTTAGGATGAGATGGATGGATGGGGTAAAAGGGGCTTTGGGGAAGAGGGGAATGTTTGTTGAGGAAGGACGGGAGAGGACAGAAGACAGGGGTGAATGGAGAATGGTTGTGTATGGATGATGTTGTGATTCATTAGGTGGAATGGGTGGGGTTGGGGGGAGAGGGAGTATTTGTGAGAAAAAATTGACGTAGCTCGAAGGGATTTCTCCCCGTCTTCTTTTTTGCATGAGGGGATGGAGAGGGGGGTCACTGATTTAATGAAGTGGCCTTACTGTGGATGTGCTGTGTCTTGTGACACTGCTTCCGACTCAGGGCAGTGGACAAGATGCAGGGATGACCCGTCATCCAGGAGATGCCAAGATTAGAGGGAGGGAAGAGGGTGGAGGTGGGTGGAATGGTTTTTATGCCTTTGTTTTTTGGCTACCTCCCTTGTAAGGGGGAAAAAGCCTTTGGTATATGTATGTAAAGGGAGGGGACACCAGACTTCCCACCAACCCAGGTCAAGCATAGGTCGCACGGAAGGAAAGGGAACAAGAAGTGGTGCCAGGAAAACAAGAAACTCAAGACTGTAGATATTATTAAGAAATATTAGATAGGTTTACATCAAATTTTCGTAAGCCATGTTCACACAATAAATAAACAAGAAGTTCGTGTGTGTGTTCAGGCAAATAGGATAACTAGGAAGTGCTCGCCATATGTATGTATGTATATATATATATATTAAGGGGGAAAAAGCCTTGGTATATGTATGTATGTATATATATATATATATATATATATATATATATAATATGATATATATATATATATATATACACACACACACACATATGTGTATTATCCATCTGGACAGATGAAGATAGGAGGGTGGTAAAGAAACACACAAGTCAGAGATGAGTTTATTCCTCTAACGTTTCGGCTTTTATACCTTCTTCAGAGAGACTTCCTGAAGGTGTAAAAGCCGAAACATTAGAGGAATAAACTCATCTCTGACTTGTGTGTTTCTTTACCACCCTCCTATCTTCATATACACACATATATATACATATATATACATACATCCGAGTTAAAAATTCTAACACATTTGTAAGATCAATTGTACATCCCATTTTCAGAGAAAAGAAAGAATGCTGCACAAATACGTATATTAAGATTACTGTCTGTGATCCTCTTCAGCTTGCCATATAAAAAAAAATCAAGTCAGTGCAATCACTCCCTTGTGACACATTGAAAAGAGAACAAGAACGGCAGAAATCATAAAATCAACAAAAGGGGGAAGCAGTGTTTTTGGAGGTTGTAAGTCTGTAAAGCAGTACAAATGAGAAAAGAAGAGACATAGGACTTGTGCCAAGAAAAAGTCGGAAAAATGTAGTGTAAAGTGGGTTCTACGTGATCAATATTCTTGTGCAATATTTATATTGTACAGTGTTATAATTACTGACAGTGTAGGGATGGTTTGTGGGTATCCGAACAAACATATCCGTTTTGGTTACCAGTGGTGATGTGATGGTGTTGATGATGATAATGATGATGATGATGATGGTGATGTACTGGTGATCATGATGATGATGGTGGTAATGATGGTGATGATAAAAAGTGCAAATCAATAGTGTACCTTTAATCCTTTGTTCTAAAAAGTGAATTTATATATCTAAAAGTGGTTTGAGAATTAAAAGTTGATTAAATGTAAAATGTTCATTTTACTCATATTAGCATATTCATTACAGATCTACCTTGTGATATTAAATCAATGACACTGTGCTTGTGTTTTTATAAAGTATATTAGAATGTATTTTAGCCACCAGGAGGGGTTCTGTTCAATACGTGTATTAGTGGAAGTACTTTGTCTAGTTGTATCCGGTGGTGTTCTGTGCGAGTACTAAATTGTGAAGCATTCATATTCACTTTACTCAGTTAAGTGAACTGGCATATTCAACATTTCATAATCCCATAGATTTAACTAGTAAATATAAAGCACTTCAGTCATTGCCTACTATTAATGGTAGTTGAATACGTCATCAAATAACATGAAAGAAATAGCATAAAATAATAATCGTCGTCTAATTTGAAAGGTATAATATAATCACCAATTGCATATTTTTTATCAAATGCTAAACACTCACTTCAAGGCTATTGTAATCAAAGATTACCTCACTACAGATATATTCAGTGTGAAAAACAGGATTTAATCGTGGACCTTAGTCTTATCAAGTTTAAACACGTCGCCGCGAAAGCACAAACTGTTATTGTGGGATGTCAACAAATGAAAGGAGGATACATACAACAATGAAACTATCAATTGATATTTCGTTATTAAAAAGATTACTTAATTTTTCCAATCAATCAATTTACATAGATTATATTAATAAATGTATTACAGATGTTGATATAAGAGGAAAAAACTATTATTGTTCCCTGAAAGATGGCACTGCGATGAGCCACGTAAGTCCAGTTGACATAGGCGGTGTGTGCTGTAAGGTCTGTGACTGAGGGTTTGACAAATAAACTTATGCTCGTATAACCAGGTCGCACTCAGTAAGTATAAATTTTAGAAGTGCCTTTCCAAATCATGGCCTTTAGAATGTAAATTATTCAAATATTAGGTGAAATTACTGTGTCCACGGAGACTAATTCTTCGTAAGAATTACTGACGTGTATGAGAAAGGGAGTCATCAAAAGTGGCACCAATCTATATTTCACCCGTTAAAGAAATAAAAGTGTAAATGTATTTGCGGCAGCCAATTGGACAGAAATAGTAAGTGAATTTTACATACACCAAATTATTATTTATGAGATCGTCGAACCCGGTATTTGTGGTTTGACAGCAACAGCTCGTTCGTCACTTTCATCACATTCATTTTAGATTAGATTGAAATATAATTATATATTCATTAAGCTATCAAGTCTTTGGCTTTGCAGAAGGAAAGTAGGAGTATTTTGTTTGAATAGGCTTGTTATAGGTACAAATATATACATATCTAAAGGCCTTGTACCTCACTTATAAGTCAGTGGGTCAAATCATACACCTACACTTGTAACACTACATACATGTCACATCCAAAACCCATTCATCATCCCTCCCAATGATCTTAGCATTTTATGGATGAAGTCGAATGGTCAACCATGCCCCCCTTCCACACCAAAGCAGCACAGCAAAACACAACTTAACACAGTATGGACCAAACTGGATTGGGATACTTCCTCCCATTAGATTAGATACACAATGGAAATAAGATTTACATGTTTTTTTTTGTGTTCTCCTCGGCATTTGTTATTGTTATTTCAAACTATGTGTTCTTTTCATTATCTGCATGTGATGTATATTGATTCAATGCCAAAATTATTATTATAAACATCTCACTAACAAATCTACTATAACTGCTTCTTTTGTCAGAAGTTCCATGATTTAGGGACAGACAGCATTGCTTAGCACATAGTTTTGCCAATTTGTGGATTTGTAATAATCTTTGGTACTTGCAAGAAAAGCTAAGATGTGTCATCTTACTGTCATAAATTCTAGACTTCATATGATTAATCAGTAAAATTTAAGGAATAATAGTTTATCAGCACATCACCTTACATCGGAAAACAGGACTGTGTACAAAATTAAATGTTTCCCTAATTGATAGACAAATATGCTGCAAAGTAGGGTCTCAGAATTTTAGGACTCCGGAAAAGATTCCAGCCAGTGTAAGTGTTTCATATGATAAATAGGCCACACATTAAGCACAGTTCACATGAGCAATGTTGTAGCACCAAGGTCTCGTTTTCTCGGCAACTTCGTCCCGCTTTGTTAGACTTGTTGTTCACACAATACTGGAGTTTGTTCCTGTGAGTGGCAGTGCACCTTGGGGCAAGTCTCGTACTAGCCAGTGTTTACAAACAATACCAATGACCAACATGGCAAGCCACACACACCTATTCATCAATCATGAAGTACTACAAGGCCTCGGTCAGCAGCGATGGGGTTATGTTTTGCTTGCAGTCTGCCTAATGAATACAAAGAAAACCACTATTCCGACAGGTATTTTCCTATGTATATGTCAGGATAAGACAAACCTAACTTGAAAAAATTCAACTAATTATAGCCTCTCATCTAAGTTGAGAGGGTATAATTAGCAGTTGAATTTTTTTCTATTTGGGTTTGTTTTATTGTGATATACTATGCGAAGGAAAATGCCTCTTGTAATAGTAGTTTTGTAAATTTTTACCTATAATTAATCAACTACTTAGCTCCATACATGTCTATTTTTATGGTTTTGTTGCACTCCGTCCTCAGAACAAGGGCTATGACTCAAGGAAGGTGCGAACTTAGATTTCCACTAGGTTGAAAAGACAAACCAGTTGTCCGAGTTTGTTTTATTATGAATGCCAGAGTGTGTGTGATGTTTTGTGGGAGTTTCAAAATCAGAGCTATTGACCTGGGCCTATGAGCAGTTGCCAAGTGTCTATCCATCTGTCTCCAAACCTTAAGGATACCTCGATAATGCTAGGCACCTTCCTCTAAGGCCATACTTTTCATCTTGGGATGTACATGGTTGACTATGGACAAAATGCCAAAACACATTTGGCCAATGGCCATAATCATTACACAACTGCTGGCTTAGCCAGATCTTTCAGGCAAGGCCCTTGCATCAGCATCCTTACCCCACCAAGATTTAATTATGTAGGGGCCCACACACATGCTAGCTGTGATGTTAGCATCATCTAATATCATCGCCAGTACAACGTGGTGATGTTTTGTCATCAACTCAATCACCACATAGCCTCCTTGCCCAACGAGGAATTGCACATCATCCAAGCAGTGAGAATCAGTTTCTCACAACAGTACCATCAATTGGGCTTCCTCGAACTGCTGACACTGTGATGGTGCGGCCAATAATGCACCATTCGTTATTTGTACCATCACAGTGGGAATAGCCTTTAGCCTTGTTTTTCATCATCCCTTAATATTAATTTGTGGGAAAAACGTCACTAAGGAAAATTGTTGGGGTTGTCAAAATTTAGATGAAAAAAATATACAAATTGTTGTGCAAGTGGGTGAGACAAAACTTCATAAGTATCCGAGGTTTAGTGGTTACATTAGTGAATGTATTTCCTACTTTTTCAAGCATCAGAAATGCCACATTTAGGAGGGGAGCAAGAAGGCTGTTCACTGTAATGTTATGACGAGTTTCCATCCGAGCCTGCCATGGTGGTTGAGCATAGTGCACAGTTCACATTGCAGTGGCAATACTCACAACTCAATTTTATTGTTATTATTTTTTCATTATTAACCCCTTCACTATGGGCCAAAATCTCGCGGGCAGCATTAGCAGGCAGACGTGCGACGTTGCGTCATAATACTCGCATTATAAAAAAATAAAGTTACCGCTGTATTGCTCGTTCTCTTTCACCCGTGAATTTTGATAACCATAGAAAATATGATGAAGCTAGTTTACAGAGTATGGGGATCACGCGGGTACAACTACAATATATATAATCAAAATGCCGACATCGGCATCCTCGCGTACCCACTTGCTCCTCATGACTCCTATGTAGGCGTCATCGTATCGAAGGGGTTAATACTATTTTTTATATATAGTTTTGTGTTTGTTAGTACCACAAACTTAATTGTTTGCCTTCTCCCTTCCCTGCTGAACAGACATTTCCCTCTTCCATAAAGCCCCTTTCACCTCCTCCATCCATCTCATAAAACTTAGATCTGCCATCACATTCCAGTTTTTCTTAGAACATTAGGGCCTTTGCATTTCAAGATGTTAAATGCTTCCCTGAACATCGCTTTGGTTTCCTCTGAGAGAAATGTGTGGAAATGGATTGTGAATAGATGACATGAACTAAAAAAGCTGTACCACTGCTCATAGATGAGTGGACAGAATCATGAAGGGCACAGAAATACTCAATAGAGAGGACTTGTTAAACTGGGACAAGAGAAGCACAAGAGGACATGGAAAAAAAAAAAGATAGCTACAGAAGAGATCTGAAAAAAAAAGTTTTCCACATAGAGTGGTGGACACTTGGAACAAACTGGACAATGAAATGGTGTGTGCAAAAACCATTCATGAGTGTAAGAGCAAACTAGACACTGGGAGATACATAGGCGGGACACCATGAGCGTAGCTCTCCTTCCCACAAAATACAACTAGGTAAATACAAGGATGGGGTGTCACTGTATAGTTAAAGTGTGGATAAGCCAGATTCAGCTGTGAGGCCCTGTAGTGGAGGAGGTATTCCTCACTGTACCATATTTGATGTAAGCAGTGTGGCCAAGGGCAGATGGCAGATCAATCCACCCTGTTCTGAACATGCTTAGATGGGTGAGGAGGTCTTTTGATGTATCTTATGATTCTGTCACTTCCCAAGTAAGAGGGAATAATGTTTGTTTACATATAATTTTATTTTATGAGGAATGGGACATGCATGCCTCTCCATAGCAGTAACTTTGAATTAATTGTGAATTCTTCGATCTATATACCAAGGGCTTCCCCCCCTATAAGGGAAGTAGCCAAGTCAAAACACACATACCTACTCCCACCCATTCCCCTCCCATCCACCACCTTTTCCCCCCTCTCCGCTTAGCTCCTCATGGATGACAGGTCATCCCTGTATCCTGCCCACTACTCTTGGACCAAAACAATATAGCAAGACAGTACATCTACAGCACGGCCACTCAGTGATGGGACTAGGTATCCTGCTCTCTCTATGTGGTACATTTGTACAAGGAGTCAATTGTGATTTCTTGATTTTCAGTTATCTTGATAGTGTTTAAATTAAAGTCAGATGTTTTTAGGTATAGATTAGCTGCTCCACCATGCTATTGTGGATATAGTATAACTAAGATATCTTGATGGTTTGTGCCTGGTAAATCTAGAAATTCAGTGTCCATAGAGACCTAGATGTTTTTAGGTATAGATCAGCTGCTCCACCATGCTATTGTGGATGTGGTATAACAAAGATATATTGATGGTTTGTGCCTGGTTAATCTAGAAATTCATTGTCCATAGAGACCTAGAAAGTGCCTGGAAATTTTGGTACCTGTAGTATCTGCAAATTTTTATCCCAGTGTTGCTTGATGCTTAAGGGGTTGTCGGCTTAAAAATGAACATAAACATCAATTGCATTTCCACAAAAACTTTCTTGTACCCTTTGGTAAACTATTTTAATTTTCCCTTGCAGAAACACCACCATGAAGGTTAAAGAAGTGAATTTGACATCAAATATCACTTGGTCCCCTGCCAGTATTGGCCCCCCATTATTAGCATGTGGGTCGTCAGCTACACAGCTCGATTCCTCGTTCAGCTCACCAAGTTTGAATATATATGGCCTCAACCTGGGGGAGGCCACACTGGAGATGAAACAAATTTCCTCCAATCCTGTACCAACTGGGTTAGTTTTTTCATCGAAAAGAAAATTTGTTCTACTACACAATGAAGAAAATATTCTTTAAGATTTTTTATATATATATATATATATATATATATATATATATATATATATATATATATATAATGAATATACACCTCCCACTTTGGCTTTGATTTCAGTATTTTCTCTAAGGTAGGCCATGTGCTCAAAAAGAAATGTTCGAAATTGATACTTATACAGATATCACTTATTTTAGAAACAAGTCCCCTGAAAAATCTAGAGAAATGAAAAGATAATGTTATGCATGGTAATATTTGTATTTTTTTTCCAGTTTCCACAAACTTGTATGGAGTAGTTATGGAATTGCAACGGGACAGCATCCCCAGGGTGTGGTGGTTGGCGGCTGCAACACAGGAATCTTCATATATGATGCCAATAAGATGTTAGAGGGAGAGGACGGAAGTGTAAGCAACACGGATGGCAAACATGCAGGACCAGTTATATCACTAGACTTCAATCCGTTTCAGGTAATAAAGAGTATGATAAGATTTAAATGTAGAAAACCAATACGCATTGCTCTTCCACCCATTATTTGTTGTGAAGGTAGTTGTACACAATTCATGTTTTTAGTTCGAACAGGACGAAGTATTTGCCCATTTGATCTGTGAGATAAGTCAGAAACTGTTGATGTTTTATGAATATTTTTCAGTGCATCAAACTTAGCTCCAAATAATTTGGAAGTGTGGAAGTCAGTTGTTAGTGATAAGAATATTATGCACAGGGTTAAATTGGGTACCACATTGTAGTAATTGTGTTAGGGTGTGGTTACAAGAAATGAAGGAGACTGGAGTTAAGTGTAATATGTAATATAAAACGGTGAACACAGAGGTGAGCAGATCACTCATGGTATGCCGTAGGGATCACAAATATTAGCCATTTTGAAAATTACAGGGCTATTGGCCTGTCCATTTGGATGAGCTGCATAGAACCGAGGGATTATTAAATATTTTGCATGCAAAAAATTCTGTATTTAAATAGTCAAATATAGTATATTTTGAAATCGGTACTCAAAAGGTTTTCTTTAATTGCATAAAAGAAATGTGTAAGGGGATCTAAGGAACATGAATAGAGCAGCAAGAGTATACAGATTTTTTTTACATATGTGGACATGTTAACCAACCACCATATGTACTAAGATATCACTAGTCTGGTATGTAAATGTGTAATCAGTGCAGAACGACTTAGAACGTACGTAATATTTTCACATAGGTCAGGATGATTGAGGTGTTTTTCCTGTTTAGGTCCAAGCATGTCTTGTCTTTCGTATTGACTAAACTGGTGATTTGAAACTTCAAGTTCTTTTCATAGAAAATCATAAGAACCCGACATCATGTTAAAAGCCCCTAACAGTCACTGGCTGAACCCATAAACCCCTTAGGCATGATCCGTGACTCAGTGTAGGGACAGAATGCTAGCCAGTAGGGCTTCTTTCCCTCCTAGTGAGATGAAGAACAGATAAAACTTTGTCTCTGGGAGGCTGGTTCTTCTTTCTCTAAGAGACTAATGGAATATGTGGTGGTGCCTTAGTTAATGACCCTTCATCCAAGAGGAGCTAAGATGAGAGGGAGGAAGAGGTGGTGGATGGGAGTGGGTACGTCCCATTTGATGTGGCTACCTCCCTTGTAAAGGGGAAAAAAAGGGTAGAGGGGAGTGGAGTATGTAGGGAATGGAATGGGTGGGAGTGGTTTCTATGCCTTTGTCTTTTGGCTACCTCCCATGTAAGGGGGAAAAAGCCTTTGGTATATGTATGTATGTCGCAAAAATAATCACAATAATGCGTGACTAAATGATATTGCAGAAACCACAGGGAAAATAAAGTCAGAATACTAAACGTTTTCGTCTGAGTCGTAATAGACGAAAACGTTTAGTATTCCGACTTTATTTTCCCTGTGGTTTCTGCAGTGTATGTATGTATGTATGTATATAGATAGCTTCAGCTTTTCGTAGATGATCATAGTAACTTTAACAACTCTCTTTCCAGTCCAACCTCCTGGCTTCAGGGTTATTTTCCCTGTGGTTTCTTCAATGTGTATAAATAGATAGCTTTAGCTTTTCGTAAATGTTCATAGTAACTTTAACAACTCTCTCTCCAGTCCAGCCTCCTGGCTTCAGGGTTATTTTCCCTGTGGTTTCTTCAATGTATATAAATAGCTTTAGCTTTTCGTAGATGTTCATAGTAACTTTAACAACTCTCTTTCCAGTCCAACCTCCTGGCTTCAGGGTTGTTTTCCCTGTGGTTTCTTCAATGTATGTATGTATATAGATAGCTTTAGCTTTTCGTAGATGTTCATAGTAACTTGAACAACTCTCTTTCCAGTCCAACCTCCTGGCTTCAGGGTTATTTTCCCTGTGGTTTCTTCAATGTATGTATGTATGTGTATAGATAGATAGCTTTAGCTTTTCGTAGATGTTCATAGTAACTTTAACAACTCTCTTTCCAGTCCAACCTCCTGGCTTCAGGGTCCTCTGACTGTGAAGTTTTCATATGGGATATAAATGACCTGTCAGCTCCCATGACTCCAGGATCAAAAGCTTCGCTCGGTGCAGACGTCAAGTGTGTGGCATGGAACAAGTAGGTTGATTGATGACTCGTTAATTTTCCTTCAGTGTGAAGAGTAGTTACAAAAGGGGAAACAGCTGTATTTGCCTTGTTGGTTACCCAAAGCGCACATGCTTTTTTGTGTTATCCTCGGCAATTTGCAATTATTATTTTGAACTATGTATTCTTGTCATTATCTGTACTTCTTGTATATTGATTCTTTGCCAAATGAATTTATTTATTATTTATATTTATTATAACAACTGGTATAGATTCTGTTCCTTACTACTAAAGAGTACAAGGTATGATATGGGTTTCAATGCACAATTGTTTGAATGGCAAATATGCAATCCACTACCCACAAGATGTAATGGACCACACTCATATTCCTGGGAATATTCTAAAATAAATTATTTTTTTTTCTTTTTCTTTAGGAATGCTATGTACTTTAGTATGTGTGTGGGCTTTGACTAGGCCACCCTTATGAATAAGGGGAAAAGGCCTTCAGTATGTAAGTTGAGGAAAAATTATGTAACTTATGACAGTGACAGTCATACATACATATACCAAAGGCTTTTTTCCCCCTTACCTTAGAGGTAGCCAAAAAACAAAGGCATAAAAACCACTCCCACCCATTCCATCCTTAACATACTACCCTCTTCCACCCCATCTTATCTTGGCACCTCCTGGATGATGGGTCATCCCTGCATCTCGCCCACTGCCCTAGGTCAGAAGCAGTGTTGCAAGACACAGCACATTCACAGCAAGGCTGCTTCATTAAATTGGCACCCCCCCCCCCTTGTGTCCCCTCATGCAGAAAATGAGAAGATGATGGGGAGAAATCCCTTTGGGCTCTGTCAATTTATTTTTCACACATACTCCCTCATCCCCATCCCCCACCCACTCCCCCTCATGCATCACAGCATCATCCATACACAACCATTCTCCATTCACCCCTATCTTCTGTCCTCTCCCATCCTTCCTCAACAGACATTCCCCTCTCTCCCAATGCCCCTTTTACCCCAACCATCCATCTCATACTAGGTCGCCCCCTCATGTTCACTCCTTCCACCTCTGCCTTCCACACCTCTTTTACTAGTCTTTCTTCACTCATTCTTTCCATGTGTCCAAACCATCCCAATACTCTTTCATCAACCTTGTCTCCCAACTCCCTTTCCACCCGTTCTCCTCCTCACATCCTCATTTCTCACTCTATCCACCCTAGTAATCCCCATCATACTTCTCAGACACCTCATCTCAAACACATTCAAACTCCTCTCTTCCTCTCTTTTGCTCCATGTTTCTGCCCCACACAGTGCTGTTGGCACAATCACTCCTTCATACAATCTCCTCTTAGCATCCATTCCCAAATGTCTATTTCTCATTTTCTCACCTTTCTCACCCTATGCCTGGTAGGAATAATCCTGTCAGCGGCAGCTCTTCACTAGACCTCTTCTCCATGCGTCTCTATCTTCATAGGTCTCTTTTTCTTTTACTTCTGGTAAGTTTGTGTCTCTTCTTTCTAATGCTTCTTCAACACCTTTAATCCATCTGGTCCTGGGTCTCCCTACAGGTCTTTTACCTGTGGGTACCCATTCCAGCATTTGTCTTGGGTTACCTCCAATCTTCCATTCTCATAACGTGTCCAAACCACCTTATCTTCCACTCTTCTATTATATCCAATGTCTATTTCTCATTACACTTTTTAATCCATCAAGGCATTTACTCGCTTTTCTCAATCTACATTCTACCTCAACCCCCGCACTCCTCCCCTTCCTGCCACATTCTCACCCAAGTATCTAAAACTATCCACATCCTCCAGTCTCTCTCCCTAAATACTCACCTCCAGTCTGCTGCCATTTTCTCCCCTTGTATATCTCATCACCTTACTTTTACCCACATTTATCTTCAACTTCCTTCTTTCACACAGCTTCCCAAACTGTCACAAACTTCCTCAATCCCTCCTCTGATCCTGCTACAAGTGCGGTGTTATCAGCAAACAACAACTGGCTTCTCTCCCACTCCTCTCCACTTTCCCCAATCATCTCCAACCCCGAACCCATCACCCACCTCTTGCACCACTCCATCCATACACAAATTGAACAGCCAGGGTGACACAACACATCCCCGACAAACCCCTACTCCCACCCCAAACCACTCGCTCTCCCCACCTCCAATCCTAACACACGTTCCACCACTCTCACAAAAACTCTTGACTGCTCCCAAAAGCCTTCCTCCCAACCCACAGACCTGCAACAACCCCCAGAGTACCCCCGTCCCCTCCAAATCCACAAAAGCCAAAAAAACATCCCCACCCCTTCTCACAGCCACCCCACACATCTGTCCCACCATAAAAATCTGATCCATGCAACCCCCACCTATCCCAAATCCACACCACTCCTTACCAACCACTCCCTCTGCTCCCCCCTCTAATCCTCCCCATCAAGACCCTCCCCCCCACGCACACAAGCCTTCCCAACTACACCTAACAATCTAATACCTCAAAAACTTGTACACCCATACTTGTCCCCTTTACCCTTGTAAAGTGGAACTATACAGGCCCTTCTCCAGTCCTCCAGCACTCTACTCTCTCTTAAACATTAAATAGCCTCACCAGCAAGAAAATTACTTGCTAAAATTAGCTAATATTATAGTAACAGTTATTATCCTTTATAGGCAAGTGGAGCACATATTAGGAACAACTTATGGTGGAAGATGTGTAGTCTGGGATCTGAAGAAGAATGCATCAATTATCCAAATTTCAGAATCTGTGTCCAGGGTGAGTAAAATACATACCAAAAGGTTCCTCTTATAAAGGGAGTTTTACAGTTTTTATTTCTTACAATCCTGTGAGCCCCCAAAGGATCACTCTTATAACCAAAAATTCTGCTAAATATGGTACTATAACTGCTGAACATCATTGCTGGGACCCCATTATACAATTTTCTTCCTTCTCACTTTCCTATCAATAGGTTTGATTTCTTATACAGTGAGGCCTCCTTATATGGTAATTCTTTATCCAGTAAATTCACAATTACAGAATTTGGTAATTACTACCCTCAATTCTATTTACGGTAAGAAAAATTCATAGATACAGTATCTGCTTGTGTGTTGAAGAGGAAAGAGCAGGGAGAAGGTACGTCCGCCATATCCTATTATTACATGTTATAATGGGTTTGGTATACGGTAATTTCAATTTGCGGTAAGGTTTTCAGGAACACATATGTACCGTATAAAGAGGACCTACTGTAGTAACAAAATATGTTTTTCTAAGACCTTCCTGGTTAAGGGGAAGAAGGGAAAGGTTACATTGGGATAGGTCTTGTTACATGAACAAATGGAGGGAAAATAGTTGAAAGTTGGCAAGAAGGACCTTGGCTTGGTGTGGGGACGTGGTTATAGCACCTTATGCTGTTCTTTTATGTAGAGATGAGGGTGTTGATGGGTTTTGACAATAGGGAGTGGGAAGATGACTCTTTCCAGCATCATGTAGGACCAGCAATTGCAGTTACACAGTGATGGTCTCCAGACAATGAAGTTTCCCTATATAGAATAAATTTGTTTGATTGCATCTTTAAAGATGCATGTTGTGATGATTAGTCATATATATATATATATATATATATATATATATGCAATAACAACACTAGGAATGTTTGTTTTATAAATGCAAGGTAACCACTGTAGAAAATAAACAAAAGGAGCAGAGCGCTTTCATATAATACATCTTCAGTGTAATATACGAAAGCGCTCTGCTCCATTTGTTTATTTTCTAAAGTGGTTACCTTATATATATATATATATATATATATATATATATATATATATATATATATATATATTGCCAAATACAAAGGCATAAAATCCACTCCCATCCACCCCCTCCCTCCATCTTATCTTGGCTCCTACTGGATGACAGTATATGTGTATTCCATAATTTTCTCAGGTAAAAGCAAAAACTATAAGTTGGCATCCCACTGTGGCTACACAACTAGTTTTAGCTAGTGAAGATGACAGCAGTCCTGTGGTGCAGCTTTGGGATCTGCGGTACTCTGCCTCTCCTGTGCGGACACTGGAAGGTCACCAGCAAGGGATTCTTGCATTACAGTGGTGTCAACATGACTCTGACCTTCTTATTTCCACTGGCAAAGATAATAAGTGAGTTCATGTGGCTTGATTGAAGAGGAGTGGTTAATTAACTTTCATGTTTTTTAGTTTGTGTGTGTGTGTGTGTATATATACAGACGCTCCTCTACTTACGTTCATTTGTTTTACGTTTTTTCGATTTTACGTTTGAACTGACTGCAAAAAAAAAAAAATTGTAAAAAAAATTTTTTTGAGTGAATTTTTTAGTTTAGCGAGCTCTCTGTAGTTCAAACAATACACATGACGCTGAGTCCATTATTTACATGGCACAAACGACAGCATGAACGTGCCTTGCCTCATCATCATCATCCTCCTCCCCCTCCTTATCCACCATCTCAATTTATGTTGCTTGAATTTAATTTATTTGAAATTGATGTTATTATTTTACAATGTTATGTGTATAATTAATGATTTAGGGGTGTTTTATAAGATACGGTAATAGAATTTACGGATGTATAGTACAGTAACAACTTACGTTCATTTTCAACTTACGTTTGGCCGTTCGGAACGTAACTAAAACGTAAGTTGAGGAGCGTCTGTATATATACACACTCGTACCTCGAGTTAACGGACCTCACTTTAACAGATTTCGGATGCAACCGACAAAATCTGTAGCTTCCGGATCGTTCGGAGTGACCGGACGCGGTCCGATGTTTCCGCAGTTGACCGCCAGATGACCTATGGTCACTTTGTTTACAACTGTGCCGGAACACGTGGAGCTGTTTGGTCCGTGTTTTTCGACCTTTTTGGCCCTGTTTTGTGTGTTGTTTGTGAAATAATTCAACAGTTTTTTTTTAACCATGGCACCTGTACATCCTGTAGAAAAGAGGAAAAGAGTCAATTTAACAGTGTCACAGAAGCTTGAGTTGATTAAAAAGTTGGAAAGTGGAGTGTCGGTGAAGCAGGTGTGTGATGAATATCCACTTCACTCCAGGCCAAAATCTCGCGGGCAGCATTAGCTGCCAGACGTACGATGTTGCGTCATAATACTCGCATCATAAAAAAGTCACCGCTTATATCGATCGTTCTCTCTTTCACCCGTGAATTTTGATAACCATAGAAAATGTGATGAAGACAGTTTTGAGAGTATGTCATTACGCAGGGGCAACTACAATAAATATAATCAAGACGCCGATATGGCAGCCTCGCGTATCCACTTGCTCCTCATGCCGCCTACGTAGGCGGTACCGTATATAAGATGATATGGAGTAAAGAAACGAACTGTGTCTGATATTCATAAACAAAAGGAACAACTTACCCAATATTCGCTGAAGTATTCGGTTGATGAAAATTTTGGATTTGGTACTCTTGGGGTGAAAATTTTGGGCCAGATCCCAGGTATTTACACTAACAGATTGGATAGTGTTCTTAAGTAAAAGTACCGTACTGTATTCATTCCTCATTTTTTCGTAACGTAATCGTTGAAATACAGTAGTATCGGAAACTTCGGACAATCGGGTATATCGGACCGATGTTCCCCCCTTTTAGTCCATTAAATCGAGGCATGAGTGTATATATATATACATATATATATATATATATATATATATATACATATATATATATATATATATATATATATATATATATATATATACTGTATACACATATATACATACACTTTTTTTTCTTTTTTTTATACTATTTTGTTTGCTGTGAAAGAAATAAAGTATTCACAGTGATCATATGTGATAGTTAAATTGATTTGTATAAACTGAAATATGCTGGAAGGTATTTAGATTAATCATGTTTGTATGCTTTACCATTATAATCCACTAAGTAGCTATATCTTAATTCCAGGACTCTAGTTTGGAATCCAAATATAAATGATAAGCTTGGAGAAATCGTGTGTGAATTGCCGCAGTACAACCAATGGAGTCACGATCTTGCTTGGTGTCCCCGGGACCCGACCCTTATTGCGACTTCGTCCATCGACGGATCGGTCTCTGTGTACTCGTTGCTCGGAGGGGGCCTCCCACCCGTCACTAATAATAAGGTAAGGAAACTGAAGTCCTGTTGTGTCCCAATCTATGGTATCTAGCTTTATGATAAATAATATTCTGCATGAGAGGACGGGTGGTTGCCGATTAAGTGAAGCAGCCTTGATCTGGATGTCCTGTGTTTTGCTGTATTGCTTTTGATTCAGGGCAGTGGGCGGGATATTGGGATGACCTGTCATCCATGAGGAGCTAAGATAAGAGGGAGGAAAGGGTGGTGGATGGGAAATAGGTACTTGCCTTTTGACTTGGTTACCTCTCTTGTAAGGGGGAAAAAGCCCCTGGCATATAAATAGATCAATAGTATTCGAGAATGGATTAAATGAGAAATTTGGAGTTGAAAGAAATCTTTTGGATATGATTGACTCGAGAGTGGTGAAATGGTTTGGGCTCATATTGGGTATGGAAAGAAAGTGTGGAAAGAAACTGAAGTGGTCGGACTGAGCCCAAGAATAAGACAAAGAAAGAGTCGGACGGATGGGATGAAGGAGGCTTTAGATGAACTTGGAATGTCTATTGAGCAGGGAAGAGAGACCTCTAAAGCTAGGAGGGAGTTGATTCAAAAGATACAAATAAATGGAGGGAGATTGTAAACATTTGGAAGGATGATTCATATGACCTAGTTATGGACCAAAAGGTCTATCAGTATGCTCTTCCATTAGTAACCTTTGTAAGTTTCAGTTTCATGAATTATCAGTTCCAGTTATCAATTTCATGAATTATTTTGAGTAAATGAGGAGGGGGAGAAGTTAAACCCTCTCTGGTTGTCACACTGCTGCTGGAGAACTGTGCTTTCGTGTATTGTGCTTGACCCAAGCAGTATGATGGAGGACTGGAACAATTTTATATCAGAAGTGTTGATGTGGTAACAGAAGTAAAACGGAAAAGAAATGTTTATTCATGATGGATTACCATAAATGTTTTGTGTCCATGTCATTCACTACCAAGAGTACACACACAATGGATTTTAAAGACAGTCTAGATAAAATGAGATATGGAGACGGGGCACCACGAGCATAGCTCCCCTTCCCCTAAAATACAACTAGGTAAACGCACGCTCGCACACACATACACACACACACACACACACACACACACGCTCACAAACGCACACGCAGGCACGCGCACACACACACGCGCGCTCACATGCACACACGCACACGCAGGCACGCACATACACACACACACACACACACACACACACACACACACACACACACACGCTCACAAACGCACACGCAGGCACGCGCACACACACACGCGCGCTCACATGCACACACGCACACGCAGGCACGCACACACACACACACACACACACACACACACACACACACACACACACACACACACATGGAGAAACAGTGAATGCCAAAACTATACACAATTTTAAGAATAAATTGGATGTGGAGAGATACGAAAATGGGTCACTACAAGCATAGCTCTCGTCCTGTAAAATACAACTAGGTGAATACAGGTGTACACACACACACACACCACACACACACACAGACACACACACAGACACACACACACAGAGGAATGGAAATATTTTCAAACATGGAAGTCAATACTAATTGAAATTATTTTTTGTTTATAGTTTTCACAGATTGCAGACTCCTTCCCAGGAATGGAGCTCCCAAGTCAGGCCCCACAAACTACTCAGGCACAGCATATTCAGCTCAAAAGACCTCCAAAATGGTTCCCAAAACCTGCAGGAGCTGGCTTCTCAGTGAGTGTAAATTTGTTTGCATTATTTATGGTGATTTTTGCAAGAGATCATGTCCCATTATCCCATACAAGTTTTGGAAAAGCAGATATTAGTACACAATTTTTCACACTGTTGTAGAGGACAAACAGACTTCAATCCTTTAAAATGGGACCAGCGATAGGGGACCCTAGGAGATGGATGTGGAACATGATAGTTTTCCCACCATCCATCGCCAAAGCCCATCAACACCCTCCTCCTTCACCTATTGTTTTTTTCTTTCTCTGCCTAAGTTTGGAGGCAGGTTAGTGTCCTGGAATGCATCGTCTCGAAGTGTGACAATATCGCAAGTTATCACTGAACCTGAACTCGTCAAACGGAGTGAGGAATTAGAACAGGCCCTATCCCAGACGGAATTGTCGTCGTACTGCGAGGCTAAGGCCACAGATGCAATGGATACCCATGAACAAGTATGTCAGTCTTAATAACTGTGTTGTGGTAGATAGAATGAAAAAGGGGCAAATTTAATTTGCTTGTATACATGAAAAATTTAGGGTATATTTTGTGACTAACATGTGGACTTTTAAAATGTTGATTATGACTGCCACTACCACTACTACTTGTTCCTCTCATTCTGCATATCTTGTTTTTTTTCTTTCCCTTTCTCCATTTCTCTCTCTTTCCTGTAGTATTTGGTGTATGAGAAAGAAGCAATCTTGAAAAATGTAGAATAGGCAATATTAGAAATGATGCTTACATTTATATCTGCATAGCCTCTATGTTTATTAATAATGAGTATACTGCTTTTCATCTTCAGAAACTATGGAGTTTCATTGGTGCCAGCTTTGATGCTTCCCCACGCCTTCGATATAAGGACCTGTTGGGCTTTGGGGAGTCGAAAATAGCTGAGGAGCCAGTGCCGGAGCCAGAACCAGAAGTACAGCCAGCACCGGAACCACAGCCAGAGCCAGAACCTATGGAAGGAAATGTTGGAGTTAGTGCCGAGGAACTTGCTGATAAAATGGCCACCTTGGGTACCACTGTAAGACTTTTTTTTTTTCCATCACAGTGAATCGTATCTTTCCTGTCTCTCTTAATAACCTATCAACATTCTCGCCTCCATCTGAAGTGCACACAATCTTGAGACCAAACCCAAAGTCTCTATCAACTTAACTATGTTCCCTCCACCTTTTCACACAAGGAGAGCTGGCAACTGCCTTCCTGTAACTACATTAAACTGATGACATAGAAACAGTCTCACACTAATGCAACAGACAACAGTCAAATGTTTCATCCCAGAGGGGTTCATACGGGCCTGCGGACCGTTGGCAGCCACGATAGGGCTTCATACGAGCCTGCGGACCGTTGGCAGCCACGATAGGGCTTCAGGTTTCCAGTTCATGAAATCTGAGACGACCGTCATTACCGTATAACATTAGAATACCAGTTTAATGAGAGGGAAGTTTTGAAGTGGTTCTTTTTAAAGGAAGTAATTTTGTAGTTACATCTGTACTAAATGACCTGTTTCCACTTCATTTATCAAAGTATTGGTTCACTGTCAAGGAGTACACAGTATTAAGCATTTAATACCATTTTACAAACAAGTGTATTGATCTAAATGAAAATATGCTCACCCAACATAAAACAAGCACTCTGAGACCAAGACCATAACTCCGTACTCCCATTTGACATCAACCCAATGGAGAAATCCCTTCCACAGCAACCAAGAACCACACTAGCATGACTACATTCAAGACACCACCCAGCATCAAAACTGAACCTATCTATCCATATACCAAGGGCTTTTCCCCCTTTGTAAGTGAGGTAGCCACGTCAAAGGCACATCCATTCCCCTCCACCACTTGTTCCTCCTCTTTTTCTTTTTTCTTCTCCTCCTCCTCCTCTTGGATGAACCATCATCTGTATCCTGCACACTGCCCAGGTCAGAAGCAATGCAGCAAGACACAGTACATCCATGGCAAGGCTGCTTCACTTAATCAGCAACCCCCACCCCCCTTCTCTGTCCCTTCATGCAGAAAATAGAAGAGACAGGGAAAAATCCCTCCAGGCTGTATCAAAATATCATCCACACACAACCTCTCTCCAATGCACCCCATCCCATTGTGTTGTATCAAAGTATCATCCATGCACAATCAAATTGACCCAGAAGCAGTCTACGGTACTCTAATCTTGTCAACACATTGCTGCATGCCAGACCCCCTGATATCCATCCTTCTGAATCCTCTCTCCCACAAAAGGACAGAGTCCACCTGGCCAGACTGCGATGCGGCTACCACCCAGCCCTTCTAAGCTACCAGAAGAGGCTGGAAGACTGCATTGTGGACAAATACCCAGGCTGTAACAGTTCACCCCATACTATTCAACACGTCATGGAAGACTGCATTATACACAGTCACACACGCGAACAACACATCATACACTCCATAAAGGATTTGTGGGAAAACCCCGTTTCGGCCGTGGCATTCCTTGTGGAGACGGGACTCCTCGGACAGGCAGTCTAGGGAACCACAACTCTGGTCTTGTTATACTCCAACGGACACTATCCCTTCCTTAAGTGATTCGTACACCCACCCATCCAGCAGTTCCTACCAGTTATCTGTAATTTATGTATCTCCTGCAAGAGACTTTGGGCAACTGGATTGATGTGTTGGTGTCTGCTTGATGTTTGTAAATTTTGAATTTTCTGATCTAGACGATTCGTAACCCAACTGGATCGAATGAACGTTAACGTTTCTTTCTACAGGAAGGAAGCACAGGCTCATTAGATCCGAGTGAACAGTTTGAAATGATTGCATCCGCCCAGTCCTTTGACAAGACCCCAGAGCCAGAGGTAATATAATTTTAAAGGATTTCATTGTTGTACTTAAATGTTATTTATTTTATTTATTTATTTATTTATTTATTTTTTTATTATTATTTTTTTTTTATGCTTGTCATTGTACTTTGCTCTTGTCCTTTCTGTTTAAAGCTAAGGTTGTTATAGCTCTTCGGGTTTTATTGTTTTTTTCCGTCTGTTCCCATATTCAGCCTTTCTACAGCTGGACAGTGGTTCGCCCAAGGGTGAGTGACACTTCGTACTTTTGTACGTGCTTCGTACCTTTGATCTTTAAATGGAACAACAAAAGTAAAAAAAAATCTTATTAACTGAAATTTTAGTTGTAATAACCCTCTTATAGTTTTCATTGGTTGTCATAGTAGATTTTGGTCTTGGCAGTAGAATTGAAGTAGGTGAATGAATTTCGTTTATCAAGTAAGTAAAAACCCGAAACCCGTTCAGTTGTTCTTACGATTCTTTACCTAGGAAGGCCTTTATCCAGTCCAACAATAGTTTCTGTACTCCTCTCGATTGTCTTGGTTTCCTTGTC
>NC_134799.1:772335-774835 GCF_046742065.1 Oratosquilla oratoria
TGAACCTTCGGCATCCTTTCAGCTCTTATATACACGGGCAGGTCATGACCCGTACTCCTAAATGGCGTGAGGTCACGTATGCTACGTGGGGAAGTTGGAAGCATAACGTTTGACGCCGGTGACTCACGAAGACAAAGGATATGCATTCTTCAATAGGTCCAATGTTCCGCCACGTGGCTGGCCAAGATGCAGGTTTAGTCATGGCTGGCCGATTCTGGCACTGCACGCGTTTTTCTTCAAAGAGGTTTTGTGGTGGTCACGTGGCAGACCCTAGCGTTGGTTAGGTATCTGCTGGCCCCACGAGCGATGCCCTTGGGGGGTCTCGGAGGTTAAATGTCGTCGGTAGAGAAAAGGTGAGGACGGGAGTGACGAGGTGAGGACCGGTAGTGAGGACTACTAGCAACCTATAGTACTCACTCTTAAGTAAGGCTACACACAATTATTCAAAACCATGTAACCAAAGCTAAACAGTACTAATGAGAAGGTTGAAATTACTTTTTGGCAACAAAATTTTGGGGCAAACCTTAGCAATAGTACAACGAAAAAATATCCAAGTATTTTGAGTTTTGATCTGTATTTTTACTTAATTCCCAGCAGCACTGAAAATGCTGACTCACAAAGCTATGTTGGTGGAAATGGCAAGTCCTCGAATAGCCTAATTTACACCCTGAATAGTGCAAATGTAGCACTGGGGGTACATGTACCCAAGGTTGGTAACCCATGATAAGGCCAACACAGCCTCTCAACTAATTTGTATGATTGTACGAAATAGCTATGAAGTGATAATATCTTTTGGCATT
Organism: Oratosquilla oratoria; assembly: GCF_046742065.1. Taxonomy (NCBI): domain Eukaryota; kingdom Metazoa; phylum Arthropoda; class Malacostraca; order Stomatopoda; family Squillidae; genus Oratosquilla; species Oratosquilla oratoria. Next base: position 773,136 of record NC_134799.1, read on the forward strand.
ATCCTCCTGGAGAAGTAACGGCTTGTCGTTACCTTTAAATATAGCTTCAGGGTAGAAAATTTTCCCCCCAGATAGCCAGGCACCCAGGAAACCGAAGTTGCCGACGCTGGTGATGACGTGGTCGCAAAGAGACATGATCGCCAAGTCTATTTCGCGTTCGGTGGGGATGTCTTGAATCACTGCGTCTGAATGTGCGGTTAACAGATTCTGGTGAGTCCACTTCAGGTCGTCGGTTACAACAACAAAAGCCACATTATCAAACCTGTTGGATGAAAAGCAGAAAACGCGTTTATTTCCCGTACATTGTGAGTAAGCGTTTCGCCAGTCTGAACGCGACAATAATGAAACATCTTGAAGTAAAAAAAAAAAAAAAAAAAAAAAAAAAGAATTAAGTGATCATTAAACGCTTTTAAAAGGAAAGAGAAGGGACCTACATTTTCCTTGCAGTAGCGAATGCGAGATGGAAATAGGCGGGTGTAACAAGAGTTGTATGAAGTCTGTTCCTGAGCTCTTTCGCCTTATCGGTCCTTCTCACATGCACACCCACCACAGTCCTTGGCCCGGCTGGAAATAAACCGTCCGCCCCATCAGTGTTAGATTATGTGAGTATATACAGACTCCAAAAGGTTCAAACCACTGATGTACGTTACATGTATCTTGGTAGCTCCTTAAATGAAGTAATAATATATACCTAGGGTAAGGTGAGATTAGATGTAAAGCTAATTCATGGTAGATTTTGTTTCCTTTGACTGCATAACATTAAAAATCGTAGAATTTTAAAATCATGCCCTGTTGTTGTTGCAGTGGTAGGAGGAGATATGCTTGGTATTGCTCTTGCTGTTGCTGTTGAAGACAGTGGGTTGTGATTTCCTTTACGGGGGAAATGGTTGCCCTCTTGGGCCTCAGCCTAATAAAGGTTCTCCACATTATATATGCTACATCATGTAAATGTGTTGGCATTGCTGGAGAGAGTATCTTCTTGATTGAGTGTAAGGCCGCCTGTCAGAGTGGGCATGTGCAACATGTCGTGTTACGTAGCCTGCTTTGGTATGTACTACATGTTGTATGGTGGTCACAGCGGAGTCTGATTTGATCAACTCTGTTCTGTTTAATTTCATTCGGATTTGTGTACTGGCGGCAAGAAGCGGCTAAAAACCTTGTTTGGTTCTAGGCTATCGAGAGCTCTATCTGTGAGAATTAAGAGTGTGAATTTGTTCGTGCCGGTGTTGGATGAGGGTGGTGAGACGGTGTTATGCATTACGTAACAACAGTGTTTTGGTTTATCTTGGTTCTGAGTGTTGGTAGGTGTTTTTTCGTGTAGTTTGGTGGGTGTTACGAGTTTTGTTTAAGGGGGTGCTGTACTCGTATTGTGTGCCGTGCATGGGTTTATATAATTATAAAACTAAGGATTCCTCGTATAGGGGATTTGTTTTAAGTCACCATTATTGCGTGATTTGTAATTTATGGTGTTATGTATATGAGATGGGTGCTGCCTATGCTGGATCAGCATAGTCTAGCACTAGCCTCATGTTTTGTCTATTGCTCTTTTAAGAAAGCTGAAGCATCCTGTTTTCCATAGCCTCTGACTTCTGGAAGCTCATGACGTCCTCCTGTCCTTCATGTCCTCGTGTCTTTACATTCTCTTCTTTGCAAACCTTCCCGTTTGTATTTATACAAGTTCATTATATTAACCTCTCTTT
>NC_134799.1:779835-804835 GCF_046742065.1 Oratosquilla oratoria
TATATATATATATATATATATATATATATATATATATATAGATATATTTATATATATAAGGACAAAGAGGGAACGGAAACACGGGAAGAGCTTTGAGTTTTTTCTCTCTCTTTGAATTTGTCACAACGAATAATCATCATGTATATATATGAATGTGGAAAGACTGGAGTCAAGAATCCACTTTAATTCTAAGCCATCAGAAGAATTATGCTAGAAGGCTAGATGTGGCTTACATATATGTGTGCATACCTTTCTGGTGGAAATTTGCCTCCCACATCATCAACAATAAGATGACAGATATGCAATTAATGAAAATGGAATGGTAGTGGAAATGATGATCAACAATTACTGGGACAATTATTGTAGTCTGGACAAAAATCATAATAATGACAAAGGAAATTTCAAAGAAGGGTACCAACATCGGGACAAAGCGAAAAAAAAAAAAAAAAATGATCCTTGTAAACATCCTAGGACAAAATCCCCCATGGACAAGACACTTGGGACAAATCCCCTCAGGTGTAATGGTAATTCTTATACTTTGTAATCAATATCTCGACACTCATAAAGTCACCGAACAAAGTAAAAAAATAATGATAACAACAGTGATAATAACAATAAGGCAATGATAGTAATGCCAATGAGAAGAGGGAGAATGACAGTGATAAACAACATTGATAACAGAGAAATAACTATGATAATGACACTAACAATAAGAAGAATAAAAATAGTAATAATAATGCTAATAATAACAGAGGTAACAAAAATAACATGTTGAATGCAAACATAATGAATGTGATGGGGAAGGAGCGAGACGATTTAGTCAGGTTGTCTGGCGCGTGATATGGAATTGCATTTATGAGGTTACGCGTGGGCAAGGAGTTGGTTGGACCGAATATTACATTCTACCTCTTTAAAAGAAACAAGATGTTTGTTTGTGAAATTCTAAGAAATGTAAAAACAAATTTGATAGTAAGAAATAATGCCTGACACCAACAAATATGGACAAAAACGTAGAAATGAAATGTACGTGATGACTCCAAAAGATCGTTAGAGCTACTTGACCAGTAGATCCCAAAATATCTTATGTGACGCCCACTTTTTCCCTCCACTTGACCTGCTAGCCTTAAACCTTTTATGTATCGATATGAAATTGTATTATATGTATATATGTATATGTATATATATATATATATATATATATATATATATATATATATATATATATATATATATCTGATTAGAAAACGGGTTTGAGTGACTGATAGACTTCAACTTTGCACGTATGTAACGGCACATACTTGTTCTAGGGATGATATAATTATTCTTATTAAACAATGCTTGTTGAGCAGATTGCATCACGCTCCCCTTGCATCCTTATGGCGCCTCCCTTGGATGTGTGGAGAGTGGCGCCTCCTGGTTGAGAGCCACTGCCTTGTTAGATTCAAGACGGGTCGTGGCCACTTACCTGAGATACCACAAATCGTCCAGGAAATGGTAGGCGGGCTGCAAGAGGAAGTGTCGCTGTCCATTCTTCTTGGCAAGTTTTCTAGGGACGTCTAAGTGTCCCACTTTCTCCATTCCTTCCAGCTAAAATATAGAAAAACACATACATATACCAGCGGATTTTTCTATCCTTACAAGGGAGGTAGCCAAAAAAACAAAGGCATAAAATTCACTCCCACCCATCCCCACATACTCTACGGCCATTCACCCCCCTCCCTCCCTCTTATCTTAGCTCCTCCTGGATGACGGGTCATCCCTGCATCTCGACCACTGCTCACACACTGCAGCAATAATATCACTGTAAGTACCAATTGCCTTTTTCCCCTTTGCAGGCAGGGTGGCAGAGTCAAAACAAGTCTTGCGGGAGGAAAATGCAGGAAGGAACTTCTACACATCGCTCCATTGGTAAAAGTTCAGAAATCCCAGACACAGGAGACAAAACTTGTACTATTGTAGACACCTAAACTTGACGCACATTATATCAGAATTATGCAAGTAGGCCAATATCTTAAGTTACTGTTACATTATTGCTATTTTGTTTGCAACAAAAATGATTAGGAACTCACTATAAGGGCATCCGGGCAGGATAGCGACTGTCAAAACAGCGACTGTCATAATAGCGACTTCATAAGGGCGACGTAATCAGGTGAGCGACTTTCAAAACGGCGACTGTCTTAACGGCGACCGCGTTATAACAGCGACTGTAATAATAGCGACTTTACTATCAACCGGTCAGAATGGTCGCAGACTTATGTTTCAATTGCTTGTGTTTTCGTGTTTGTATTTGCGTGTTCAGTTGTGTTTACTTTGTGAGATAGGTTCAGAATGAAATATGCTCAAAAGGTCGCAGACTTATGTTTCTATCGCTCATATTTATTTGTTTGTGTTTACATGTTTCACTAAAGTGAATTTACTGGTCGGTTGCTCGGTCGTCGGTTTTTTTTAATTCTCTTAATAATATTTGTCTTTCAATAATAACTAAATAATAATAGCAACATTTAGGATTGGCCGAAACGTCGTACCCTGCAGAGTTTTGGCCGAAACACCAGTGGCCGAAACGTCTGTGGCCGAAACGTCTGTGGCCGAAACATCCTACATTCGATGCGCTCCCCTCCTGCATGCTCATAATGATGTTGAACTTTTGGACTGGGTTGTTCAAAATCATTTTTTGCACTATCTTGGCGTTAAATCTATCTTGACATTAAACATCATGGTATCACAGAGCGTTACCATGACTTTTAACATCAAGATAAACTAACGCCAGAATTAGTTTTTGAGCACCCCAACCCTAGATTCCTTGTTATGATATGTTATCAATGTTAGGCAACTTTTTGTGCAACAATAACACCATTTACCTTAGTCCACAAATGAAAGCTGTATAATTTTAATTTAGATAACTTGGTGCACTGTATAATTTCAATTTAGATAATTTGTTTCAGGAATTCAATTTCGTTTTCACACAGTATGTGCAAAAAATATTGTCACTTGAAATGATATATATTTCCTTAATTCTAATAATATATTTCCTTTCAATACTAAGTAAATAATAATAGCAGCATTTGGAGGACTGGCCGAAACGTCCTACGTCGGTTTTTTAATTCTTTTATTATTTTTCTTTCAATGATAGGTAAATAATAATAGCAACATTTAGGATTGGCCGAAACGTCGTACCCTGCAGAGTCTTGGCCGAAACGTCAGTGGCCGAAACGTCTGTGGCTGAAACATCCTACATTCGATACGCTCCCCTCCTACATGCTCATAATGATGTTGAACTTCTGGACTGGGTTGTTCAAAATCATTTTTTGCACTATCTTGGCGTTAAATCTATCTTGACATTAAACATCATGGTAACACAGAGCGTTACCATGACTTTTAACATCAAGATAAACTAACGCCAGAATTAGTTTTTGAACAACCCAACCCTAGACTCCTTGTTATGATATGTTATCAATGTTAGGCAACTTTTTGTGCAACAATAACACCATTTACCTTAGTCCACAAATGAAAGCTGTATAATTTTAATTTAGATAACTTGGTGCACTGTATAATTTCAATTTAGATAATTTGTTTCATAAAATTAATTTCGTTTTCACACAGTATGTGCAAAAATATTGTCACTTGAAATTATATATATATTCTTATTTTTTTAATAATACATTTTCTTTCAATAATAAGTAAATAATAATAGCAACATTTGGAGGACTGGCCGAAACGTCGTACCCAGTTGATGCGATAATGTCGCTGTTATGACAGTCGCTCTTATAATACAATCGCTATTATGTGGTCGCTGTTGTGATGGTCGCTGTTTTTAAAGAATCGCGATTGTGAAGTCGCTGTTATGACAGTCGCTGTTATGACAGTCGCTATTTGGAACCCGAGCCACTATTGATACACACCAACAGATATATTCACATACATATTATAATCATAATTATATATATACATATATATGTAAGTATATATATATGTATATATATATATATACATATACATACACACACACATATATATATATATATATATATATATGTATATATATATATATATATATATATATATATATATATATATATGCTTCTTCCTCTCGTCAGTGAGATGACCGAGAACACACTCATTTCATTATATACCAGTACTAATACCGTTTCATTACATACCAATACCAGTATCTTCATTCAATGATAATGATAAAAAGAAAGATAGATTCCTTCCCTCCTCTATATCTTCAGAGGTTCTCAAACACGTCGACCCACGAATGAAGTTTCATATTTCCTATGGACCCCCTAGTTTCAAGGGAAAAAACACCGATGGCAAAATCAGTTTGAGGTGTCTTGCTTTTTTGTTCGTTGGCGGGTTTGTGATTGAGTATTAGATGGGCACCTAGGGGTCGATATCGACGACTTTGAGAACCCTTGCTGTGTAGTAACCTCTCTCCTCGCATGTGGGAATCAGATAGGACAAGGCACATTTGTCGCACCAACAACGCAAGTGTTCCGCTGCTCTGGCCACACGCAGTAGGTTTACACGCGAGGCACTTCACGGAAAATGACGCTTTCCGTTTCCCATACGGCTGTAACTGAAGAGCCTCAGAGAGAGAGAGAGAGAGAGAGAGAGAGAGAGAGAGAGAGAGAGAGAGAGAGAGAGAGAGAGAGAGAGAGAGAGAGAGAGAGAGAGAGAGAGAGAGAGAGAGAGAGCCGTGGCGGCGCCAGGGGGGGGGCTTTAGCCCCCCCAAAAAGTGTCCAGCCCCCCCACTAGCCCCCCCAACTGAAATGAGCAGATTGAAAATTTAAAACACTCATTGAAATAATAATTTTATTAAGTGGAATTTTTAATTGCCAGGGCTAAAGATTTGTCAGCCATCAGTGCTAGCCCAACCATTAACCCCTCCCCTTTTGAAATAAGGATAACATATGTGTATTATCATATTACTATTAGCCCCCCAAAAATTTGCTCAGCCCCTCAAAAAATGTGCTCAGCCCCCCAGAAATATTTGCTCAGCCCCCCCTTAGCCTCCCCAACTAAAAATTCCTGGCGCCGCCGCTGAGAGAGAGAGAGAGAGAGAGAGAGAGAGAGAGAGAGAGAGAGAGAGAGAGAGGAGAGAGAGAGAGAGAGAGAGAGAGAGAGAGAGAGAGAGAGAGAGAGAGAGAGAGAGAGAGAGAGAGAGAGAGAAGAAGAAGAAGGAAGAAACGTCTGTCGTGTGCATGGGCATCGTTATGATGCCGAGGGTGGTGCACAAACCACTGGTGTTGGTGATGTGGCTGGCCCGCGGTCGCGAGTTCGTGGCTTAGTCCGTGAGACAAGCGCACTGACTGACGTAATCAATCGCATTTGCTAAAGATGCGCACTGAGCATGAATCGTGGTAGACAGGGTGACACGAGGTTCCTTGTGGCCCAACTGGTACTGCTCTAGGATATTACTCACCTTTTCGAGACAGTCAGGTGGAAGAAGACGATGGTGGGTGTAGGGGAATATTCCATGTATGTAATCCCACATATGGCGTGTCATGCCGGCCTGTTGGGATTAAAAATATAGAAATTAAGGGCCTCCCTTGCGAAGACAGAGGGGAGAAGCAAATGCTCCTCTCCACCTTGCTTCTCTCAGTCTTCGTAATGCCTCCACCATATATGTACACAAACACACACACATACACACACGCACATATATATATATATATATATATATATATATATACATATATACATATATATGTACATATACTGTATAAATATATATATATATATATATATATATATATATTTATATAAACCACAATCCATTTTAATTCTAAGACATCAACATCAAGAGACTCGCGGAAGCCAGCATGCAAAAATTGAAAAGTGATACGGCCAATACTCGAACCCAGGCTAGCACGTGGCAAGTGTTAGTGACTTAACCGATTGCGCCATCAAGAGAGGCATAAATTGAGCGCAACTTTTCTTATATATCTGTATGCTCAAGGTACATACACATACACGAAATTTTGCGTTCAACCCATCTCCACTATGATAGTACAATTCAGTATACGAATGCGGAATGTATTTTTACAACACTGACCGGGTCCTAGTGAACAGATATACATTTTTATCCACCACAATACACTTTAATTCTAAGCCATCAACACCGAGAGACTCGCGGAGGTCACCATGCAAAAATTGAAAAGTGGTACGGCCAAGGAATCGAACCCAGGCTAGCAGGTGCAATTTCTGCATGCTGCCTCCGCGAGTCTCTCGATGTTGATGGCTTAGAATTAAAGTGTATTGTGGCTGATAAAAATGTATATCTGTTCACTGGGACCCATTCAGTGTTGTACATACATACATATATATATATATATATATATATATATATATATATATATATACATATATATATACACATATATACATATTATATATATACATATATACATATATATATATAGGTAAATTTAGGGAGCAGGTTTTCTTGGAGACATTTTCTATTAAATAATACAGCATACTCAGCACTGGAAATCTTCTTCCTTAAACTTTCTATCCTTCTCGCTATTTTCCTTTCTGTAGGAGGAAGGGAGAACACAATATCACCAAATGGAACCATATTGATTTTGGAAATAAAAACAAATTCATTACTTACAACGTTTCGCCTATGCTTTAGGCATCTTCTGGTAATTTTAATTTTTAAATCTACAAATCATGATCATATATACAATGTATACAAAATGAACTAGGATAGGTACTTTTTGTTTAAATTCTTCTTGGCGCCCCGTGGGATGCCCCGAACAGCTCCAGGGTTCCACACATATTTAATTGTATATTAATTGCTGGTAGGAGATTCTTTATTAATACAGCTTCCAAACATTTTAATTTTCTCTTATTGGTGTTCTTTGCTAAAATCGATGTACTACTATTCAAAACTTCCCGCGAAATATTCATCTTATGAATTTTAGAAACGTGCGATTTTATTGCACCATTCTGCATATAAAAAGTAAGCCTTTGAGACAAAGTTTGAGTTGTGTGTCCAATGTACTCGTCATTGCAAAGCGCACCGTCTTTGTTGAAAGGGCATGAGTATTTGTACACAACGTAACTTTGTTTTGAAATATCTTTTTCTCCTGATAAGTTGTTTTTCATGATAAGTGATGCAGTTCTGGGGTTACGATAGTATATAACCAATTGTAAGGAGTCCTCTTGCTTCTTGGGTTTACAATTTTTAGCAAAGAACACCAATAAGAGAAAATTAAAATGTTTGGAAGCTGTATTAATAAAGAATCTCCTACCAGCAATTAATATACAATTAAATATGTGTGGAACCCTGGAGCTGTTCGGGGCATCCCACGGGGCGCCAAGAAGAATTTAAACAAAAAGTACCTATCCTAGTTCATTTTGTATACATTGTATATATGATCATGATTTGTAGATTTAAAAATTAAAATTACCAGAAGATGCCTAAAGCATAGGCGAAACGTTGTAAGTAATGAATTTGTTTTTATTTCCAAAATCAATATGGTTCCATTTGGTGATATTGTGTTCTCCCTTCCTCCTACAGAAAGGAAAATAGCGAGAAGGATAGAAAGTTTAAGGAAGAAGATTTCCAGTGCTGAGTATGCTGTATTATTTAATAGAAAATATATATATATATATATATATATATATATATATATATATATATATATACTGTGCATATACATGCATACAATAAAAACAGTAAAACAGTGTGTTCACAAATGCAGGAAAAGGAAATTAACAAAGCAGGGCGCTTTTGGGCATCTACATCTTCAGTGCTTAGTACAGACGAGAAATCACAAAAGGAAAACAAAAGTTCCACAAAACATATGGCTTATGAAGAAACTGGGAGAAGTGTGAGACGATTAGTCTCTTGTGGATATATATATATATGTATATATATATATATATATATATGTATATATATATGTATATATATATGTATATATATATAGATATATATATGTATATATATATGCATATATATATATATATACATATATACAGCTGAGTTTTCTTGTCCGTATTTTAACAGAATTTTATGCTCGTTTATCTTGTGGGTAGGTCACGTCCCGTTTGTCCCCAGTACACTTCGTCACAATCAAGGCAGGGTAATTTATATACTCCGGGTTTGTCATTCTTAGGAGTTTTGTGATGGACATTTACCACTTTTCTAAAAATTCTATTTAGGTAACTGAATGTGATTTTAATTTGATTGCTGGGTAGTAGTTTTGAACCGGCATGGATGGAATCATTATATGGGAGCTTAGTATTTTATCTATCCCAGACAAATTTAGTACTAGATTTTGTTGTACTATAATAACTGGCTTTGGCTTTGCTGAAGGTATGTGTCAAAAACCAGTCCGGGGTATCCTATTCTTAGTAATTGAATGCGTACTAATTCAATGGGGTGGTGAGTTAGATCAATTATTCAGAAATGCTGGGAAAAGAAAACCACCTCCAATCCTATGTACTTATCGTTTAAATCTGTTTCGTGTGATTGCGAAATGGTGTTGCCTTGAAAACGGGGCATTATTCTCACTACAGCTGTGTGGAGGTTAGATATGTTTTTATATATTTACTTTCAGTTTATGCTTGTATTTGAGATTATACACAAAGAAGAATGAATTGCATAGCGTTTTTTCGTACCTGCAGTTTGTGCCTGAACCTGAGGTTGTACACATAGAAAATCTGCATAATGCAGCTCCCGAGTTGCCCAGCTGTTGGAGTGGTTACCCAAGGCTTGCTGCAGTCTACGTTCCCGTCTAAGAGTTCTTTGGTTTCTGGAGAATCAAGCTTCAAGAAGGGGAGTGTTGCATTGGCCATCTCGCCCACATATTCCGACTTGTTCTGGACTGGAACCCATCTTAGTGGAGGAGGGCTCCGTTCTTCAACAAAACATGTAGTATTTCGATCACAAACATCCGTTAATTTGGTAAAAGACAATATGTAAAGAACGCTACTGCACACCAGGATTAGTGCAAGGATTCTTAATATTTTCATATTTGCCAGGGTAAAGTCTAAAATTAGGCGTTGACGTAATTTAGCAGCCGATGCACTACAAATCATTAGTATGAAGCTTCGCGCCATCTGAATTCAAGTGACACTTCCTTATGAACTCGTATCTGACGCTGCAGCCACTGAAAAGAGTAGGATGAGAAAGCGTTTACCAAAATATCTCACGAATGATTAGTGTAGAAATTGGAACGTTTAGGAGGATTTAAAAAGAATCTCCTGCAATGTATGAGAGACTTCCTGAAGGCCGACTCATGAGAAGAGTTGTAAAACGCCAGAATAGAAGGAGGTGACTAAAGTAGGCCAGAAGGCCTCGACACTGGCAACTGTATGTTAGGCAGTTGTCCCGACGCCTCACCACGCCACTGCGACCCCGGTGTTTGTCCCTTCTGATTCCCATTAGAATGCACCCGCATCTCCGTCCCCAACCGCTCGGTGCCCTGAAGTCCTCTGGGGACGACCGATATATATATATATATATATATATATATATATATATATATATATATATATATATATATATATATATATATATATATATATATATATATATATATATATATATATCTATATCTATATGCATATACATATATATATATTTCTAAGCAGAAATGTAGTAGCACATTTGTAAATGACACACAGGAACCCACAGTCGGAGAAAATAAACTTGGAATAAAGAAGAATCCTATATTTCGGCTATCAACTGTAGCCCTCTTCAGGAAAGTACATAGGGTAGAGTACAAAGGGGACTTATAAGCTACAGGGAAGAAGAGATGTGGACAGATGACCTCACTCAGGCGCGGGGCAAACTGGGGTGGCGGAGGAAGGAGGGGGTGAGGAGAGGGGGGGTTGTAAAGTCCGTACCAGCTTGTTAACTGCCGCGCGTGAAATGATGTCAGGCGCCCACCTGACATCATTTATATATACATATATATATATATATATATATATATATATATATAAGAGGCTCGTAGGTATAGGTAGACAAATGAGGTAGATACAGGGGTAGGTGGCGAGAATTTAATTTTTATGAGTTGGGTGTTTGATAAACAACATTTCTCCACCTAAATGTTTACAAATAGCCGCCTAGGACCCGATTTTATTGCTGTATAATGTTCATTCTTATGCTGATGTAACAATATGTAAAGTAAGTTAGTGGTGCATTGATTTCGATATTGCTTGCGGGGTTTGTAACAGCCTTTCTGATTGGAGAAACGGTGAAGGAGGAGAAAATTCAATTGGTTCACGAGAGTAAAGTCACGCCCTTAGGGGAGCATTTTATATATGAAATTAAATACCACTGGACTTAAGAAATCATGACGTCAATGCAGAACTGACCTAGTAAACAAATTGAGAATTCTTGACGGGAGTTCCTTGGTGTAATTTGAAGATCCAAGTGTTCAGGAAGAAAAGAAAGAAAAATTAATCACCGTTTGATTCCCCTCCTTTAGAGTAATAATAACTGAAACAATCTACAAATGAAAATAGAGTGACTAATCATACGTGACAAAGACAGAGGATTAAAAACAGATTACAATCACTAAAAGTTCAGAAAATGGTAGGAGGCGTAGTAGTAGAGAATGGTGGGAAAACGGAAAAATCTTTAGTGGGAGGTAAACTGAAATGAGGAGATGTAGTATAAGAAAAAGTTCGAAAGGAAGCGAATTTTAGTCAAAGAAAAAGTAAGTGTAGATGTTTGTGCGTGGGTCGTGGCTATGTTCGTGAGAGGTGTGTGTGTGTATCTTACGGGAAGTGAGTAGAGTTCACTTCCCGCGTGTAGAGCGCGTTCCTGATTAGCCCCAGGTAAGCCATGAGCTCTCCTGCTTTTCCCCAGGTTAGGTTTGAGTTGTGTATGCTTGTAGCCTGTCAATTATTGGGCTACATGCAATATTATTATTACTATTATTATTTCATCATTATTGCTATCACCAGTCAAAGCTGGTGAAGGGGTGTATTATTAATAGGTACGATTATACACGTCTTATCGTGTACACCGCACGTGGGACGGGCGCAGCTGACAGATAGTCTGTACGGTGTGGTCTAGGTGTAATGTGTTGTATCAGGTGTTTGTGTCTGTTGTGCAGTTTTTCTAGGTGTCTTGAGTGAAGTTTGTGTTTGTGTTGGTTGAGTGGACGGATGTTGGAAATTCGGTGTAGAGACTCAGTGATTCTGAAGTCGCTCCATCGCGAACCCGTGATGAACTTGACAGCGGCATTCTGAACCTTCTGATGCTCATAGTTATTAGTGAGACATGTCATCTGGCTTAGTCCCGGGGACTGGCACAGAATCGGTCTGACGAGGGCTAGGTACAATCGACGTCTGGTCAGTGTTGCAGTTTTGAAGCGTCTTAGCCTTCCCAGCACAGCCCTAGCCTTCGCTCCCTGCTTGCGGAAGTGATCCAAGTAAGGCCACTATCAAGTGTGCTACCCAGCACACAGGTATGGTCCTTCACTGGGATGTTTGTGTTGTTTATTTTATGAGGAGTGTTTGTGATTGATCTGTTGGTTCGCTTGCAGCAGAAGTATACAGCATTGCATTTCTGCTCTCTGGTCTCGTCCGGTCAGCCTTATATAGTCAGGTTAGTAAATATAACGTTTTCACACCAATACGTACGCTAGTTTAAGCTCCAGCCAATCGCCGGTCTTGATTACTCTTCCTGCCGGAGCTGAATACGTTTTGGGTTCAGAGGAACGTTTTGAAGTGCGTAACAACAGTAAGTCACATACATACCTTATACAAAAACAGATTAAAGGTAACAAACATATATTACATATGACATGACAATGAATGACATGGCTAATCATTAAATGTTTAGACACATTTTATTCACGCAAGGGCGTGACACTAAGTATACATTATTACTTTATCTAAGGAGCTACCAAGATATATGCAATGTTTATCAGTGGTTCAACCCTTTTCGAGCCTGTATATAATCATATAATCTAACACTGAGGGGTGTGCACGTAAGAAGGACCGACAAAGCAAAGGAGATCAAGATGGTATTCCATACAACTCTTATTACACCCGCCTACTTCCATCTCGCATTCGCTACTGCAAGGAAAATGTAGGTCCTATCTCTCACCTTATAAAGATCGTTTAGTGGTCATTGAACGTTTTTTATTTTCGAGAAGTTTCCTTATTGTCACGTTCAGTCTGGCGAAACGCCTACTCACAATCTGCAGTAAGTAAACTCGTTTTCTGCTTTCCCTCGAACAGGTTCGGTAATGTGGCTTTTATCATTTTAACTGACGACATGGTGTGGACTCACCAGAATTTGATAACGGCGCATCCGGACGCAGTGCTTCAAGACATAACCAGCAAACGCGACATAGACTTGGCGATCATGTCACTTTGCGACCACGTCATCACCAGCGTCGGCAACTTCGGCGTCGTTGGGGGCCGGCCACCCCGGGGGGCAAATTTTCTACCCTGAAGCTACATTTAATGGTACTGACAGGCCATTGACTCTCCAGGCGCACAGTGCCAAAAAATATGATCATTTCATACATATTCCGTACAATCATACAAATTGTTGAAAGGCCCTTTTTGCCTTGTCAGGGATGCTAAGACTGATATTTTGCAAATGGTGAAAGGAATAACGAGTTCTTCCAAAGGTATTCTTCTGTTACGATGTAATCCAACATGTAGCTACATTCTGCACAGATGGAGAAATGTTTTCAATAAAAAGAAAACAGTTTGAAAAAAGTATTGAAGTACGCTCAACCAAACTCGGAACTTCCTGGATATTTCATTTCAATACTTCCTCTACTGAATGCTGAGTTTAGCCAGAATTACTACAGAGGAGAATGACCAAAATGATACATGGGCTCAGAAATTTACCTTGCGAGGACAGACTCAAACACCTTAACTTACACTCTCTGGAAAAACGCAGAGTGCGAGGTGATCTAATAGAGGTGTCCAAGTGGATCAAAGGCTTTAACAAGGGCGACGCACACAGGGCAGGAGTCCCACTAACGGATTTAATTTGGACAGATTTAGACTGAAGCAGGAAATAGGCAAAAACTGGTTTACCAATAAAGTGGTCAACGAATGGAATAGACTTAGTAACCATGTAGTGAGCGCTGAAACTATCGGTTGTTTCAAGAAAAGATTACTCTTACTCTTACTCTGTTGGTTGTCAGGCCGGACGGCCCTTCACCGCTTTCACTATGCCTCTCCAGATGGTTCTATCCTCTGCCAACTCCTTCCAGTCCTCTCTTAATCTTAAGAAAATCTCTTAATCTTAAGAAAAGTTTAGACAACTTTATGAATGGGAATGACAGGTGGTCATGGACATGGAACTGCCTAGTGTAGGCCTATGTCCTCTTGTAGTCTCCTTAATTCTTATGTTCTTATACGGCATGGCCAGTGTGAATACTGTGGGGGATTTGTTCGAAAAAGGTTATGGGTACCAAATATGTTTACGAAGTATTAAAAACTTGCCGTTGTCTTTAGGTTTTAATTCAGTGTAGATATATGTTTTAGAAATGTCCAGCAAGAAATTGTATTAAGCAGTAATAATGTAAGTATTTATGAATTTCATATATGAATGTATTAGAGATCTACATCATAATTTTTTTTCAACACGATTTACAAGGGTTGAATATATCTTTACGAGGGTTTCTGTCTTCAAGAAGCGATGGACAGAACAATTTGTAGATTGACTTGTATAATGGACCGTACTAAGTTTAAAAAGGTTGTATAATGTAATATATTATTTGGCCAATAAAATGATAAGAAATATATGTGTGTGTGTGTGTGTGTGTGTGTGTGTATGTGTGTGTGTGTGTGTGTGTGTGTGTGTGTGTGTGTGTGTGTTTGAGAGAGAGAACAGGAAACTTGGGTCCATCTAAGCCTTTGATTCTAAGGGGACCCTTAGCACAATCCACTCTTTGCTGGAAGCCACAAATCACAAAAAAAAAAAAAAAAAAAAAAAGTGGTCTGTCCATTAAGAGACGAAATCTCACATCAGACAGTCTTGCATATTCTAATAGTTGCTAATGGTGATGACAAATAGACTGTTATATTATAAAAGAATGTATTATCACTGACAGTTGAACAGCACTCTTAGGGTTGATTCACACTATCGGTCCGGTCGCGCTCCACTCTCGCTCCGCTCCGGTTCTGAGGTATTCAGGGTTGATTCACACTATCGGTCCGGTCGCGCTCCGCTCTCGGTTCTGAGGTATTCACACTATCGGTCCACTCTCGTTCCCGTCATCCCCCCTCCCTCGACACCAGTAGAAGTCTTACCATCAGTTACGAAGGATGTGTGACTTTTCTGACGCCGAGTTGGCAATAATCGCTATTGTACTTGATGAAGAAGAAGAAGGAAAAAACAAATAGAAAAAGAAAGAGATTGTGGGTTCATCCTATGTTGCAAGATAGGAAGACTGAAGGAGAATTTCATACTCTGTATCCTCGTCTTATTGATGATGAGAGTAAATTCCACAGCTATTTCAGAATGAACAAAGGAACATTTGAGAAAATACTATCCAAAATTGAGGATGACTTGAAATGTACAAGAAGATGCTGCACTTCCTGGCACTGATGTGCTTGCACCATACGTTATAGTGGGAGATGAGGCTTTCCCGCTGAAGAGAAATTTGATGAGGCCCTACCCAGGTTCACAGACTGAACATAAGGTAGAGAAGAGGATTTTTAATTATAGATTATCTAGAGCCAGGAGGATAGTTGAGTGCACATTTGGTATTCCAGTGCAAACCTTCAGAATATATTTAAGGAAACTTAAAGCTATGCCTTCTAACGCTAATGCAATCATTACAACAACATGCATACTTCACAATCTGATACACCCAAATGCTGTTGCATTACCAGATACTGTTGTCATGCCTCCATCACACACAGTACGTCCAATGAGAGGAAGATGGGGAAATGCTACAAAGGAGGCTTTTGGCGCGAGAGAAACACTGAAAGATTATTTCAGCTCCCCAGCTGGTTCAATGCCTTGGCAAAATGATAAAATATAAGTAGACACACAAACTTGTGTAGGAATATTTGTTGAGTGAGCTAAGGAGATGCATTTCCGCAGTGGATAATAGGTTGTTATTATACATATGGAATTTCTTTCTTCGGTTAATAATGTGTATTTTTTTCTCTCAGTACCATGGCAATATGATAAGTATGCAAACATTATCACTGTAGTGCAGCGAAGTCAGGTCATACAGCTCTGGTTTACCTTTTGACTAATTCTATTAGCATTTCATCTAAATCCACAAAATTAAAGTAAGTTTTGTAGGTTATATTTTATTCAGTTGGTGCTTATGAATATCCTCGCTGTACGCATTGTCATTGTATCAGTGATAAATAAAAAGAAAATGTATTTTTATCATTTTTCTAACTTTCTCATGATCCCATTGTGGTGTTTCCTTTGGATTATCCATGGTTTGGTAGGACAGAAGGTAACACTACTTGCTTATATGAAGGCTGAATCTCGACTGGAGTGAAGCAGGAGGAGCAGGACCGTGGCAACTGAGTTCACACTGGCGCTCACGGTCCAGTCACACTCCGGTCTCGCTCCAGTAAAAATATCTTTTGACGGAACCGTGACTGGAGCGAAACCGGAGCGAGACTGGAGCGAGAGCGCCAGTGTGAATGCTTCCACTGAAATTAATGAGACAATATTGGACCGGACCGAGAGCGGAGCGGGAGTGGAGCGCGACCGGACCGATAGTGTGAATCAACCCTTATCCTCCCAGACAATATCGCCACGGATCCGAGATATAGGCTAGGTTCTTTGTGTTGGTTTAGTTAATTGGAAGTGACTATGTATGGGAATATGGTATTCTTTACCCATGGGAGTACGGATGTGTCACGTCAGGTTTTTATATCGTATGTCCATTATAGTTTGGAAAAGAGTCCTTCTTGGTAGAGAAATATGCTTTTTATCTGGAATTGGGTCAAATGTGATTGTTGTTTGTATTGAGGGACGATTGTGGACGCGTATGGTTAATGAAACCTTCAACGGATTTATTAGTTATCTAGATTTTAAGTTCTTGTGTTTCTAGAATTTACCTTAAAGCTTGTGCTATGCACTCATATTCAGAACGAATTCAAATTTGTTATTGAATCCTAATGGTGCACATCCAAACTCTTCAATTGAAATCCGTTGAACAGTGAAGCAATCAGTGGCAACTCGTAGCTACAATCAGTGGGGTGTTTTTTTTTTTTTTTTTTTTTTTCTTAACCAGTGTTAATATTGTGTAAACCGAAACAAAAATATGCAGGGAAAATTTATGCATAAACTTTACCAAAACCCACACAAAAACACTTATTATGGCCTAAATCGCTACAGTTTTTAAATACGACACACGCTGAGTAAAAAATTAACACTGTTATGATATACGTGTAAGCACCATATATTTGTGAATATTGTGTATATTTTATTAGATTGGTAAATATATGATTTACCCTTTTATGTATAATTACTATGAAATTTATATACTTGTAACCATTCCAGCAATAAATCCTGATGGCCTGATAGCTTTATTCCCGGTGTTAATCCACTATTTCCTGGCTTTAAAGTCAGGACTCACTGGCACTCCCAAGTCTTTCTCACATTCTGCTTTCCATGCTTTACCTGTTTTCTGGGTTGTATAAACCTACGTTTAACACACTGCATTTTGAGGTACTAATGTTCATTTGCCATTTCACCGACCATGCAAACAATTTGTTAAGATCTTCCTGCAGTATCCCGGCGTCTTCCTCTGACCTAATATTATATATATATATATATTTATATATATATATATATATATATATTTATATATACACACACACACACACACACACACATATATATATATATATATATATGTATATATATATATATATATATATATATATATATATGTATGTATATATATGCAAAGAAATCACTTTAGAAAATAAACAAACGGAGCAGAGCGCTTTCGTATATTACATCTTCAGTGTAAATTACAAAGAAAGAGGGTACAGCCAAACATAATATAGTATGACAAGAGCATAAGGAACTACACTAGGAGAGGTGGTGGACGAATTGTCCGGGCGTGGGTCACACGTCTAGCATTCTTACATTTGGTAATTGTTGGCTATTTCCTTACAGATATGATTATCTATCTTATACAATCCTAAGTTGAGGTTGAAGTTGTTATCATTTGTAAATCTAATCAGACAACTTTCAATTAAATTTCTTTCGACAATATTATTGTTGAAAGTAATCACTCTAGCGTTTTCCCAGTTGATAGGGTGATTAAAAGTGCTTAAATGTTTAAAAATGGCACTTGACTCATTCCCGTCTTTGACACATTTCTTGTGTTGTTTTATCCTAACAGAAAGATCTTTTGCCGTTTGGCCGATATAGAATTCATCACATATTTTGCAAGGAATTTTGTAAACACAGCCTTTTTGGCAATTTTTAGAATTATTAATTAGGTATTGTTTGATTGTGTTATTGTTTCTGAAGGCTACGTTGATATTAAAATTCTTGAGTAATTTGGGAACAATAGTTAAGTTTTCTTGGTAAGGTAAAACTACTAGGTTATTATGGTCCTTGGGTTTGTTAGGCTGAGAGTTGTAATAAGTTTTCCTTGCAAAATTGTAACAAACATCAATGAAATGTTTAGGATATTTCAATCCAAAACTAATATCGTAAACATTTCTTATTTCCTCATCAATGTACTAAGGACTGCAGACCCGTAAAGCTCTAAGGAACATTGATGAGAAAACTGATTTTTTACATTATCAGGGTGGGAAGAATAGTAATGAATGTATGAGTTTACATTAGTTGGTTTTCTGTGTACACTAAATGTAAGGTTTCTTTCTATATGATGAATATTAACGTCTAAAAAGGGTAGCACACCATCATTTTCCACTTCAACCGTGAATTTGATACACTTGACTAGGTTATTAATTTGTTTGAGGAATTGTGATTCATCTAAATGATCTGTTCATAGACAAAGAATGTCATCGACATAACGTAACCAAATTATTGCTTGTGGAATTATTTTACTTAAAATCTTGCTCTCAAAGAATTCCATATATACATTGATGAGCACGCGAGAAAGGCAATTTCCCATGCTCATGCCGAAAGTTTGGGCATAGTACTTATCATGAAATAGAAATGTTCAATCTTTAATGCAAAGTTCGATTAATTGAATAATGCTATGGGTCGGGTGTGGCGGTACATGTTTGCCTAGTTCAACTTTAAGAAATTCTATGAGATCAATTATTGAAGCTTTGCAAATAGTGACACTATATCATAACTGATTAATTTGAAATTATAATTAGGCTGCATATTATCAAGTTTGTCCAGGAGATCAGAGTTATTAGTTATATGAGAGTTGGAAATAGTGCCGACTAATGGACTGAGAATTGTTAAAGCCATTTAGAAAGTTTATAGGAGGCTGATCCTATGGACGAAATGATGGGTCTAATAGGATTATTT
Source organism: Oratosquilla oratoria (assembly GCF_046742065.1). NCBI lineage: Eukaryota > Metazoa > Arthropoda > Malacostraca > Stomatopoda > Squillidae > Oratosquilla > Oratosquilla oratoria. The sequence continues at coordinate 798,278 of NC_134799.1, forward strand.
GGTTTATGAATTTTGATTAAACCATGCATATATGTTAATGGTGGACTTATGGAAGTGAATTTCTTTATTAGATCACTATGGTCCTTGAAGATGTACTTGATCTTCTTGTTATGATTACTATTAACCGACTCCATTGGGTTATCTTTAAGTTGAATGTACGTACTAGTATCATTTAGTAAATTATACATTTTGTCAAAATAGTCCTGCTTATTTAAGATAACAATCACCTTCGATTTATCAGCTTTAGTAATATGGAGGTTACTGTCATTGTTCAAATTATTGATAGCGATTTTGAATCTTTCGTGGCAAGTTTGATATCCAGTTTATCACGTCACATGAAGCATATTACCCAATTCACAAAATATTGTCAACATTAATATATATGGGTAAATTAAAACACTGGAGATAGTTTTGTTTATTTATTGTATTTGAACATTGTACATCTCTAATGACTATTGCCAAAGATGTCGAGAACATCAGTGGGATGGATGGAGTTGAATGCTTGAAGCTAACTGAGGAATTCTTGGCTTCTTGATTCTGAGAATTCTTAACTTTTTTCTGTCATTCCTACATTACCCCCGAAAATTATTTAAATCACCCCCATGGGCTACTTTACCCCCAGTTTGGGAATCATTGCTTTACAAATATTGATGTCATCCACAGATAAGTCATAGTAAGGTTTTAAACTTAAAAATGCCTTACCGGTGTCAAGGGCACAATCACGAAACTGATTGTTGAAGAAACTAAGTCCATGACCTAGGGCAGTTGTCATATCTTCACTTAATGTTTTGTCTGAAAGGTTCACTACAAAATCTGGATTGGCGTGTTTCGTCCAGTCACTATTTTTGATGAGCACTTATAACTTCTTATCCAGTTTACGTGAATGAGAATTGCACACTGATCTCATTTTGTTGTAACCACAGTCCAAGAGCACTTTCTTATGTTCAGATGGTATGGCACAATTGAAACTATTCCACTTATTCAGTTTTATCCGAAATGCTTCTTTCACTTCTAACTTGCTAATGTCAACGCACTTCTTCAAAATGATTCTTTGGAAATCATCAAATGGATATATATATATATATATATATATGTATATATATATATGTATATATGCATATATATATATATATATATATATATATACATATATATATATACATACACACACACACACACACACACACACACACACACACACACACACACACACACACACACACACACACACACACACATATATATATATATATATATATATATGTATATATATATATATATATAATGATAAGGGACACAAAACCAAGTCCTGGGGAACTCCGCTAGTAGCACTTTCCCTATTTGGAATTTGCACTGTTAATGGTGACCCGCTGTTTTCTATTACCAATCCACGCTCTAATCCATTCAAACACTTTTCCTCCTATCCCGGTTGCGTTGGTGGGAGGAGGCCATGGCTGCGTGTGAGAACTGTTTTATGTGTTTTGCCACATGTATTGCAGATCGAAGGGTAGGTGGGGGAAAAACGGCGAATTTTATTTTTTATGTTATTTTATTATGGAATCTGTATTTGCAGACATTAAGAATCTTAATGGTGATAATATCAACAACCCAAACTCAGACAATTTATCAAATATTTCCCTTCCGGATATCGAGATAGGAAGATATAAACTTTTTCACAAGGATAGGGTTGGCAAGAGTGGGGGAGGAGTAGCATTATTTGTCAAAAACGCAACTAACTGTATTATCAACGAAGTGATTGAGCTAGAGGAAAGTACGGAATCTGTTTGGGTGGATATTACAGGCAAAAATAAGAAACTTATTATTGGCGTCTATATTGACCTCCTGACCTCAGCATTGAGTAGACTGATTCCCTGATTCAAGAAACGCGCAGGGCGTCTCAGTACAAAAAGTTGTGATCATGTGGGATTTTTTTTTTTTTTTTTTTTTTTTTTTAGACGTGATACAAGATAATTTCCTAAAACAAATGATTACCGATCCTGTGAGGGGAGAGAATACTCTAGACTTACTTTAATTAATAATAAGGATTTAACGAGAAACATAAAAGTGGGAGATAGTCTAGGCTCTAGCAATAATCAATAAATAAGATTTAATATTATATAGGAATGATTGAATATTACGATTAACGTTTTAGTACCTGACTTCAGGAGAGCCAATTTTGATAAAATGAGAAAATATTTAGGACAATTGGTCACATACGAGACCAACCCAGAGGACTATGGCAAGGTAAGATACACGGTCAGCCCGGACGTCATTAGCGCGGTCAGCGCGGCTCACAGAGGGATGAAATGTATCATAACCTAACGACTTTGATTTTGAGTGCACAAAATAAACGTATTCCCCCTGAAGGTAATACAGAAGAACACTAATACTCCCAAATGGATGACGGATAAGCTGAAAAATGAGATTGGAATTAAAATAGGATTTTATTCCAGAATGAGAAACTGGGAAAAACACCTTAGATACAAATATAACGATATGGCTAGACTGGTTAAAAAGAATACGCTCACAGCGAAACGTAACTACAAAATTAAGGTTGCCAGACAAGCGAGATCCAACCAAAAGAGCTTATTTCATCTCTACAGAACAAAAAATATGGAAAGCATAGGCACAATTAAAAATTATGAAGTCCTGAGTATAAGTTCAGAAAACAGTGCATTAGGCCAGAAATAGAGCTAACAAAGCATTAGGTTTCATTGCACGGATGGTTACAAATAAAAGTGCAGAGATGATTATCAAACTCTATCTGGCATTAGTTAGACCCATCCTTTACTGACCAGTACAGCTTTTGTCTCCGCCCAACAGTACTGATATCAATTCACTATAATTAGTACGGAGGAGAATGACCAAAATGATACATGGGCTCAGAAATTTGCTTACGAGGACAGGCTTATGTACCTTAACTTACACTCTCTGGAAAAACACAGAGTGCGGGATGATCTAACAGAGGTCTTCAAATGGATAAAAGGTTTAGGGTGACGCAAACAAGGTCACCATACCAAGACAACAGGGCAGGACTCGCACTAATGAATTTAAATCGGACAATTTTAGATTTAAGAAGGAAATAGGCAAAACCTGGTTTCCCAATAAAGTAGTCAACGAATGGAATAGACTTAGTAACCATGTAGTGAGCGCTGAGGAAAAGATTAGACAACTTCATGAATGGATGTGACGGGTGGTAATGGACATGGCGGTACTCAATCTGGCAGACAAATGGCGGCAGATACCTGGTAGACAAGAGTGTGGCAGTTCAACTGGTAGTCGGCAGACCTGGCAGACGATCTGGCAGACACGTGGTGGCTGTCGATCTGGCAGACAAGTGACGACAGATACCTGTGGTAAGCGAGAATGTGGGGAGTCAAATAGGCAGTCGGCAGACGACCTGGCAGGCAGCGACGGCTGGCTAGCTGGCGGGCAGGTGGTCTGGTAGACGAAGTAGCGATTGGTAGCAGTCGAGCGGCAGACATCGGTGGCAGACGATCTGGCAGATCAAGTGGCGGCTGGCAGCAGTCGAGCGTCAGACAATCTGGCAAACACGTGGCGGCAAATGACTGCCAGACAAGAGTGTAGGCAGTGGACTGGCAGTCGGCAGACAGCGGTGGGAGACGATCTGACAGATGAGGTGGCGGTTGGCAGTAGTCAAGCGTCAGACAGCAGTGGGAAACGATCTGGCAGATCAATTGGCAGCTGGCAATCGGCAAAGCGGGATCGGGGCCACACGTTGGGCGCCAGTTAGGCTGGTCGTCTACCCAACGTGGGGCAGCTAGTTATGTTGGTTGAAGGCAAAATCTGGTGGAGATAGAGTTAGTTTATTTAACAATGAATGCTGAGCGCCAGTGGAGGGGAGGAGGAAGGAAGAACAAGACGGCGAGGGAGGTGATGACTGTATTTCAAGTCGTGTCTCTTGTGATTTGCTTGCAAGGGAGACAAAGGAGGAGGGAGGTGGTGAGAAAGCAGGAGCAGCGAGCTCAGCTCACGCACGCTGCTCTAAGGCGATCTACTTGCGGGGATTGGGGGAGGAGATGAGAAAGCAAGGAGCAGGCTCGTATGCTACTCTAAAGGCGATCTGAACCTTCGGCATCCTTTCAGCTCTTATATACACGGGCAGGTCATGACCCGTACTCCTAAATGGCGTGAGGTCACGTATGCTACGTGGGGAAGTTGGAAGCATAACGTTTGACGCCGGTGACTCACGAAGACAAAGGATATGCATTCTTCAATAGGTCCAATGTTCCGCCACGTGGCTGGCCAAGATGCAGGTTTAGTCATGGCTGGCCGATTCTGGCACTGCACGCGTTTTTCTTCAAAGAGGTTTTGTGGTGGTCACGTGGCAGACCCTAGCGTTGGTTAGGTATCTGCTGGCCCCACGAGCGATGCCCTTGGGGGGTCTCGGAGGTTAAATGTCGTCGGTAGAGAAAAGGTGAGGACGGGAGTGACGAGGTGAGGACCGGTAGTGAGGACTACTAGCAACCTATAGTACTCACTCTTAAGTAAGGCTACACACAATTATTCAAAACCATGTAACCAAAGCTAAACAGTACTAATGAGAAGGTTGAAATTACTTTTTGGCAACAAAATTTTGGGGCAAACCTTAGCAATAGTACAACGAAAAAATATCCAAGTATTTTGAGTTTTGATCTGTATTTTTACTTAATTCCCAGCAGCACTGAAAATGCTGACTCACAAAGCTATGTTGGTGGAAATGGCAAGTCCTCGAATAGCCTAATTTACACCCTGAATAGTGCAAATGTAGCACTGGGGGTACATGTACCCAAGGTTGGTAACCCATGATAAGGCCAACACAGCCTCTCAACTAATTTGTATGATTGTACGAAATAGCTATGAAGTGATAATATCTTTTGGCATTATCCTCCTGGAGAAGTAACGGCTTGTCGTTACCTTTAAATATAGCTTCAGGGTAGAAAATTTTCCCCCCAGATAGCCAGGCACCCAGGAAACCGAAGTTGCCGACGCTGGTGATGACGTGGTCGCAAAGAGACATGATCGCCAAGTCTATTTCGCGTTCGGTGGGGATGTCTTGAATCACTGCGTCTGAATGTGCGGTTAACAGATTCTGGTGAGTCCACTTCAGGTCGTCGGTTACAACAACAAAAGCCACATTATCAAACCTGTTGGATGAAAAGCAGAAAACGCGTTTATTTCCCGTACATTGTGAGTAAGCGTTTCGCCAGACTGAACGCGACAATAATGAAACATCTTGAAGTAAAAAAAAGAAAGAAAAAAAAGAATTAAGTGATCATTAAACGCTTTTAAAAGGAAAGAGAAGGGACCTACATTTTCCTTGCAGTAGCGAATGCGAGATGGAAATAGGCGGGTGTAACAAGAGTTGTATGAAGTCTTTTCCTGAGCTCTTTCTCCTTATCGGTCCTTCTCACATGCACACCCACCACAGTCCTTGGCCCGGCTGGAAATAAACCGTCCGCCCCATCAGTGTTAGATTATGTGAGTATATACAGACTCCAAAAGGTTCAAACCACTGATGTACGTTACATGTATCTTGGTAGCTCCTTAAATGAAGTAATAATATATACCTAGGGTAAGGTGAGATTAGATGTAAAGCTAATTCATGGTAGATTTTGTTTCCTTTGACTGCATAACATTAAAAATCGTAGAATTTTAAAATCATGCCCTGTTGTTGTTGCAGTGGTAGGAGGAGATATGCTTGGTATTGCTCTTGCTGTTGCTGTTGAAGACAGTGGGTTGTGATTTCCTTTACGGGGGAAATGGTTGCCCTCTTGGGCCTCAGCCTAATAAAGGTTCTCCACATTATATATGCTACATCATGTAAATGTGTTGGCATTGCTGGAGAGAGTATCTTCTTGATTGAGTGTAAGGCCGCCTGTCAGAGTGGGCATGTGCAACATGTCGTGTTACGTAGCCTGCTTTGGTATGTACTACATGTTGTATGGTGGTCACAGCGGAGTCTGATTTGATCAACTCTGTTCTGTTTAATTTCATTCGGATTTGTGTACTGGCGGTAAGAAGCGGCTAAAAACCTTGTTTGGTTCTAGGCTATCGAGAGCTCTATCTGTGAGAATTAAGAGTGTGAATTTGTTCGTGCCGGTGTTGGATGAGGGTGGTGAGACGGTGTTATGCATTACGTAACAACAGTGTTTTGGTTTATCTTGGTTCTGAGTGTTGGTAGGTGTTTTTTCGTGTAGTTTGGTGGGTGTTACGAGTTTTGTTTAAGGGGGTGCTGTACTCGTATTGTGTGCCGTGCATGGGTTTATATAATTATAAAACTTAGGATTCCTCGTATAGGGGATTTGTTTTAAGTCACCATTATTGCGTGATTTGTAATTTATGGTGTTATGTATATGAGATGGGTGCTGCCTATGCTGGATCAGCATAGTCTAGCACTAGCCTCATGTTTTGTCTATTGCTCTTTTAAGAAAGCTGAAGCATCCTGTTTTCCATAGCCTCTGACTTCTGGAAGCTCATCACGTCCTCCTGTCCTTCATGTCCTCGTGTCTTTACATTCTCTTCTTTGCAAACCTTCCCGTTTGTATTTATACAAGT
>NC_134799.1:809835-824835 GCF_046742065.1 Oratosquilla oratoria
AAAGTCGCGCGCCTTTCACTCCCGCGCCTGGCCACCCTGACTCAAAAGACGCGCAGCGTGACGTTGTCTTAACACTCCTGATATCCGATTACTTTCGATTGCGAAGCTATTAATCACAGCCAACAAATTATGTAGCAATGGTACGGGAAACTGGAAGGGGATGTAACCAGTCTTTACGTCAACAAGACATCACAAAGACGAAGAAAGAATGAAAAAATCGCAATCAAAATGACAACGTTGAGTGAAAAGAGTTAAATGTAATGAAATTGTATAAATACAAACGGGAACGTTAGCAAAGAAGCGTATGTAAAGACATGAGGGACATGAAGACATGGGGGACATGAGGACATGAGGGACAAGAGGACGTGATGAGACTCCAGAAGTCAGAGGCTATGGAAAACAGGATACTTCAATTTCCTTAAGAGAGAATAGAGTAGAATAAATTAGTACCCACCGGAGTCCCATCTCCCTCACCCTGGACGGTCTGTCAGCACTTACTCAAGATGAGACCAACATATAATCCACATATTTTGTGAATGACATTACACTCAGAAACACACACCACAGACACGAAGTATCCACTGCACACCTGCAGATATATGCACACAAACTAGAGCAATAGCTAATCACTAACAAGATGAAGGTACCATCAGCCAAGGCCACAGTGGCGACAACCATGCTTCACAACAAAGAACGCATCCCTCATACACATATAAGCATCCTCGACCTTAAACACAATATCTCAGCGACTTCTGCACCACATATGACCGACATTATCCAGAAATGGAGCATATACTCGACCACCCTCACCGTTATCGAGGGTGCATACTTCGGAGAAGACAATGAGACCAACAGACAAACCAATAGGCCAGTGCTGGACTATGTTGATTCGGCATAGGCAGCACCCATCTCAAACAAATTATACCATAAATTACAGATCACACAATACTGGTGACTGACAATATATCACCTATACGGACCCAAGGTTTACATTTATACAAACCTATGCACGGCACACAATAGGACAGCACCGACTCCAATGTGACCATTACACAACATTTAGTGCATACCAAAGCGGGCTACCTAACACTACACGTTGCACATGCCCACTCTGACAGGCGGCCTTAGACGGGGTTGACACGGTCTGACGGTTCGTCGAACGCGGTTCGACAGACAGACACGTGTTTAAAGTGATGATGTGTGAACGTGTGAACGGGGTATTTGGTTGTCGAACCGCGTTCGACGAACCGTTAGACCGTGTAAACCCCATCTTACACTCAATCAAGAAGATACACTCTCCAGCACTGGCAACACACGTACAGGAAGACCTTAGGCTGAAGCCCGAGAGAGCAACCAGTTTCCCCCATAAGTGAAATCACAACCCATTGGCTCTAACAGCAGTAACACACCAAGCATATCTGCTTCCATCACTGCAACAGTAACAGGGTATAAATTTAGAACAATTTTTTTTTTAGATATATAGTCAAAGGAAACAAAATATATTATTAATTAACTTTACACCTAATAACACCTCACCCTAGGTGTCACAAACCACCTATGGGCAAGGCTAATCGAAAAAAAAAAAGTGTGTGGACTTGAGCAGCTCGCACGAGGATTGTCAGGTAGGTTAATCAAACTCTTTGGATGGTGAAGGCTTGCACTTCACGTGGAGATTGCCAATTCACGGGTTTCGGTACTTGGGAATTGCTTAATGCAATCGAAGAGCTCCAAAGGTTGTACCAACGTTGTAGAGAAATTCTACTTAATTTTCAGATGAACCGCGGGCGTCTGTTTCTCTGCTTATCCTTTGTCTCTCTCTTCTTGTCTTCTCTCTGCTCTCAGTTTTCTCTCTTGTCTCTGCTCTCTTTTCTTCTCTTTATGTTATTTCTGAATTCTGAATTCCTAGGAAAGACCACCCGCTTGTGCGGGATCGGTTTTTGTGGGAGGGGAAGAATGTCTGTAAGAAAATGAAAAGATAGTAGTGTATAAAAGAGGGCTATTGCCACCGGGCGAATTAGCGAGCGATTAGGGGCTGCTGGTGGTCGTGGCTCGGGAGAAATGGACTGGGAGGTTGGACGGCGGCGCCGACGCCGGGATTAAAAACAGATTACAATCACTAAAAGTTCAGAAAATGGTAGGAGGCGTAGTAGTAGAGAATGGTGGGAAAACGGAAAAATCTTTAGTGGGAGGTAAACTGAAATGAGGAGATGTAGTATAAGAAAAAGTTCGAAAGGAAGCGAATTTTAGTCGAAGAAAAAGTAAGTGTAGATGTTTGTGCGTGGGTCGTGGCTATGTTCGTGAGAGGTGTGTGTGTGTATCTTACGGGAAGTGAGTAGAGTTCACTTCCCGCGTGTAGAGCGCGTTCCTGATTAGCCCCAGGTAAGCCATGAGCTCTCCTGCTTTTCCCCAGGTTAGGTTTGAGTTGTGTATGCTTGTAGCCTGTCAATTATTGGGCTACATGCAATATTATTATTACTATTATTATTTCATCATTATTGCTATCACCAGTCAAAACTGGTGAAGGGGTGTATTATTAATAGGTACGGTTATACACGTCTTATCGTGTACACCGCACGTGGGACGGGCGCAGCTGACAGATAGTCTGTACGGTGTGGTCTAGGTGTAATGTGTTGTATCAGGTGTTTGTGTCTGTTGTGCAGTTTTTCTAGGTGTCTTGAGTGAAGTTTGTGTTTGTGTTGGTTGAGTGGACGGATGTTGGAAATTCGGTGTAGAGACTCAGTGATTCTGAAGTCGCTCCATCGCGAACCCGTGATGAACTTGACAGCGGCATTCTGAACCTTCTGATGCTCATAGTTATTAGTGAGACATGTCATCTGGCTTAGTCCCGGGGACTGGCACAGAATCGGTCTGACGAGGGCTAGGTACAATCGACGTCTGGTCAGTGTTGCAGTTTTGAAGCGTCTTAGCCTTCCCAGCACAGCCCTAGCCTTCGCTCCCTGCTTGCGGAAGTGATCCAAGTAAGGCCACTATCAAGTGTGCTACCCAGCACACAGGTATGGTCCTTCACTGGGATGTTTGTGTTGTTTATTTTATGAGGAGCGTTTGTGATTGATCTGTTGGTTCGCTTGCAGCAGAAGTATACAGCATTGCATTTCTGCTCTCTGGTCTCGTCCGGTCAGCCTTATATAGTCAGGTTAGTAAATATAACGTTTTCACACCAATACGTACGCTAGTTTAAGCTCCAGCCAATCGCCGGTCTTGATTACTCTTCCTGCCGGAGCTGAATACGTTTTGGGTTCAGAGGAACGTTTTGAAGTGCGTAACAACAGTAAGTCACATACATACCTTATACAAAAACAGATTAAAGGTAACAAACATATATTACATATGACATGACAATGAATGACATGGCTAATCATTAAATGTTTAGACACATTTTATTCACGCAAGGGCGTGACACTAAGTATACATTATTACTTTATCTAAGGAGCTACCAAGATATATGCAATGTTTACCAGTGGTTCAACCCTTTTCGAGCCTGTATATAATCATATAATCTAACACTGAGGGGTGTGCACGTAAGAAGGACCGACAAAGCAAAGGAGATCAAGATGGTATTCCATACAACTCTTATTACACCCGCCTACTTCCATCTCGCATTCGCTACTGCAAGGAAAATGTAGGTCCTATCTCTCACCTTATAAAGATTGTTTAGTGGTCATTGAACGTTTTTTTTTTTTCGAGAAGTTTCCTTATTGTCACGTTCAGTCTGGCGAAACGCCTACTCACAATCTGCAGTAAGTAAACTCGTTTTCTGCTTTCCCTCGAACAGGTTCGGTAATGTGGCTTTTATCATTTTAACTGGCGACATGGTGTGGACTCACCAGAATTTGATAACGGCGCATCCGGACGCAGTGCTTCAAGACATAACCAGCAAACGCGACATAGACTTGGCGATCATGTCACTTTGCGACCACGTCATCACCAGCGTCGGCAACTTCGGCTTCGTTGGGGGCTGGCTATCTGGGGGGGAAATTTTCTACCCTGAAGCTACATTTAATGGTACTGACAGGCCATTGACTCTCCAGGCGCACAGTGCCAAAAAATATGATCATTTCATACATATTCCGTACAATCATACAAATTGTTGAAAGGCCCTTTTTGCCTTGTCAAGGATGCTAAGACTGATATTTTGCAAATGGTGAAAGGAATAACGAGTTCTTCCAAAGGTATTCTTCTGTTACGATGTAATCCAACATGTAGCTACATTCTGCACAGATGGAGAATTTTTTTTCAATAAAAAGAAAAGTTTGACAAAAGTATTGAAGTACGCTCAACCAAACTCGGAACTTCCTGGATATTTCATTTCAATACTTCCTCTACTGAATGCTGAGTTTAGCCAGAATTACTACAGAGGAGAATGACCAAAATGATACATGGGCTCAGAAATTTACCTTGCGAGGACAGACTCAAACACCTTAACTTACACTCTCTGGAAAAACGCAGAGTGCGAGGTGATCTAATAGAGGTGTCCAAGTGGATCAAAGGCTTTAACAAGGGCGACGCAAACAGGGCAGGAGTACCACTAACGGATTTAATTTGGACAGATTTAGACTGAAGCAGGAAATAGGCAAAAACTGGTTTACCAATAAAGTGGTCAACGAATGGAATAGACTTAGTAACCATGTAGTGAGTGCTGAAACTATCGGTTGTTTTAAGAAAATATTACTCTTACTCTTACTCTGTTGGTTGTCAGGCCGGACGGCCCTTCACCGCTTTCACTATGCCTCTCCAGATGGTTCTATCCTCTGCCAATTCCTTCCAGTCCTCTCTTAATCTTAAGAAAATCTCCTAATCTTAAGAAAATCTCTTAATCTTAAGAAAAGATTAGACAACTTTATGAATGGGAATGACAGGTGGTCATAGACATGGAACTGCCTCTTGTAGTCTCCTTAATTCTTAGGTTCTTATACGGCATGGCCAGTGTGAATACTGTGGGGAATTTGTTCGAAAAAGGTTATGGGTACCACATATGTTTACGAAGTATTAAAAACTTGCCGTTGTCTTTAGGTTTTAATTCAGTGTAGATATATGTTCTAGAAATGTCCAGCAAGAAATTGTATTAAGCAGTAATAATGTAAGTATTTATGAATTTCATATATGAATGTATTAGAGATCTACATCATAATTTTTTTTCAACACGATTTACAAGGTTTGAATATATCTTCACGAGGATTTCTGTCTTCAAGAAGCGATGGACAGAACAATTTGTAGATTGACTGGTATAATGGACCGTACTAATTTTAAAAAGGTTGCATAATGTAATATATTATTTGGCCAATAAAATAATATAAAATGTGTGTGTGTGTGTGTGTGTGTGTGTGTGTGTGTGTGTGTGTGTGTGTGTGTGTTTGAGAGAGAGAACAGGAAACTTGGGTCCATCTAAGCCTTAGATTCTAAGGGGACCCTTCGCACAATCCACTCTTTGCTGGAAGCCACAAATCACACACACACACACACACACACACACACACACACACACACACACACACACACACACACACACACACACACACACACACACACACACACACACACACACACACACACACACACACAAAAAAAAAGGTGGTCTGTACATTAAGAGACGAAATATCGCAATAGACAGTCTTGCTAATAGTGATGACAAAAAGACTGCTATATTATAAAAGAATGTATTATCACTGACAGTTGAACAGCGCCTTTCTCCTCCCGGACAATATCGCCTCGTATCCGAGATATGGGCTAGGTTCTTTGTGTTGGTCTGTAGTCATTACATTATATAAGTGCCCTATACACAATTATATAACCGATTACATATACAGTACGTCATTAGGCGTGCGCTACAGGCGTATGCATCTATGCCAATTTTACGTGCCATAGCATTAAGGTACTTAGTACAACGTTACCCTTGATCATTTTGCATGCATATTCCTCATCATATGTAATTGTTCTCTTGTTTCTGTATGTTCTTATGTATATACCTAGATATGTTTGTCTGTATTGTTTTGCCTGGTCTTTTCTCCGCCTGGCAACAGTGTATCAGAAAAGGGATTGGGAGAGCGTGCTCATGCCCAAGGCTAGGTCTCCATAGCACCCGCTTGGGAGAGATCACTTCCTGCTACACTTGCGTGTAGACCTACGTAATAAACACCCAACAACAAAACAGTGTGTTGCACTTAACCACAGGTTTAGTTAATTGGAAGTGACTATGTATGGGAATATGGTATTCTTTACCCATGGAAGTACGGATGTGTCACGTCAGGTTTTTATATCGTATGTCCATTATAGTATGGAAAAGAGTCCTTCTTTGTAGAGAAATGTGTTTTTTATCTGGAATTAGGTCAAGTGTGATTGTTGTTTGTATTGAGGGACGATTGTGGACGCGTATGGTTAATGAAACCTTCAACGGATTTATTAGTTATCTAGATTTTAAGTTCTTGTGTTTCTAGAATATACCCTAAAGCTTGTACTATGCACTCATATTCAGAACGAACTCAAATTTGTTATTGAATCCTAATGGTGCACATCCAAACTCTTAATTTTAAATTCGTTGAACAGTGAAGCAGTGGCAACTCGTAGCTACACTCGGTGTTTTTTTTTAACCAGTTTTAATATTGTGTAAACCGAAACAAAAATATGTAAGGAAATTTTATGCATAAACTTGATCAAATCCCACACAAAAACACTTATTATGGCCTAAACCGTTACAGTTTTTGAATACGACACACGCTGAGTAAAAAATTAACACTGTTATGGTATACGTGTAAGTACCATATATTTGTGAATATTGTGTATATAAGATTGGTAAATACATGCTTTCCCCTTTTATATATAATTACTATGAAAGTCATATACTTTAGATTAGTAGAATTATGTTATTTTTGTACGAAGTATGTGGGAGCCAAAGAGGCCATGAGAAGTTTTGCCGCCAAAAACGAGGCGGGCGTCAGTTTCGATTACGCCTTAAAAAAGTACGCACATTTTTTGTCTGTAGTGCTAAATAATTTATATATTGATTTCGATTTTATTTAATTAGCGACCCAATACAACACTGCCTTACAACAGGGTCGGCACTGTGTACGACAGTGCTTCGTTTACCTAGCGTGCAGCTTCTCATCTCGGACAAGTGGGCATGCGCACAATAGCCAAACACCGCGTCGATGGAACTGTTAAGCGCACAGTTCCATACAAGGACTTTTTTTTTATATAATATACAAATAAAAACATAAGAACCTAATGAAAGAGACTGCAAGAGACCTTCAAGCCACCACTAGTCAGTCCCATGACCATTACCACCTGTCATTTCCATTCTTAAAGTTATATGACCATCTAACAAACAATCTTTTTTGCGCTTACCACATGGTTACTAAGTCTATTCCATTCGTTAACCTCTGTTTTGGTAAGCCAGTTTTTGTCTATTTCCTTCATCTAAATTTGTCCAAATTAAAAGAATTACTGCGAGCTCTGCTCTGTTGTCTTAAAATGCTGACCTTGTCTGCGTTACCTTTCTTAAAGCCCTTGACCCATTTGAATACCTCTATTAGATCACCCTGCACTAACCCAGTCTACGCAAGGCAAATTTCTGAGCCCATGTATCATTTGAGTCATTCTCCTTTGTACTGATTCTAGTTAATTTATATTCATTACATAGGACGGAGGCCAAAACTGTACCGCATAGTCAAGGATGTGTCTAACTATCGTCAGATAGTTTGATAGCTACATCTGCCCTTTTGTTTGTAACCATTACAGCAATAAATCCTAATGGCCTGATAGCTCTATTCCCGGTGTTAATCCACTGTTTCCTGGATTTGAGGTCAGGACTCACTGGCACTCCCAAGTCTTTCTCACATTTTGTTTTCCATGCTTTACCTGTTTTCTGGGTTGTATAAACCTACGTTTAACACACTGCATTTTGAGATACTGAAGTTCATTTGCTATTTCACCGACCATGCAAATAATTTGTCAAGATCTTCCTGCAGTATCCCGGCGTCTTCCTCTGACCTAATATGGCGTCCTATTTATGTGTCGTCTGCAAACTTACAATCACTAATAATCTCATTGTGCAAGTCGTTTATATATATATATATATATATATATATATATATATATATATATGTATATATATATATATACATATATATGCAAACGAAAATAAACAAACGAAGCAGAGTGCTTTCGTATATTACATCTTCAGTGTAAATTACAAAGAAAGAGGGTACATCCAAACAGAATATAGTATGATAAGAACATAAGAAACTGCACTAGATGAAGAGGTGGACGAATTGTCCGGGCGTGGGTCGCACGTCTAGCATTCTTACATTTGGTAATTGTTGGCTATTTCCTTACAGAAATGATTATCTATCTTATACAATCCTAAGTTGAGGTTGAAGTTGTTATCATTTGTAAATTCAATCGGACAATTTTCAATTAAATTTCTTTCGACAATATTATTGTTGAAAGTACTCACTCTAGCGTTTTCCCATTTGATAGGGTGATTAAAAGTGCTTAAATGTTTAAAAATGGCACTTGACTCATTCCCGTTTTTGAAACATTTCTTGTATTGTTTTATCCCAACAGAAAGATCTTTTGCCGTTTGGCTGATATAGAATTCATAACATATTTTGCAAGGAATTTTGTAAACACAGCCTTTTTGGCAATTTTTAGAATTATTAATTAGGTATTGTTTGATTGTGTTATTATTTCTGAAGACTACGTTCATATTAAAATTCTTGAGTAATTTGGGAACAATAGTTAAGTTTTCTTGGTAAGGTAAAACTACTAGGTATGGTAATTTTCCTTGCAAAATTGTAACAAGCATCAATGAAACGTTTAGGATATTTCAATCCAAAACTAATATCGTAAACATTTCTTATTTCCTCATCAATGTACTCGGGACTGCAGACCCGTAAAGCTCTAAGGAACATTGATGAGAAAACCGATCTTTTTACATTATCAGGGTGGGAAGAATAGTAATGAATGTATGAGTTTACATTAGTTGGTTTTCTATGTACACTAAATGTAAGGTTTCTTTCTTTACAATGAATGTTAACGTCAAAAAAGGGTAGCACACCATCATTTTATACTTCAACTGTGAATTTGATAGGTTATTAATTTGTTTGAGTAATTGTGATTCATCTAAATGATCAGTCCATAGACAAAGAATGTCATCGACATAACGTAGCCAAATTATTCCTGGTGAATTATTTTACTTAAAATCTTGCTCTCAAAGAATTCCATATATAAATTGCTGAGCACGCGAGAACGACAATTTCCCATGCTCATGCCGAAAGTTTGGGCATAGTACTTATCATGAAATAGAAATGTTCAATCTTTAATGCAAAATTCGATTAATTGAATAATGCTATGGGTCGGGAGTGGCGGTACATGTTTGTCTAGTTCAACTTTAAGAAATTCCATGAGATCAATTATTGGAGCTTTTGTAAACAGTGACACTATATCATAACTGATTAATTTGAAATTATAATTAGGCTGCATATTATCAAGTTTGTCCAGGAGATCAGAGTTATTAGTTATATGAGAGTTGGAAATAATGCCGACTAATGGACTGAGAATTGTTCAAGCCATTTAGAAAGTTTATAGGAGGCTGATCCTATGGACGAAATGATGGGTCTAATAGGATTATTTGGTTTATGAATTTTGATTAAACTATGCATATATGTTAATGGTGGACTTATGGAAGTGAATTTCTTTATTAGATCACTATGGTCCTTGAAGATGTACTTGATCTTCTTGTTATGATTACTATTAACCGACTCCATTGGGTTATCTTTAAGTTGAATGTACGTACTAGTATCATTTAGTAAATTATACATTTTGTCAAAATAGTCCTGCTTATTTAAGATAACAATCACCTTCGATTTATCAGCTTTAGTAATATGGAGGTTACTGTCATTGTTCAAATTATTGATAGCGATTTTGAATCTTTCGTGGCAAGTTGGTGTGATTCTTTTACAACAATGGTTCCCAAACTTTTTTAGTTTGATATCCAGTTTATCACGTCACATGAAGCATATTACCCAATTCACAAAATATTGTCAACATTAATATATATGGGTAAATTAAAACACTGGAGATAGTTTTGTTTATTTATTGTATTTGAACATTGTACATCTCTAATGACTATTGCCAAAGATGTCGAGAACATCAGTGGGATGGATGGAGTTGCATGCTTGAAGCTAACTGAGGAATTCTTGGCTTCTTGATTCTGAGAATTCTTAACTTTTTTCTGTCATTCCTACATTACCCCCGAAAATTATTTAAATCACCCCCATGGGCTACTTTACCCCCAGTTTGGGAATCATTGCTTTACAAATATTGATGTCATCCACAGATAAGTCAGAGTAAGGTTTTAAACTTAAAAATGCCTTACCGGTGTTAAGTGCACCATTACGAAACTGGTTGTTGAAGAAACTAAGTCCATGACCTAGGGCAGTTGTCATATCTTCACTTAATGTTTTGTCTGAAAGGTTCACTACAAAATCTGGATTGGCGTGTTTCGTCCAGTCACTATTTTTGATAAGCACTTATAACTTCTTATCCAGTTTACGTGAATGAGAATTGCACACTGATCTCATTTTGTTGTAACCATAGTCCAAGAGCACTTTCTTATGTTCAGATGGTATGGCACAATTGAAACTATTCCACTTATTCCGTTTTATCCGAAATGCTTCTTTCACTTCTAACTTGCTAATGTCAACGCACTTCTTCAAAATGATTCTTTGGAAATCATCAAATGGATATGTATATATATATATATATAGATATATATATATATATATATATATGTGTGTGTGTGTGTGTGTGTGTGTATGTATATATATAAATATATATATACACACACACACACACACACACACATATATCTATATATATATATATATATATATATATATATATATATATATATATATATATATATATAATGATAAGGGACACAAAACCAAGTCCTGGGGAACTCCGCTAGTAGCACTTTCCCTATTTGGAATTTACACTGTTAATGGTGACCCGCTGTTTTCTATTACCAATCCACGCTCTAATCCATTCAAACACTTTTCCTCCTATCCCGGTTGCGTCGGTGGGAGGAGGCCATGGCTGCGTGTGAGAACTGTTTTATGTGTTTTGCCACATGTATTGCAGATCGAAGGGTAGGTGGGGGAAAAACGGCGAATTTTATTTTTTATGTTATTTTATTATGGAATCTGTATTTGCAGACATTAAGAATCTTAATGGTGATAATATCAACAACCCAAACTCAGACAATTTATCAAATATTTCCCTTCCGGATATCGAGATAGGAAGATATAAACTTTTTCACAAGGATAGGGTTGGCAAGAGTGGGGGAGGAGTAGCATTATTTGTCAAAAACACAACTAACTATATTATCAACGAAGCGATTAAGCTAGAGGAAAGTACGGAATCTGTTTGGGTGGATATTACAGGCAAAAACAAGAAACTTGTTATTGGCGTCTATATTGACCTCCTAACCTCAGCATTGAGTAGACTGATTCCCTAATTTAAGAAACTCGCAGGGCGTCTCAGTACAAAAACGTTGTGATCATGTGGGATATTTTTTTTTTTTTTTTTTTTTTTTTTTTTTTTTTAGACGTGATACAAGATAATTTCCTAAAACAAATGATTACCAATCCTGCGAGGGGAGAGAATACTCTAGACTTACTTTTAATTAATAATAAGGATTTAACGAGAAACATAAAAGTGGGAGATAGTCTAGGCATTTTGATAAAATGAGAAAATATTTAGGACAATTGGTCACATACGAGACCAACCCAGAGGACTATGGTCAACCCGGACGTCATTAGCGCGGTCAGTGGCGGCTCACGGAGGGATGAAATGTATCATAACCTAACGACTTTGATTTTGAGTGCACAAAATAAACGTATTCCCCCTGAAGGTAATACAGAAGAACACCAATACTCCCAAATGGATGACGGATAAGCTGAAAAATGAGATTGGAATTAAAATAGGATTTTATTCCAGAATGAGAAACTGGGAAAAACACCTTAGATACAAATATAACGATATGGCTAGACTGGTTAAAAAGAATACGCTCACAGCGAAACGTAACTACAAAATTAAGGTTGCCAGACAAGCGAGATCCAACCAAAAGAGCTTATTTCATCTCTACAGAACAAAAAATATGGAAAGCATAGGCACAATTAAAAATTATGAAGTCCTGAGTATAAGTTCAGAAAACAGTGCATTAGGCCAGAAATAGAGTTAACAAAGCATTAGGTTTCATTGCACGGATGGTTACAAATAAAAGTGCAGAGATGATTATCAAACTCTATCTGGCATTAGTTAGACCCATCCTTTACTGACCAGTACAGCTTTTGTCTCCGCCCAACAGTACTGATATCAATTCACTATAATTAGTACAGAGGAGAATGACCAAAATGATACATGGGCTCAGAAATTTGCTTACGAGGACAGGCTTATGTACCTTAACTTACACTCTCTGGAAAAACACAGAGTGCGGGATGATCTAACAGAGGTCTTCAAATGGATAAAAGGTTTAGGGTGACGCAAACAAGGTCACCATACCAAGACAACAGGGCAGGACTCGCACTAATGAATTTAAATCGGACAATTTTAGATTTAAGAAGGAAATAGGCAAAACCTGGTTTCCCAATAAAGTAGTCAACGAATGGAATAGACTTAGTAACCATGTAGTGAGCGCTGAGGAAAAGATTAGACAACTTCATGAATGGATGTGACGGGTGGTAATGGACATGGCGGTACTCAATCTGGCAGACAAATGGCGGCAGATACCTGGTAGACAAGAGTGTGGCAGTTCAACTGGTAGTCGGCAGACCTGGCAGACGATCTGGCAGACACGTGGTGGCTGTCGATCTGGCAGACAAGTGACGACAGATACCTGTGGTAAGCGAGAATGTGGGGAGTCAAATAGGCAGTCGGCAGACGACCTGGCAGGCAGCGACGGCTGGCTAGCTGGCGGGCAGGTGGTCTGGTAGACGAAGTAGCGATTGGTAGCAGTCGAGCGGCAGACATCGGTGGCAGACGATCTGGCAGATCAAGTGGCGGCTGGCAGCAGTCGAGCGTCAGACAATCTGGCAAACACGTGGCGGCAAATGACTGCCAGACAAGAGTGTAGGCAGTGGACTGGCAGTCGGCAGACAGCGGTGGGAGACGATCTGACAGATGAGGTGGCGGTTGGCAGTAGTCAAGCGTCAGACAGCAGTGGGAAACGATCTGGCAGATCAATTGGCAGCTGGCAATCGGCAGAGCGGGATCGGGGCCACACGTTGGGCGCCAGTTAGGTTGGTAGTCTGCCCCACGTTTGGCAGCCAGTTAAGCTGGTTGAAGGCAAAATCTGGTGGAGAGTTGGTTTATTTAACAATGAATGTTGGGCGCCAGTGGGGCCAGGGAGGAGGAAAAAGACGGCGAGGGAGGTGATAACTGTGTTTCAAGTCGTGATTCCAGCGATCTGCTTGCAAGGTGGCAAAGGTGGCGGGGAGGTGGTGAGAAAGCAGGAGCAGCGAGCTCAGCTCACGCACGCTGCTCTAAGGCGATCTACTTGCGGGGATTGGGGGAGGAGATGAGAAAGCAAGGAGCAGGCTCGTATGCTACTCTAAAGGCGATCTGAACCTTCGGCATCCATTCAGCTCTTATATACACGGGCAGCTCATGACCCGTACTCCTAAATGGCGTGAGGTCACGTATGCTACGTGGGGAAGTTGGAAGCATAACGTTTGACGCCGGTGACTCACGAAGACAAAGGATATGCATTCTTCAATAGGTCCAATGTTCCGCCACGTGGCTGGCCAAGATGCAGGTTTAGTCATGGCTGGCCGATGCTGGCACTGCACGCGTTTTTCTTCAAAGAGGTTTTGTGGTGGTCACGTGGCAGACCCTAGCGTTGGTTAGGTATCTGCTGGCCCCACGAGCGATGCCCTTGGGGGGTCTCGGAGGTTAAATGTCGTCGGTAGAGAAAAGGTGAGGACGGGAGTGACGAGGTGAGGACCGGTAGTGAGGACTACTAGCAACCTATAGTACTCACTCTTAAGTAAGGCTACACACAATTATTCAAAACCATGTAACCAAAGCTAAACAGTACTAATGAGAAGGTTGAAATTACTTTTTGGCAACAAAATTTTGGGGCAAACCTTAGCAATAGTACAACGAAAAAATATCCAAGTATTTTGAGTTTTGATCTGTATTTTTACTTAATTCCCAGCAGCACTGAAAATGCTGACTCACAAAGCTATGTTGGTGGAAATGGCAAGTCCTCGAATAGCCTAATTTACACCCTGAATAGTGCAAATGTAGCACTGGGGGTACATGTACCCAAGGTTGGTAACCCATGATAAGGCCAACACAGCCTCTCAACTAATTTGTATGATTGTACGAAATAGCTATGAAGTGATTATATCTTTTGGCATTATCCTCCTGGAGAAGTAATGGCTTGTCGTTACCTTTAAATATAGCTTCAGGGTAGAAAATTTTTCCCCCAGATAGCCAGGCACCCAGGAAACCGAAGTTGCCGACGCTGGTGATGACGTGGTCGCAAAGAGACATGATCGCCAAGTCTATTTCGCGTTCGGTGGGGATGTCTTGAATCACTGCGTCTGAATGTGCGGTTAACAGATTCTGGTGAGTCCACTCCAGGTCGTCGGTTAGAACAACAAAAGCCACATTATCAAACCTGTTGGATGAAAAGCAGAAAACGCGTTTATTTCCCGTACATTGTGAGTAAGCGTTTCGCCAGACTGAACGCGACAATAATGAAACATCTTGAAGTAAAAAAAAAAAAAAAAGAAAAAAAAAAGAATTAAGTGATCATTAAACGCTTTTAAAAGGAAAGAGAAGGGACCTACATTTTCCTTGCAGTAGCGAATGCGAGATGGAAATAGGCGGGTGTAACAAGAGTTGTATGAAGTCTGTTCCTGAGCTCTTTCGCCTTATCGGTCCTTCTCACATGCACACCCACCACAGTCCTTG
>NC_134799.1:829835-832335 GCF_046742065.1 Oratosquilla oratoria
AAGGATGGATTAACTGCCTCCCCACACTAACCCCATATTGATAATGTCGATATCTCGCCCATTAGTTGTCATGCTGTAAGTACACACGCTTAGAGGTATCAACCCTTCATGCGTAGCTAATATGCACAAGTATATTACAAACAAAAACACCATTACATGAACAAGCATCTGCATGATATTTTAATTAAACTGATATTATTTTCATTTCTATGTTTCTTTCCTACTGCATCTTCTCATTTCAGTTTACCTACCACTAAATTTATTTCTAATTTCTCTATCTTTCCCTACGACTAAGCCTCCTACTTGTTTTCTAGCTTTGTTGGATGAGGTTTAGATGAATAAAAACCCCTACGTAACCTCACGGTTATATGTATTGATCCTAGCTTCCAACCCCAAGTCTCTTTCCTAATCCTCGGAAGCCATGAGCCCACGAAATAAACATCCTTAATCGACCGGTGGCAATAGCCTCTTTTATGCACAACTATATTTTCCTTTGCATACTGACATCTCTTTCCTTCCTACAACTATCAATTCCACGCAATTGGGTGGTCTGTCCTAGGTGGTCCATAGTCCATAGTATCCCCTGAGGACGAATCCCGGAAAGGGTTCGAGAAGTCACGATTAAATCTTTTTCTGAATCCGGTGTTTTTCCTTTTACCATCATGGTTCCTGGACTCCAGATTTTTTTCTATTACGTACATACATACATACATATATCTATATATATATTATGTATATATATATATAATATATATATATATAATATACATATATATATATGTGTATATATATATATATATATATATATATATATATGAATGGGTCCCAGTGATTAGAAATACATTTCAACAACTACAATGCACTTTAATTCTAAGCCATCAAAGGCCAGTATGCTTAAAATTAAATTTGGTACTGCCCAGGACTCGAACCCGGCATCCTCATGACAAGTGCGACAGTGACTTTCCGACTAGGGCAACAAAAGAGATATAAGCTAAGCGCATTATTTCTTATATATTTGTATGCTCGAGTTACACATATATGAAATTTTTGCGCTCAACTCATCTCCACTATGATAGTACAATTGGAAGTATACGAGCGCGAGGAAGTATTTAGAATTAAAGTGCATTGTGGTTGTTGAAATGTATATATATACATACATATATATATATATATATATATATATATATATATATATATATGTATATATATAAGGACAAAGAGGGAACGGAAACACGGGAAGAGCTTTGAGTTTTTTCTCTCTCTTTGAATTTGTCACAACGAATAATCATCATGTATATATATGAATGTGGAAAGACTGGAGTCAAGAATCCACTTTAATTCTAAGCCATCAGAAGAATTATGCTAGAAGGCTAGATGTGGCTTACATATATGTGTGCATACCTTTCTGGTGGAAATTTGCCTCCCACATCATCAACAATAAGATGACAGATATGCAATTAATGAAAATGGAATGGTAGTGGAAATGATGATCAACAATTACTGGGACAATTATTGTAGTCTGGACAAAAATCATAATAATGACAAAGGAAATTTCAAAGAAGGGTACCAACATCGGGACAAAGCGAAAAAAAAAAAAAAAAATGATCCTTGTAAACATCCTAGGACAAAATCCCCCATGGACAAGACACTTGGGACAAATCCCCTCAGGTGTAATGGTAATTCTTATACTTTGTAATCAATATCTCGACACTCATAAAGTCACCGAACAAAGTAAAAAAATAATGATAACAACAGTGATAATAACAATAAGGCAATGATAGTAATGCCAATGAGAAGAGGGAGAATGACAGTGATAAACAACATTGATAACAGAGAAATAACTATGATAATGACACTAACAATAAGAAGAATAAAAATAGTAATAATAATGCTAATAATAACAGAGGTAACAAAAATAACATCTTGAATGCAAACATAATGAATGTGATGGGAAAGGAGCGAGACGATTTAGTCAGGTTGTCTGGCGCGTGATATGGAATTGCATTTATGAGGTTACGCGTGGGCAAGGAGTTGGTTGGACCGAATATTACATTCTACCTCTTTAAAAGAAACAAGATGTTTGTTTGTGAAATTCTAAGAAATGTAAAAACAAATTTGATAGTAAGAAATAATGCCTGACACCAACAAATATGGACAAAAACGTAGAAATGAAATGTACGTGATGACTCCAAAAGATCGTTAGAGCTACTTGACCAGTAGATCCCAAAATATCTTATGTGACGCCCACTTTTTCCCTCCACCTGACCTGCTAGCCTTAAACCTTTTATGTATCGATATGAAATTGTATTATATGTATATATGTATATGTATATATATATATATATATATATATATATATATATATATATATATATATATCTGATTAGAAAACGGGTTTGAGTGACTGATAGACTTCAACTTTGCACGTATGTAACGGCACATACTTGTTCTAGGGATGATATAATTATTCTTATTAAACAATGCTTGTTGAGCAGATTGC
>NC_134799.1:837335-842335 GCF_046742065.1 Oratosquilla oratoria
ATATATATATATATATATATATATATATACATATATATACACATATATACATATTATATATATACAGATATACATATATATATATAGGTAAATTTAGGGAGCAGGTTTTCTTGGAGACATTTTCTATTAAATAATACAGCATACTCAGCACTGGAAATCTTCTTCCTTAAACTTTCTATCCTTCTCGCTATTTTCCTTTCTGTAGGAGGAAGGGAGAACACAATATCACCAAATGGAACCATATTGATTTTGGAAATAAAAACAAATTCATTACTTACAACGTTTCGCCTATGCTTTAGGCATCTTCTGGTAATTTTAATTTTTAAATCTACAAATCATGATCATATATACAATGTATACAAAATGAACTAGGATAGGTACTTTTTGTTTAAATTCTTCTTGGCGCCCCGTGGGATGCCCCGAACAGCTCCAGGGTTCCACACATATTTAATTGTATATTAATTGCTGGTAGGAGATTCTTTATTAATACAGCTTCCAAACATTTTAATTTTCTTTAAAATTACCAGAAGATGCCTAAAGCATAGGCGAAACGTTGTAAGTAATGAATTTGTTTTTATTTCCAAAATCAATATGGTTCCATTTGGTGATATTGTGTTCTCCCTTCCTCCTACAGAAAGGAAAATAGCGAGAAGGATAGAAAGTTTAAGGAAGAAGATTTCCAGTGCTGAGTATGCTGTATTATTTAATAGAAAATATATATATATATATATATATATATATATATATATATACTGTGCATATACATGCATACAATAAAAACAGTGTGTTCACAAATGCAGGAAAAGGAAATTAACAAAGCAGGGCGCTTTTGGGCATCTACATCTTCAGTGCTTAGTACAGACGAGAAATCACAAAAGGAAAACAAAAGTTCCACAAAACATATGGCTTATGAAGAAACTGGGAGAAGTGTGAGACGATTAGTCTCTTGTGGATATATATATATATATATATATATATATATATGTATATATATATATATGTATATATATATGTATATATATATATATAGATATATATATGTATATATATGCATATATATATATATATACATATATACAGCTGAGTTTTCTTGTCCGTATTTTAACAGAATTTTATGCTCGTTTATCTTGTGGGTAGGTCACGTCCCGTTTGTCCCCAGTACACTTCGTCACAATCAAGGCAGGGTAATTTATATACTCCGGGTTTGTCATTCTTAGGAGTTTTGTGATGGACATTTACCACTTTTCTAAAAATTCTATTTAGGTAACTGAATGTGATTTTAATTTGATTGCTGGGTAGTAGTTTTGAACCGGCATGGATGGAATCATTATATGGGAGCTTAGTATTTTATCTATCCCAGACAAATTTAGTACTAGATTTTGTTGTACTATAATAACTGGCTTTGGCTTTGCTGAAGGTATGTGTCAAAAACCAGTCCGGGGTATCCTATTCTTAGTAATTGAATGCGTACTAATTCAATGGGGTGGTGAGTTAGATCAATTATTCAGAAATGCTGGGAAAAGAAAACCACCTCCAATCCTATGTACTTATCGTTTAAATCTGTTTCGTGTGATTGCGAAATGGTGTTGCCTTGAAAACGGGGCATTATTCTCACTACAGCTGTGTGGAGGTTAGATATGTTTTTATATATTTACTTTCAGTTTATGCTTGTATTTGAGATTATACACAAAGAAGAATGAATTGCATAGCGTTTTTTCGTACCTGCAGTTTGTGCCTGAACCTGAGGTTGTACACATAGAAAATCTGCATAATGCAGCTCCCGAGTTGCCCAGCTGTTGGAGTGGTTACCCAAGGCTTGCTGCAGTCCACGTTCCCGTCCAAGAGTTCTTTGGTTTCTGGAGAATCAAGCTTCAAGAAGGGGTGTGTTGCATTGGCCATCTCGCCCACATATTCCGACTTGTTCTGGACTGGAACCCATCTTAGTGGAGGAGGGCTCCAGTCTTCAAAAAAACTTGTAGTATTTCGATCACAAACATCCGTTAACTTGGTAAAAGACAATATGTAAAGAACGCTACTGCACACCAGGATTAGTGCAAGGATTCTTAATATTTTCATATTTGCCAGGGTAAAGTCTAAAATTAGGCGTTGACGTAATTTAGCAGCCGATGCACTACAAATCATTAGTATGAAGCTTCGCGCCATCTGAATTCAAGTGACACTTCCTTATGAACTCGTATCTGACGCTGCAGCCACTGAAAAGAGTAGGATGAGAAAGCGTTTACCAAAATATCTCACGAATGATTAGTGTAGAAATTGGAACGTTTAGGAGGATTTAAAAAGAATCTCCTGCAATGTATGAGAGACTTCCTGAAGGCCGACTCATGAGAAGAGTTGTAAAACGCCAGAATAGAAGGAGGTGACTAAAGTAGGCCAGAAGGCCTCGACACTGGCAACTGTATGTTAGGCAGTTGTCCCGACGCCTCACCACGCCACTGCGACCCCGGTGTTTGTCCCTTCCGATTCCCATTAGAATGCACCCGCATCTCCGTCCCCATTTGCTCGGTGCCCTGAAGTCCTCTGGGGACGACCGATATATATATATCTATATCTATCTATCTATCTATCTATTTATATATATATATATATATATATATACATATACATATATATATATATATATATATATCTATGTATAAATATGTATATCTCTAAGCAGAAATGTAGTAGCACATTTGTAAATGACACACAGGAACCCACAGTCGGAGAAAACAAACTTCGACTAAAGAAGAATCCTATATTTCGGCTATCAACTGTAGCCCTCTTCAGGAAAGAACATAGGGTAGAGTACAAAGGGGACTTGTAAGCTACAGGGAAGAAGAGATGTGGACAGATGACCTCACTCAGGTGCGGGGCAAACAGGGTTGGCGGAGGAAGGAGGGGGTGAGGAGAGGGGGGGTTGTAAAGTCCGTACCAGCTTTTTAACTGCCGCGCGTTAAATGATGTCAGGCGCCCACCTGACATCATTTATATATATATATATATATATATATATATATATATATATATATATATACTGTACATATATATATATATATGAGGCTCGTACATATAGGTAGACAAATAAGGTAGATAAAGGGGTAGGTGGCGAGAATTTAATTTTTATGAGTTGTGTGTTTGATAAACAACATTTCTCCACCTAAATGTTTACAAATAGCCGCCTAGGACCCGATTTTATTGCTGTATAATGTTCATTCTTATGCTGATGTAACAATATGTAAAGTAAGTTAGTGGTGCATTGATTTCGATATTGCTTGCGGGGTTTGTAACAGCCTTTCTGATTGGAGAAACGGTGAAGGAGGAGAAAATTCAATTGGTTCACGAGAGTAAAGTCACGCCCTTAGGGGAGCATTTTATATATGAAATTAAATACCACTGGACTTAAGAAATCATGAAGTCAATGCAGAACTGACCTAGTAAACAAATTGAGAATTCTTGACGGGAGTTCCTTGGTGTAATTTGAAGATCCAAGTGTTCAGGAAGAAAAGAAAGAAAAATTAATCACCGTTTGATTCCCCTCCTTTAGAGTAATAATAACTGAAACAATCTACAAATGAAAATAGAGTGACTAATCATACGTGACAAAGACAGAGGTGAAAAGAAAGTGGGGAGTGATAGATGTAGTATAAGAAAGTAAATGCACAAAAGAAAGACGGCACATAGAGACGACACGACAACACAGAGTACTTTAAAAAGATGTAACAAGCGAAGAGTCGTACCAATAAAGGCTCCGTCCTCTCGTTTCGATAGAATACAAAGATCATAATAGATAGCATACTAAAGTAGCACCCTTTAATTTGTTTAAGAAAAAAACAAAGGAATCTAACTTTTTTCATTCATTCTAACATATTTTCACAGCATTTTTCATTATTCAAAATAAAAAAAATCATGAAAAGAATACGGAAATAAAATAGAATATAATCTTAACAAGTTGTTACCAAGAGTCTAATCTTTCACTTCCTGCATAGGCAGTTGATATGGACACCCTCATGTTCAAGATATATCTTCACTATACAATATTATACAACATAAAAATATTCACTACACGTAACATATACATGTGATTGAAACAGTTTAGTGGGGAATTATACTCTATTGGAAAGGGTAATTATACAAAAGTTCACCAGAGAAGTTGAACAACTTTTATGACACGCTCACGTATAAAAACTCCCAGATTCCCTTGTACCGCTAAAGTCTCTGTAAATTTTTACCGTTTCTTCTGCACTTTCTTTAATTTCTCCAAAAAATAATGTTATTTCTGTAATCAGCATACGAAACTATACACTACACACACACGCACACACAGCTCTCTTCCGGGAGTAAAATAGCTGTCGATCACGAGTCCAACAGCGTGATCCAAAGACCAAGGTGACTTAAAGTGAATCACACACACACACACACACACACACACACACACACACACACACACACACACACACACACACACACACACACACACCTGTCCAGGGCTGAAATAATTTCAGTATCGCTGCGCTCTGAGTCGTTACTCCAACTCTCGTGGGCGGAGAGTTGGGGGGGGTGCGTGTAAGGTCACAGCATTACCCATAGATTGGTCATACGAGCTCTGAGCTCTCTTCCGAGAGGGAAATAGCTGTCGATCACGAGCCCAGCACGTGATCCAAAGACCAAGGTGAATATTCAAGGATATATTAGATTTCATTGTCAGCATGTTTATTATTTATTTCCTCAATTATTTTTCATACAAATTAGCTCATATTCTTATTTAGAAACAGAAGCATATTGGCATTTTCGTTTGGCGACACGCGGAATTTTTCAATGAAACTTTCACAATTAATATAGTTTCGAATGCTGATCACAGAAATAACATTAATTCTATTGAGAAATTAAAAAGAGTGCCGAAAAAACGGTTTTGATGGTTAAAAAATTATCGAGACCTTAGCGGTTCATACTTGCTTAATGGTAAAAGTTTAACCGGTAAAATTAGCGGGACACTGGGCCCG
>NC_134799.1:847335-854835 GCF_046742065.1 Oratosquilla oratoria
TGTCCCGGTGTGTGGTGTGTGAGTGGTCTCAGACCTACCCAGAGATCGGCAAATAATGAGCTCTGAGCTCACTGCCGTAGGGTGGTGTCTGGCTGTCTCGACAGAGACTGCAGCAGATCCGAGGTTAATACACACACACACACACACACACACACACACACACACACACACATATATATATATATATATATATATATATATATATATTGGTGGGCTTCCTGTATACTGAGAAACGTACCTGTTCAGAACCTCTATGAATCAGTGTGTAAAATGCCGTTTTTAGACATCAATAGGGTCGATTTTATCCCCTATTTTTCAGCACACAGCAGACGAGTCAAGACTGGTGTTCTATCTGCAGTCGTATCTGCAGTAAAAGACCCCTAGAAGATGAACTGACATACATCAAGAATATTTTTACGAGGTTGAAATACCCTAGAGGTTTGATCACCAGAACAATGAGGAAAGCCAAGAAGATCTACGATGGCTCAAGTGTCCATGGCCCGGGGAAAGATAAGTCACAATTTATAAATGTCCCTAATTCTACGAACACCGGAGCTATTGATAATTATTTGATAAGAGGTGGAATAAGTATAGCAAAAGTATCTTCCAATAAGATAGGAAAATATTTAGAAAGCATATTAATATTCGTAATAACCTCAGTGTCATTTACCTCATTCCATACAGTGGCTGTCCCTCATCATACTACGGCGAGTCAGAGTCGAGGGGTCAAGAAACGCTTGAGTGAGCACAAAAACGACCTCAGGACGCATAGAACATCTACCTTCCTGGTTCGTCACCTAGAACAATGCGGACAGCCACCTGACTGGATCCGTGTGGAAATTCTACGCGAGGGACTTGAGAACAAGATGAGAAAAACTGTGGAAGCTGCACATTATCGTCACTAGGGAAAACAACAACGACAGAGATGGATTTATATGCCTCTCAAAAGCAGCAAGTGTCTTGGTAATTAAGTCGGTAGCCAAAGGGAAAACCTGACACGTCCACTCATAGCTTGACGGGTTCCCTCTCGCTACGAATGTAAGACTTGTGATCTGATTGTATAGCAGCTAGTCCTCTGAAGAAGACCAAGTTGGTCGCAACGTTAGGACAATAAACTCTATTCCCAACACACCTTCGTTTGCCCTTCCCCACCCAATTCTCTCTCTCATACATACATATATATATATATATATATATATATATATATATATATTTATATATATATATATATATATATATAGTCTCTCCCTCCCTCTCTCTCTCTCTCTCTCTCTCTCTCTCTCTCTCTCTCTCTCTCTCTCTCTATATATATATATATATATATATATATATATATATATATTAGGAACACTATATTGATGACGTTTCGACTACAAGTGTTCTTCAGTGACAGGCAAATATTAATCAGCAGTATTTGTCCCCCGATGACGGGGCATGAATACTGATGATTAACACTTATCTGCAACTCTGAAGAAAATTTGTTGTCGAAACGTTCAACCCGTGTTTTCCTACCATTTTTTCAACTCGACTGTGTCACATTTAAAGAACATACATACACACACACACACACACACACAAACGCATACACACACACACACAAACGCATAAACATACACACACACACGTATATATATATATATATACATATATATATATATATATATATATATATAAACAAAATTTCACTTTAATTCTACGCCATCAACATCGAGAAATTCGAGGAGGCATGCAGTTCGATTCCTTGGCTGTTCCAAGTTTCAAGTGAATTGTGGATAAGTGTAAATATGTTCACTGGGACCCAGTTAGTGTTGTACAAATATTTTCCCGAGTTGTATACTTACCAATTGTACTATCATGGTGGAGATGGGTTGAACGCAAAATTTCGTACACGTGTATATAACTCGAGCATACAAATATATAAGAAAAGGTGTGCTGAACTTATATCTCTCTTGATGGCGCAATCGTTAAAGTAACTATCACTTGCCACGTACTAGCGCAGGTTCGAGTCCTTGGCTGTGCCACATCTCAATTTCTGCATGTATGTCTCCTCGAGTTTTTCGATCCTTATGGCTTAGAATTAAAGTGAATTGTGGTTGATAAGTATAAATATGTTCACTGGGACCCATTTCGTGTTGTACAAATACTTTCTCGCATTGTATACTTACTAATTGTTTTATCATGGTGGAGATGGGTTGAACGAAAAAATTTCGTGTACATGTATGTAACTCGAGCATACCAATATATAAGAAAAGTTGCGCTCAATTTATATACCTCTTGATGGCGCAACCGGTTAAGTTACTATCACTTGTCACGTGCTAGCGCAGGTTCGAGTACTCGGCTGTACCACGTTTCAATTTCTGCGTGTATACCTCCTCGAGTTTCTCGATGTTTATGGCTTAGAATTAAAGCGAATTGTGGTTGATAAATGTAAATCTGTCCACTGGGACCCATTCAGTGTTGTACAAATAATTTCCCGAGTTGTATACTTACCAATTGTACTATCATGGTGGAGATGGGTTGAAATTTCGTTTACGTGTATGTAACTCGAGCATACAAATATATAAGAAAAGTTGCGCTCAACTTATATATCTCTTGATGGCGCAATCGTTTAAGTCACTATTACTTGTCACGTGCTTGCGCAGTTTTGAGTACTTGGTTGTACTCCGTTTCAATTTCTGCATGTATGCCTCCTCGAGTTTCTCGATGTGAATGGCTCAGAATTAAAACAAATTGTGGTTGATATATGTAAATCTGTTCACTGGGACCCATTCAGTGTTGTGTATACATATATATATATATATATATACATATATATATATATATACATATATATATATATATATATATATGCAGAAAAAGATCCGTATATTTCGATCACTAACTGTGATCCTCTTCAGTAGATGTGTAGAGGATCACAGTTAGTGATCGAAATATACGGATCTTTTTACTTTCGTTTATTCTTCTCCGAAAGTAGGTCATTAGTATTATATATATACATATACATACATATATATATGTACATATATATATAAATATATATATATGAATATATATATATATATATATATATGTATATATATGGTATGTGTATATATATATATAAATATATATGTATGTGTGTATATATATATATGTGTGTGTGTGTGGTGTTTATATATAGATCTATCTTTATATATATATATATATATATATATATATATACGTAAGTGGGAGTAGGGAACTCAGGAGCCTTAGTCTGAGTTTATTCCTGAGTAGTTTCGTAGGTATGCGAAACTAATAAACTCAGACTAAGTCTCCTGTGTCTCCCACTCCCACTGACGTCAACCTGTCAGAATGTCTTAACAAATATATATATATATATATATACATATATATATATATATATATGTATATATATATATATATACACATATATGCATATATAAGTATACATATATATATATTACACACAGGAACCCACAGTCGGAGAAAGAATAAACTTCGAATAAAGAAAAATCCTATATTTCGGCTATCAACTGTAGCCCTCTGTAGCTACTTCACTTTCCTGAAGAGGGCTACAGTTGATAGACGAAATATAGGATTTTTCTTTATTCGAAGTTTATTCTTTCTCCGACTGTGGGTTCCTGTGTGTAATTTACAAATGTGCTACTACATTTCTGTTTAGAAATATATATATATAGTTAGTTAGTTAAGGCAGTCAGTCGTTGACGACGAAGACGTCCTCTCTCTCTTGTAAGTTTATAAAGCAAAACATTGGTAAGATCATTATCGATGTCACTGATGTATGCGCCGATGGCTCCTCAAGCCAAACTCTGAGGCGCAGCGCTTTCCACATGTTGGACATGGGATACCGTCCCCAGGTGGAAGAGGGTTTTGGGCCTGGTACTCATGCCTGCGGGTTCGCTGGAGGTTTCTGGTAGCTGTGCGTTTTTCCTCGAAAGTTTCAGCTGCTTGCTTGATGGTTAAGCGCCAGGTACATCGGTCCGAGGCAAGGGTTTCCAGTTGGTTTGGTTCTATACCGCATTTTTTAAGGTTTCGTTTCAGCTGGTCTTCGAACCTCTTCTTCTGTCCAACAATCGCACGGGTCCCATCTCTCAGTTCACCATAGAGAACCTGTCGAGGGAGACGGTTCTCTGGCATTCGTATGACATGTCCAACCCGGCGCAACTGGCGGGTGATTATATATCATTGACTCTATGCTGGTGGTGTTAGCAGTTTGAAGAATGTCGACGTGTGGTACACGGTTACGCTAAGCGATGCCTAAAATGCACTGTAGACAGCGGATGTGGACGGCCTCCAGTCTGCGGACTTGTTTACTGTAAAGCGTCCAGGACTCACTGCCGTACAGTAGAATGGGAAGACAGATGGCAACATACACTTTGACTTTGGTTTTAACAGTCAGGTCTCGGTTTGTATATACCCTCTCCCTGAGCTTGCCGAAGCTTACTGTGGCCTGGGGAATGCGGTTCTGAATCTCTGGTTCAAGCTCGCAGGTAGAAGAGAGAATGCTACCAAGATACTTGAAGACATCCGCATATGCATATGTATATATATATATATATATATATATATATATATATATATATGTATATATATATATGTATATATATGTATATATATATACATTATATATATGTATACACACACACATATATATATACATATATATATATGTATACATATATATATATACATATACATATATATACATGTGTGTGTGTGTGTGTGTGTGTGTACATATACAGTATATATATATATACATATATACACACACATATATATATATATATATATATATATATATATATATAGATATAGATAGATAGATTCCAGGTTACAAGGGTTTTATAGTCTCTGTGGTCGAGTGGGTAATTGCCCTGTGAAGGTAATCTAACGGGTGGCCGAAAGCAGTGGGTTCGAATCCTGCATGCGACTGTTATGAAAATTATCAGATTGATGTCGCTGTCACTAGAGAATTTCTCTCATGGTTACAATGGCGAAAGCGTGAAAGCGATTTGTTCCGATCCTTACCCCTTGCCACAAGTGGGCTTGGGCCTTGTGTAAAACAGGAACTGGGGTTGCAGATTAATGATCTTTCCTATCCTCGGGAATCAGATAGATTCCAGTTGACAAGGTTTTTATAGTCTCTGTGCTTGAATGGGCAAAGGCTATGTGAAGGTAATCCAGCAGGTGGCCGAAAGTAATGGGTTCGAACCCTGTATTTCATTAAAACCTTTATGTAGGCTAGCCTTCCGACAAGGGTCGTGGTGACGTGACGGTACGGTCTTCGCCTTCTACGAAGCAAGCCGCTCAGGCGAGGGTTCGAATCCCAGTAGGAGAGTTTATTTTCAAATGTCAAAATGACACAAATATATATATTTACAACAATAATCACAAAAACGCGTGAGTAAGGATATTTGCAGAAACTACAAGGAAATCAAAGAATGAAACACTGAACGTTTTCGTCTATTAAGACATTTTCGGAGTACAAAGATATAAAATAGATGATGGCATAAATATAGTAATGACAGGAAGACAGGGAAGTTCACAACAATAAATGTGAACTCCGTGGGATGCCTTAACATTAAAATTTAACAATACTTGCAATAAGAAGTACACATAATAAAAAGAATGAAATGATAATACAAAACAAAAATTACATAACTATAAAAGCATGAACAAATAACAATAATAAACAAAAAAAATAAGTTAATGAAAAAACAAGTGACGATTGGTCGCAAGAAACCATATCGGCAGAGCTTCACGATAAACATTTAGTGAATTTAATCAAATTCACATTAAGATGCATAGTAATAAGATGTACAAAAATGACAATAGTAAATAAAAAAGAAATGGTAGACATCTAACAAAAGTGACAATTGGTCACGAGAAACCATTGTTCTACTATCTTGTTGATGATAAATTTGTCTAGTTTACATAAGCCCACGCCTAAGTTCATATTTTCACCATAAATCTTTTTAATAAGACTGGATTCAATATATATATTTTTTTATAAACTGGAGCGACAAGAAATAGTTTCCTGGGCATGGTACCAGTCAATGGAATGGTTGGTGTTTATTAATGCTTGGCTAGTGCTATCACTGTATTTGTGCTGGCTCTACCTAAAATTCAGTTTCTTGCCAGTTTGACCGATGTAACAGAAACTACAGTTCTTGCAATGAATACCGTATACACATCCTGCAGAATTGCCAGCGGTATTTTTGAAAAGAAGATCTTCGATAGTAGTTCTTAAACACGACATTGATATTAAAATTCACTAAGAACACGAGGAAGACTCATTATACTGCCATGGGAGGGAAAAACTAATAATTTCTTTTTACAGAATGGAACTTTTTGAGTGGTGTTACAGTGAGACTTCCTGGCCTTATTATATATATATATATATATATATATATATATATATACATATATATACATATATATAAATGCATAAATGTGTATATATATACATATATATATATATACATATATACATATATATATATATATATATATATATATATATTTAATGTGATCAAAAGAGGGAAAATTGGAATAAATTAAATAAATAAATTGAATAAATTAAATCTAACTTTTGATCACATTAAATATATATATATATATATATATATATATACATATATGATATATTTATACATACATATATATATATGCAAAGTAGACCACTTGGAAAAAGAAACTAACGAAGCAGAGCGCTTTCGTATATTACATCTTCAGTGCAACAAGTACATAGTGATAGGAATACATAGACATTATATACATGATACAGAGGAACCAGGACAGTTTTGAATAAGCATACCGACCAATTACCCCCTAGAGAGCGGAAGGTCATTGTCAATTATCTTACGATGGTCGGGCGACATTAGGTCACATTCGCCAAGGAGAGCGGAAGGTCATTGTCAATTATCTTACGATGGTCGGGCGACATCAGGTCACAGTCGCCAAAGAGAGCGTAAGGTCATTGTCAATTATCTTACGATAGTCGGGCGACATCAGGTCACAGTCGCCTAAGTTAGAATTAAAATACCCTAAGCAATTCCTTGATATTGCTTACAATTTTGAAAGGAAATCATTTTTAACTCCTCAGCCTAAATCACCTTTCAATTATCATAATGTTTTAATTTTACCATTTCAAGAAAATTTGTTAAGTATCACAGAATTGTTAAAAAGATTTAACGTAAAGGTAGTTTTTAAACATGATAGTACAGTAAAACATAAACTTATCAACAATAGTATTGAAATCAAAAAAGGATGCATTTATAAATTCCTTGCAAAATGTGTAATCAATTTTACATAGGTCAAACTGCCAAACCCTTAAACATTAGAATTGAACAACACAAGAAAAGTGTCAGGGATGGCAATCATTCTAGTGGTATATTCAAGCATATTGAATTAAATAATCATCCAGTTGATTGGGGTAATGCACAGGCAATCTATTATACCAACAACATAATAGCAAGAAATTTAATAGAGTGCAGT
>NC_134799.1:859835-864835 GCF_046742065.1 Oratosquilla oratoria
CGTGTCAGGTTTTCCCTTTGGCTACCGACTTAATTACCAAGACACTTGCTGCTTTTGAGAGGCATATAAATCCATCTCTGTCGTTGTTGTTTTCCCTAGTGACGATATGTGCTGCTTCCACAGTTTTTCTCATCTTCTTCTCAAGTCCCTCGCGTAGAATTTCCGCACGGCTCCAGTCAAGTGGGTGTCCCCATTGGTCTAGGTGACGAACCAGGAAGGTAGATGTTCTATGCGTCCTGAGGTCGTTTTTGTGCTCACTCAAGCGTTTCTTGACCCCTCGACTCTGACTCGCCGTAGTATGATGAGAGACAGCCACTGTATGGAATGAGGTAAATGACACTGAGGTTATTACGAATATTAACATGCTTTCTAAATATTTTCCTATCTTATTGGAAGATACTTTTGCTATACTTATACCACCTCTTATCAAATAATTATCAATAGCTCCGGTGTTCGTAGAATTAGGGACAGTTATAAATTGTGACTTATCTTTCCCCGGGCCATGGACACTTGAGCCATCGTAGATCTTCTTGGCTTTCCTCATTGTTCTGGTGATCAAACCTCTAGGGTATTTCAACCTCGTAAAAATATTCTTGATGTATGTCAGTTCATCTTCTAGGGGTCTTTTACTGCAGATACGACTGCAGATAGAACACCAGTCTTGACTCGTCTGCTGTGTGCTGAAAAATAGGGGATAAAATCGACCCTATTGATGTCTAAAAACGGCATTTTACACACTGATTCATAGAGGTTCTGAACAGGTACGTTTCTCAGTATACAGGAAGCCCACCAATATATATATATATATATATATATATATATATATATATATATATATATATATATATGTGTGTGTGTGTGTGTGTGTGTGTGTATTCACCTCGGATCTGCTGCAGTCTCTGTCGAGACAGCCAGACACCACCCTACGGTAGTGAGCTCAGAGCTCATTATTTGCCGATCTCTGGGTAGGTCTGAGACCACTCACACACCACACACCGGGACAGCAAGGTCACAACTCCTTGACTAACGTCCCGTACCTACTCACTGCTAGGTGAACAGGGGTTACACGTGAAAGGAGACAAACCCAACTTATCTCCGCCCGGCTGGGGAATCGAACCCCGGTTCTCTGGCTTGTGAGGCCAGTGCTTTACCACTCCGCCACCGAGGCGTGTGTGTGCTTACATAAATATACTAAAGGCTTTTTCCCCCTTACACGGGGGTAGCCAAAAAAGAAATATGCATAGAAACCACTCCCACCCATTTCATTCCCTACATACTCCACTCCACTCCACCCTCCTCCCTCCTTCTCATCCTAGCACCTCGTGGATGACGGGTCATCCCTGCACCCTGTCCACTGTCCTGGGTCAGAAGCAGTGTCGTAAGACACAGCACATCCACAGCAAAGCCGCTTCATTAAATC
Organism: Oratosquilla oratoria; assembly: GCF_046742065.1. Lineage (NCBI taxonomy): Eukaryota > Metazoa > Arthropoda > Malacostraca > Stomatopoda > Squillidae > Oratosquilla > Oratosquilla oratoria. The sequence continues at coordinate 861,256 of NC_134799.1, forward strand.
GGCGACCCCCCCTCTCCGTCCCCTCATGCAGAAAAGGAGAAGACGAGGAGAAATCCCTTCGGGCTGCGTCAAATTATTTCTCATACATACTTCCTCACCCCCTATCCCCCACCCACTCTCCCTCATGCATCATAACATCATCCATACACAACCCTTCTCCATTCGCCCCTATTTTCTGTCCTCTCCCGTCCTTCCTCCAGAGACATTCCTCTCTTTCGTAATGCCCCTTTTACACCATCCATCCATCTCATCCTAGGACGCCTCCTCATATTCCCTTCTTCCACCTCTGCCCTCCACACCTCTTTTACTAATCTTTCTTCACTCATTCTTGTGTTTGGACTGACAGTCGGCCAGAGACCATTCACATTTCCCTTCATCTTCGACGATAGCAGGCCTAGTTAGCCTTGATATTATAGTTCTTCTCACCCTGAAGAGGCCTCCGTGAGAGGCGAAAAGACTTAAGTTTTCGGTGATTGTGTCAACAGCTTTTGTACTGTTACCTTGTGTTATTATAACCATTGGCATTCAGCAGCGCCTTTTACTGCACCCTCTTCTCCATGATTTTGAAATCATGAATGATTATGTTCATACTTTGAACTGTGAAGACAAAAGATTATTCTTCAAACTGAAGAATTTGAACCTCAAGATAGCCAAAGCTATTAGCGCAGTTGATTTTAATCAATATATATATATATATATATATATATATATATATATATGTGTGTGTGTGTGTGAGTGCGTGTGTATACACACACACACACATTTATATATGTGTATATATATATATATATATATATATATACTGTATATATATATTATATATATATGTATATATATATATATATATGTGTGTGTGTGTGTGTGTGTGTGTGTGTGTGTGTGTAAACACACACAGACACACACACACACACAGATATATATATATATATATATATATATACATATATTGTTACATCTGTGATGTATACATCCAAGGTATGTAATTGTTATTATTATTTTCGAGGAAATATTACGTCTCATGTTACGTATGTTCTTAAGGGGGTCGTCGCGCTCGAAAACGAACTTCGTCAATTATGATCGGAAGTTCGCGAATTGTTAATATGTTATATATACATATACTGAGATGTTCACCACCAATTTTCATATCATTTGGTTGAAAAACAATGAAGTTATTAGTAAAAAACAGTTTTTGACCAATTACAAAAGTTCTATCTCCTCACTTATCCATTGACTGAGCATGCTGAAATTCCACAAATGCTCCATAGCAATACCTAAAAAATCATTGTGGCGTTTTTGGAATTTCCTCTTAGTTTAGGAGAAAGAATTTTTTTTTTAAACGTGTCATATTTTTTTTCAAAATGCAATATATCAACTTCTATCATGAAAAAAAAAATCCCCACAATAAAAAGTTTGCAAATTTATTCAGCTTTCAAATGATTCAAACCCCATTAAAATCGCCCGAGTAGTTACGGAGGAGATAGAAAAAATGTAGAGAAAAGGGTAGTTTTGAGATATTGAGCTTTGAAGTTCAAAATACATTTCCTTGCATTTTTTTGTATTTTTCATTTCGATTTTTTTCTCTGCGCCAATCTTCATGAATTCTATGTCATTCACATGTTATTATAAAGTGTAGCTGGTACCTGATCCCCCGTTTTACGAGGTATCAGGAGGTCAGAAGGCGAGGGTTTCAGGAAGTGACGTCTCTCATTGTCTCCAGGTTCGCTTAATAAAAACCCCCGGCTTGAAATCGGAGCTGAAAGATAGTTAGATAGAGATAGATAGACTTTATTTGGCAATGAATCAACGTTTTTGTCTTGTTCAAGTGCTTTTGTAATGATGGAATTGACTCTAACCAAGTGAGAAAGAAGATTATGTGTCCTTCCAAAGTTATGATCAATGACAGTCGCTCTTGTGATGAAAAAAAAGCACACGGAGCGTCATTTGTAGTCTCGATGTATGAAACGTATGCTCGATGGTTGCGGTGGCGTCATGTGAGAAACGAGGATAAGGGGGGCGGAGGAAGGGTTAACACATGTCCCGCTTCGCGCGTCGCGGGCTGGCGCAGCAGCAGCACTATTCAAGGTCACTGCTATGAGTCGTCACCAGTATCTCAATGATTTTATTCAGTTTCTTAGCTTTCATGAAACACACGCTTCTTCTTCGAATGTTTAGGCATTCTTGAAATGATTATAGCTTCAAATAAAAGTAAATAAAAGTTCTATATATCTATCTATCTCCAAGGAACGAGAATTCGATTTCTCTCCACAATGATTCGCTCAACTTACGTACCGAGTGAACAGATCGCAGACTAGGATGTGTTTCCAAGTAGTCTATATTAGTAAATAACAAAATACAACGCATTTGTGCCATTTTTATTGCGATGAAATAACTTAATCGAACATTTGTGCAGCGAAAGTGTACTAGAAAGTGGGGGTGGGGGCAGAAAAATAGCCATAACTCCTTTATTTTTTGGTATTTCGCTGAAATATTTCAGGACTGGCTTGCCAAAGGCCACTAGATGACAGGGAATTTTTTTTTCTCGAATATTTCGACTTTTTTCGGAAATTTATCGCGACGACCCCCTTAATATGCTACTTTGGTTTTGACCGAATCTGTCACCGTAAGGTATTGTTTTCTTTACTCTGTATTGTATGTTTTTATTAATGTAACTACGATTGTTTTTGTAATAATATTGTGATTGTTCAAGTGTCCATTGCGCATGCGCCTCTGCTACGTCACAGGTCGTGAAGTAAGAATATTTTATTTGTATTTCCCACGTAAACATATCAAAGACCGGATCCAATCGGAAAGTAGCGGGTAACAATGTAGACACGTCAGGCTAGGTAAATCCCGTCCCCCTTGTATTGTCCAATAAGCTACGAGCGTATTGCCTCGTCACGCAAAGGTGAACGACTCTATACATTTTGCCAGGCCCTGCATGGAATGATTCTACCGGGGAGATAAAAAATTATTGCATTGAGGTTAGTACCTTTTCACTTGATATAGCAGTGAGCCAGACTAACTAGGACTTAGTTTTGTATAACCACTCACTGTGCGCGGAGCGATGGTATTTGGGGCTTAGGATTAGCTTAATATTTCAAAACTGTTTAGTGATCTGTGAACCGGTCTTACGTTTGTTCAGTCCCGTTAAAACTATCAAACTAGATTCTTTTGTGTAATGTATGTTAATTAGAAGTCAGGGGACGTATACACAAAACTTGTTAGCACTAACAAATAGCTGTTAAGGGTAACAAATTCCTGTTAAGACTAACATTTAGCTGTTAAGCACTAACAGTGGATACAGAAAACTTGTTAGGGCCTTAAAAGTACTGTTAAGGTAAAAGTGGTGTGGAGGACTATTAAGCTCTTAACAAATTCCTGTTAGTAGAAAAGATGGCGGAGCAACAACAACAAATTCAAAGACGACGGCGAGTATGTCGACAGCGACGGGACATATTTAACGAGTACAATGACGACGAACTCATCAAACGCTTCAGAATGAACCGTGCTGGTATAATAACAATGGCTGATTTAGTGAGGGACAAACTTCAATCCCGAACAGAACGGAATCGACCACTGA
>NC_134799.1:869835-897335 GCF_046742065.1 Oratosquilla oratoria
ATTTCAATATACAGAATATGCAATGGGGTTGCCAGAGGTTGCCAATAATTTATCTATTTTAGTCTGTATAAAAAAAAAAGAAGAAACTGAATTGAGCTGTAATATTTGGTCGAAGTTTTACCACCATCATAGAGGTGATGGCGCCCACGGCCCGCTAACGTTACCGGTAAACTTCTACGGTTAAGCGACCGCTAACGTTACCGGTAAACTTCTACGGTTAAGCGAGTGTACCGCTAAGGTCTCGGTTAGCCCGTCTCGGTTTGGTGGTACTGACGGGTAGTGGTGGGCAGCTACCGGTGAAATTACCGGTTTTATCGGCAACAAACTTAATGATAGCTTACCGACAAAAATTCTGCTACCGGTAAAGCTTCGTTAACCGATAACTCGATAAGCTATACCATAACACTCACTCAGAGAGCGGTAACTTCGGTAAGCACGTCTCGGCTTGGTGGTACTGAGTGAAGGAAAATGTATACACCACACCCACCCTCAGACACCCTCCAATGGAGGGTGTCTGAGGGTGGGTGTGGTGTATGCGTTTGTTAGAAGTTTGTTAGAAGCTTTTCTTGTTTTCCAAATGCTGTTTTTCCTACACCTATTCGTGTTCTGAATTCCTTTTCTGATCTTCCACTCTCTATGATTATTCTACCTAAATACTTGAAATAAACATGCTTAATTTTTTTTTTTTTTTTTTTTTTAACATTCATTATGATCTTTGTATTCTATCGAAATTCTAACACCATGAGAGGACGGAGCCTTTATTGGTGCGATGTTTCTCTTGTTATTACAGTTTTTTCAAGTACTTGAAAAAAATTGCAACAACACTTTCATACATCTTTGTATTCGTTGTTACAGTTCCTCCTATCCCGTGTATCTCCAAAAAAACCCACAGTGCCTTCCTGTCTACCCTGTCATAAGCCTTTTCCAAATTCATAAAGGCCCCAAAAAAACATTATCACCTTTTCCTAAACCTTTTTCACATATCTGTCTTAGCACAAAAATCTGATAACATACACAAGACCATAAGATGTTCTTATGGTAGTATTACTTACGCAATGGGCGGGTGACAATGCCTCGCTATGCGTATGACGACGCTACGTGCCGGATGGGTGGCAAGGTCGGTTGTCTTGAGCAAATGCTGAAGTAGGTGCGTGGGTTGAATGAAGTCTTGTGGGCAGTTCCCTCGATTTTTCAATCTGGATTGGATTGTGGGGGCTTGAATGAAGTCTTGAAGTCAACTGCGCTGGGCTTGATTGATGCTGGGTTTCGTTGCGTAGCACTGGGCGTCCTTGTGACTTGACTGGAGTTTGATGCGTTAATGTGTTGAGTTGCTTGAAGTGTTGAAGTTGCTTTGCTGTAAATCACTGCTCTGGGCTAACGATTCTAGTCGTGTAACCGGTCGGTCTCTCCTACTCAGCCACGTCACGGAGGGGTAGCATGGGTAGTCTTGGACGGACGGTCTCTCCTATTCAGACGATGGTCTCTCTTCAGACGGCGGTCTCTCTTCAGACGGAGGTCTCTCTTCGGAGGCGTAGGGAGAGGTAGCGGGCTGCCACCACCGCTGCACACCAATATGTAGCATTGAAAATGCTGACTCATAAAGCTATGTTGGCGGAAATTACAACAGTGCTCGAATAGCCTAATGTAACCCCAAAATACTACAAATGTACTATTGGGGGCACGTGTGCCCAAGGTTGGGAACCCCAGGCCCAAGCTCATCATTCACAAGAAAGTTGATTGAGGGAACATCAGTACCACTGGTCAGCAAAGAATTTTTCCTTATATGTTTTTGCATGCAGAATCCAAAAATAATGTAATTTTTTTTCCATCACCCACAGTTTTTGTGTTGCACGGTATGTTACGTTACATGTGTTACGTTGGATAAATTTCAATCGAGTTGTTGGCAACATTGATTTTGGCAATACTGCGTGAGATTGTATGCACCTTATGCCAATCTGTTCTTCAAGTGAATCACATTTATTGAGTCAGGGAAATCTGAATAATATTGTGCGGGATTTAAACTTGTCAAAAAAGGAATCTGAACATCTTACTTCCAGGTTAAAGGGCTGGAATCTTCTCCATAAGAAATCCAAAGTTAGTTTTTATCGTAAGCGATATTGTAATTTTGAACAGTTTTTCTCACTTGAGTCTAGTTTACCCTAGACTTTTCACAGGTTTCAGTTTGGAGTTCACTTTGAGGTGTTTCGTTTACGGATACTGAGCTAAAATAATTGTTTAAATTATCACACATTCCTTCATATGAATATTCAAGTTGACCGCCAGCAGATAAAAGGTGGGGTTTTTTGGAGATACACGGGATAGGAGGAACTGTAACAACGAATACAAAGATGCATGAAAGTGCTGTTGCAATTTTTTTCAAGTACTTGAAAAAACTGTAATAACAAGAGAAACATCGCACCAATAAAGGCTCCGTCCTCTCATGGTGTTAGAATTTCGATAGAATACAAAGATCATAATGAATGTTAAAAAGAAAAAAAAAATTAAGCATGTTTATTTCAAGTATTTAGGTAGAATAATCATAGAGAGTGGAAGATCAGAAAAGGAATTCAGAACACGAATAGGTGTAGGAAAAACAGCATTTGGAAAACAAGAAAAGCTTCTAACAAACTTCTAATAAACGGATACACCACACCCACCCTCAGACACCCTCCATTGGAGGGTGTCTGAGGGTGGTAGTTCATGTGAGAGAGAGAGTAAGAAAGAGAGGAGCAAGGGAGGAAGAGGAACGGGATTTCCTACTCTTCCCCTCTCACTTCCTCCATCCCGTTCCTCTTCCTCCCTTGCTCCTCTCTTTCTTACTCTCTCTCTCACTCACTCACTCTCTCTCTCTTTCGCTCTCGCTAACTCCTTTTCTTTCCCTAACCGATCATCCAATCTGCGGTAATTTCTTTCCCACAAACCCTTCGGGTCATCTGAGTTTTCTTTGTTTTTTATTCCTCAAACCACCTCATGCCCTTAACAAACATTGGCGCTTCCTTAGCCAATCAGAAGCCTTCTTTTTCTAAACCGCCGCCTCCTTCTCAGCCAATCAGATGTCTCCTTTTCTTAACAGACAGGCGCCCTCGCCCTCCACGGATGGAACCTAACTCATCCTCTCCCCCTCTCTCATTCTCTCCCTCTCTCTCTTTTTCGTTCTCTCCCACTCCTCTCGTTCTCCCTCTCTCTCTCTCGTTCTCTCCCTCTCTCGTTCTCTCCCTCTCTCTCTCGTTCTCGCCCTCTCTCTCTCTTGTTCTCTCCCTCTCTCTCTCGTTCTCTCGCCCTCTCTCTCTCGTTCTCTCCCTATCTCTCTCTCGTTCTCTCCCTCAAGCGATTTTATTCATCACAGTGAGACCCAAGTTCCTCCTCGATGACTCACTCTCGAGTCTTTTTCCCCGCTGTCCCTTCGACTCAGGAGGTCTTACAAAGACGTGTTAAGCCAGCTCGTTGATGTACGAAGGATGAATTGTCTAGGGATAGGCCGATGGGTTAGAGGAGAAGAGTAGAAGAGAGGAGAGGAGAGGGAGGGGGAGAGCGATGGGACAGTGAGGAAGATAATAGAGGAGAGGAGAGGGAGAGGGATGGGGCAGTGAGGAAGAGGAGAGGAGTGGGAGAAGAATGGTACAGAGAGGACGAGGAGAGGATAGGGAGGTGGGAGTAGGAAGTGGAAGTGAGGAAGGGGAGAGGAGAGATAAGAGAGGAGAGGAGAGGAGAATAGAGGAGAGGGAGAGGGATAGGGCAGTGAGGAAGATGTGAGGAGAGGAGAGGAGAGGAGAGGGAGGGGGAGTAAAGAAGATGAGAGGAGTGATCATCTCAATATGTCTAGTGACAATGTTCCCTCCCTTTTCCACGGTAACACAATGGCAGCCCCAGCTATGCCTCATCCCATTCTCACGCTATTGCGCCAGGACCTTTCAGTTGTAAAATTCTCAGGAGAGGATCCTAACTATTCAGTGTCTGTATTTATTCAATAATGTGAGAATAGTATCATCAACACTAATGTCATTACAGAGTAAGAATTGTGTTTTGTGTTGTATGGTCTCAACTTGAACCTAATTCATTAGCCTCTGAGATGATGTCAGCTTCACGCTTCAACCCTTAAGCTTTAAACTATGATTACACCATTTTCAATGTCAATTGTCTTAAAATGCTTGATGCTAACTTGGTAGGTGATGGTTTTCTCGGGTGCTACATATTGGCTGATATATTCGCTTCCTCTATGGGCACTGAAAAAATTATGCGTGATCAGGCTAGAGCCAGTATGATGGCCTCTGAAGCATTAAATTCTTTGATGCATTTACATTGGACATATAACAATTCCATCACTTTAGTTAGACTCCGACTTCTTTTGGAGTATCTATTCTACATTTTGTTCCTTACTCCTGAACGAAGGATTGCTTCATCTCTTAGTTATCAGCCAGATAAATCTTTACTATCATTTGCAGCAAAGCTTTCTAGAAAGTTAAGAGAATTGCCTCACCGTGCATTGCTAGCTCCTGTACTACCTAGTCATTTACAGCAGACTACGGAGGTTCTTTTTCCTCCTCTACCACCTCCTCTGTCTTCGACACCTACACAGAGTACTCTTACATCTACATCTACTAGTGCTTTCTGTTTCCTTCGTAAGCGTCATGAGCGAAAGTCTAAGCAGGCTCCTGTACATAGACGTTCTACTAATTCCTCTTCTACCCTCACTCATGACTTTTCAACACCGACATTTCAGCCTCATTCTAGCTACATGGACAGTGTAGCCATTCTAATGGTCAGTGTTCCAAGATTTTGCAGCTTAGAGCAGACAATAGTTCAATTCCCAAACATACTCAGTCCAATTTTCACAAGTGCCCGTATCACAATCCCAAAGACTAACTGTGACCAATCCAAAATAGTCCCTTTAGTGGCTGCTGTCTCTTCCCAACTCTCAGTATGCGACATATGTAGGTAAAATTTATTTCCCTGGGGTAAGAGACCGTCTCATTGCATTGTTACTGACACATCGTCAAGCTTTGGCCTTACCTGGTGACCGGCTGGGAATTACGGATCGTGTTGCTCATAGCATTGATCTTAAAACAGGGGTACGTGCAGCCTACGCACCTTCTTACAGGTTGCCTCATTCTCGTAGACTTGTAGCTCAGTCTTTGGTTGATGAATAATTGTTAAGTGAAGATGTTATCCAAGAGTCTCGTTCCAAGTGGAACTCCCTACTCCTTCTTGTGCCCAAAAAGAATGAATCCCTCCCTGTTGTGGATTATAGGCGTGTCAATGATGTCACAGTTCCAGATCATTATTCTTTTCCTGTGTTGAGTTATCTTCACTCCATAGGATCAATTAACACAGTGTTCACCACCTTGGACTGCACATCATTTCTTGAAGATAGAAACCCTCTATAAGTTATATTTTACATATACTATACATGCACCTTCCTCGCAGATATTGTTAAGCACCTGCATAAAAAACGATACAAGTAAATCATGTAAAAAAAAAAAAAAATATATATATATATATATATATATATATATGTATATATAATATAGACCGCTAATATATTCATATATGATATTCATAAATATTCACATCATTACTGCTTAATATTATTTCTTGCTGGATATTTCTAAAATGGACCTTTACAAAAAAAACTTAAAACTTAAAGACTACGGTAATTTTTTAGTGCTTTATAAACTCATATACAAACGGCACTCGTATCATGAACTCTTTGGAACAAAGCATACATACATACATACATACATATACCAAGGCTTTTTCCCCCTTACAAGGGAGGTAGCCAAAAAGGGAAAGGCATAAAAACACTCCCACCCATTTCATCCCTAAATACACTCCACACCCCTCCCACCCTTCCTCTCATCTGAGCACCTCCTGGATGACGGGTCATCCCTGCACCCTGCCCACCGCCCTGGGTCAGAAGCAGTGTCGCAGGACACAGCACATCCACAGCAAGGCCGCTTCATTTAATCGGCGACCCCCCCTCTCCGTCCCCCCTTGCATATAAGGAGAGGACGGGGAGAAATCCCTTCGGGCTGCGTCAAAACTCACTCACACACACTACCCCACCCCCCACCCCCCCGCCCATTTCTCCCCATGCAGTCACAACATCATCCATATACAACCATTCTCCACTCACCTCTGTCTTCCGTCCTCTCCCTTCCTTCCTCAACAGACATTCCCCTCTTTCCCAAAGCCCCCTTCACCCCATCCATCCACCTCATCCTAGGACGTCCCCTCATGTTCACTCCCTCCACATCTGCCTTCCATACCTCTTTTACTAGTCTTTCTTCACTCATTCTTTCCATGTGTCCAAACCATCCTAATATTCTTTCATCAACCCTCTCTCCCAAATCCTTTTTCACCCCTGTTCTCCTCCTCACTTCCTCATTTCTCACTCTATCTAGCCTAGTAACCCCCACCATACTTCTCAGACACCTCATCTCAAACACATTCAAACTCCTTCTCTCTTCTTCTCTTATGTTCCACGTTTCTGCCCCATACAGTGCTGTTGGCACAATCACTCCTTCATACAGTCTCCTCTTCGCATCCATTCCCAAATGTCTATTTCTCATTACACTCTTTAAACCACCAAGGCATTTACTCGCTTCTCTCAATCTACATTCTACCTCCACCTTCACTCCACCTTTTCCTGCTACACTTGCACCCAAGTATCTAAAACTATCCACTTCCTCCAGTCGCTCTCCCTTAATGTTCACTTCCAGTCTACTGCCACTTTCACCCCTTGTACATCTCATCACCTTACTTTTACCCACATTTATCTTTAGCTTTCTTCTATCACATACTCTCCCAAACTCTGCCACCAGCTTCCTCAATCCCTCCTCTGACCCTGCCACAAGCGCAGTGTCGTCCGCAAACAACAGCTGGCTCACCTCCCACTTTTCTCCATTTTCTTTAACCATCTCCAATCCCTGACTCACTACCCTAGCATTCACCTCTCGCACCACCCCATCCATGTATAAGTTGAACAGCCAGGGCGACATAACGCATCCTTGACGAAGTCCCACCTTTACTTCAAACCACTCACTCTCTCCATTTCCAATCCTAACACATGCTCTACTACCCACATAAAAACTCTTGACAGCTCCCAAAAGCTTTCCTCCTATCCCATAAATCTGCATAACCTCCCACAGTGCCTTTCTGTCTACCCTATCATAAGCCTTTTCCAGATCCATAAAAGCCCAAAAAACATCCTTTCCCTTTCCTATAGCTTTCTCACATATCTGTCTTACCACAAAGATCTGATCTACACAACCTCTACCCGTCCTAAATCCACACTGTTCCTCACCAATTACTCCTTCTGTTCCTCTCCTAATCCTCTCAATTAAGATTCTCCCATAAGCCTTCCCTACTACACTCAACAGGCTAATCCCTCTGAAATTACTACATTCACACTTGTCCCCTTTTCCCTTGTAAAGAGGAACTATACAGGCACTACTCCAGTCCTCCGGTACTCTACCCTCTCTCCAGCAAACATTAAATAATCTCACCAACCAGTCCACCATCACTGAACCTCCCTTTTTCAGACATTCTGCATGACATCCATCCAGACCAGGTGCCTTACCTGCTTTCATCATCTTTACAACTGCCTTCACCTCATCCTTCCTTATTTATCCTCCATTCTCCTCACTCATCACTCTCATTTTCTTCGTATTTCCCACTGCAGCTATCTTTCCTTCCCTATCCTCCTTCACATTCAGCAACTCCCTAAAATATTCTGCCCATCTTCCCCTCACTGCCATCTCTTCCATTATCAACTCTCCATCTGTACCTTTTACCTTTTCTTCCCTACTTGATTCGCCTCCTCTTCCTCTCTTAATTTCTTTCCAAAACATCTTTTTATTACTTTCAAAATTTTCTGTCATACTCCTACCCCATTTCACATCTGCTCTCCTCTTTGCCTCCTTTACCTTTTGCTTTACTTCTCTTTTCTTTTCTTTGTACGTCTCATATGACTCCCCTGTCCTCTTTTGTAACCAATTTGTGAATGCTCGCTTCTTCTCTTCTACAACCTTCTTTGTTTCCTCATCCCACCATTCACTACCCTTTCTTCTATTTCCCCCTGTCCTTCTTGTTCCACACACCATCCTTGCACACTTTAAGACTCCCTCCTTGAACCATCCCCATTCCTCCTCCACACCCATCTCTGCTCTATCCTTTACTCCCTCCCACTCCTCCTTCAGCTTCTTTTTGTACTCCTTCTCCTTTTCCTTTTCATTCAAGGAGTTCACTCTAAGAACCTCCCTACCTTTTGTCCCTTTCCTCCTTCTCCATCTATCCTCCACTCTCAACTTACCTTCCACCAAAAAATGATCTGATATTCCCCCACCCTCTCCCCTTAGCACATGTACATCCTTAACTCTTCCTATCATAATCCTATTTACCACTACATAATCCATTAGCGCTCTATCTACCACCCTTCCCTCCACCACCCTCTCCCATGTGTACTTATGCTTGATTTTCTTCCGAAACACTGTATTTGCTATCATCAACTCTCTTTCTAGACACATTTCCACCATCAACTCTCCACTACGATTCTTTCCTGGAACTCCACACTTCCCAACCACTCCATCGATTGGACCATTTCCCACTCTAGCATTAAGGTCTCCCAGTACTATTACATTGACATTTCTTCCTAAACCCTCTATGCACTCATTTAAATCTATCCAAAAGGCCTCCCTTTCTTCCATGCTCTTCTCACTGCCCGGCCCATATGCACTTACAAAGACCCACATCTCCTTTCCCAGTTTCACCTTCATCCACATTATCCTTGAGGAAACCTCCTTCCACTCCACTATCCCTTTACCTATCTCCTCACTTACTAGAATAGCCACCCCTTCCCTCCCTCGCCCTCTCTTCACTCCTGATAACCTCCCACTTACACTCCCAAACATACACTCACCCTTCCCTTTCAACTTAGTTTCACTCAAAGCCAACACATCCAACTTTCTTCTCACAAACATACTACCTATCTCTTCCCTTTTACTCTCATCTGTACCACATCCACGCACATTAAAAGACCCAAACCTTAGGGTGCTGGCCCGAGGCCCGCCAGCACCCCTTATGCCTTTTCTTTTTGATTTAGGAATTTGCCCCTTGAACAAAGCACCTAGAGTCATCACACTGGCCATGCCATATCATTGCCTAAGCCAGAGGTTCCAAACCTTTTTGTTCCTTTGTACTACTTTGGCATTTTTATAGACGTCCGTGTACCACTAAAAATTAAAGGGAAAAAAAAATTAAATTTATGCTTCGATATGATTTTATTATGAAATCTGTACGTGTAGACTACACAAGAATATTAATGGTGATAACACCAATAGATTAAACTCAGGTAATTTATAGAATATTTTGTTCTGTCGCATACATATCTTCTTAATAATTACCCATGATGATCATTGCTAAGTAAAAGTACTCAAAACTATTCAAAACAATGTAACCAAAACTAAGTATTACCAATGAAAAGGTTGAGAATTTTATTATTATTATTATTTTTTTTTTTTTTGGGGGGGGGGACAAATACTTTAGCAACAGCACAATGAAAACATATCCAGGCGTTTTTAATTTTGATCCGTATTTTCAGTTAATTCGCAGCAGCATTGAAAATGCTGACTCATAAAGCTATGTTGGCGGAAATTACAACAGTGCTCGAATAGCCTAATGTAACCCCAAAATACTACAAATGTACTATTGGGGGCACATGTGCCCAAGGTTGGGAACCCCAGGCCCAAGCTCATCATTCACAAGAAAGTTGATTGAGGGAACATCAGTACCACTGGTCAGCAAAGAATTTTTCCTTATATGTTTTTGCATGCAGAATCCAAAAATAATGTAATTTTTTTTCCATCACCCAAAGTTTTTGTGTTGCACGGTATGTTACGTTACATGTGTTACGTTGGATAAATTTCAATCGAGTTGTTGGCAACATTGATTTTGGCAATACTGCGTGAGATTGTATGCACCTTATGCCAATCTGTTCTTCAAGTGAATCACATTTATTGAGTCAGGGAAATCTGAATAATATCGTGCGGGATTTAAACTTGTCAAAAAAGGAATCTGAACATCTTACTTCCAGGTTAAAGGGCTGGAATCTTCTCCATAAGAAATCCAAAGTTAGTTTTTATCGTAAGCGATATTGTAATTTTGAACAGTTTTTCTCACTTGAGTCTAGTTTACCCTAGACTTTTCACAGGTTTCAGTTTGGAGTTCACTTTAAGGTGTTTCGTTTACGGATACTGAGCTAAAATAATTGTTTAAATTATCACACATTCCTTCATATGAATATTCAAGTTGACCGCCAGCAGATAAAAGTGGACCAATGTGGTTCCTAACAACCTTTTTATCTCTAATATAACTATAGAATTCTTTGGGATTCTCCTTGGATTTATCAGCGATATTAATTTCGTATTGTCGTTTTCGTTTTTTATTGTCTTTTTTAAATCTCTCTGTATTAATACATAACTTTGATAGTCATTAGATGCTCCCGAGCACTTATATTTCTTGTAAGTCTGTGTCTTTTTAGCAATACTTTTTTCAGTTTCTTTGTCAAGCCATTTTGGGGGACGTCTGTCCTTAAAAGGAATGTAAGTATCAATCATCTTAGTGAGCGTATTTTGAAATATTTCCCACATCTGATCTACAGGTCTTTCGCTTAATTTTGCCTCCCAATCTGTAAGCTGAAGCTCCTGACGTAGTCCTATGAACTGAGCTTTACTAAAGTCGGGTATTTTAGAAACACAAGTTGCAGAAACTAGACAGTTCCTGAAATAAGTCTTTGCATCGCTGATAAGGGCAAAACGATCTCTCAACTAATTTGTTTGATTATACGAAATAGCTATAAAGTGATTATATCTTTGGGAATTCTCCGCCTGGGGAGGTAATGACCTGTCATTACCTTTAAATATAGCTTCAGGGTAGAAAATTTTCCCCCCAGATAGCCAGCCCCCCAGGAAGCCGAAGTTGCCGATGCTGGTGATGACGTGGTCGCAAAGAGACATGATCGCCAAGTCTGTGTCGCGTTTGCTGGGCATGTCTTGAAGCACTGCGTCCGGATGCGCGGTTAGCAGATTCTGGTGAGTCCACTCCATGTCGTCGGTTAGAACAACAAAAGCCACATTATCGAACCTGTTGGAGGAAAAGCGGAAATCGAGTTTACTTACCGCACATCGTGAGTAGGCCTTTCGCCAGACTGAATGCGACAATAATGAAATATCTCGAAGTAGAAACAAACATATATATATATAAAAAAAACGTTAAATGACCACCAAGCGATCTTAAAATTAGAGAGACAAGACCTACATTTTCCTTGCAGAAGCGATTGCGAGATGGAAGTAGGCGGGTGAAATAAGAGTTGTGTGGAAATCTCTTTTGATCTCCCACTCCTTGTCGGTCCTTCTCACGTGCACTGCCACCACCGCCCCTGGCTCGGCTGGAAGTAATTCAGATTCCTAAGGGTCCAAACCACTGATATACGTTGCATATATCTTGGTAGCTCATTAGATAAAGTAATAATATACAGTATACCTAGGGTGAGGTGTGGTTAGATGTAAAGCTAATTCATGGTAGGTTTTGTTTCCTTTGACTGCATAACATTAGAAATAGTAGAATTTTTAAAACCATACCCTGTTTCTGTTGCAGTGCAAGCAGATATGCTTGGTGTGGGTGTTGGAGACAGTGGGTTGCGATTTCCTTTGCGGGGGAAACTGGTTGCCCTCTTGGGCTTCAGCCTAATAAAGATCCTCCACCCTATATATGCTACGTCATGTATGTGTGCTGCCAGTGCTGGAGAGAGTACCTTTCTTGATTGAGTGCAAGGCCACCTGTCAGAGTGGGCATGTGCAATCTGTCGTGTTAAGTAGCCTGCTTTGGTATGTAGTAAATGTTGTATGGTGGTCACAGTGGAGTCGGATTTGATTAACTCTGTTCTGTTTACTTTCATTTGGATTTGTGTACTGGCGGGAAGAAGCGGCAAAGAACCTTGTTAGGTTCTAGGCCTATCTATGAGAATTAAGAATATGAGTTTGTTCGGGCTAGTTTTATTGGATGAGGGTGGTGAGTGTTACGAGTTTTGTATAAGGGGGTGCTATACTCGTATTGTGTTCCATGAATGAGTTTGTACAAGTGTAAAAGTTAGATTTCCGCGTATAGGAAATTTGTTGTCACTCAAAATTATTGTGTGATCTGTAACTTATGGTATTATTTGTTTGAGGTGGATTCTGCCTATACTGGATCAGCATCTCCCGAGATCCCCCAGCCCCACGGAAAAATAAAATCACACATCTGATAAGAATCACACCATCACACTTGCAGTCAGGACACCATCGAGCACTGAAAGAGTACCAACACAGAATAGGCCCAACCACAGATCCAAACTACCCTCAGATACAACCACTGCAGAGAGGACACAGAACATCTAATACTCCGATGATTAAACTAAGAATCCTAGACAACAACACAATATTTCTTGCCTGAGTGACATAAACTCGTCCGGAGGAGAGTTCCTAAATGCTAGAGAGGGCAGGGACAAGGGATTGATTGAGTAATCATGAGCCATTAATCTGTTGAATATAACAATGAATAATATAATAGCCCAATTGTGGAAACAACCAGCAAATTACAGAGGCGAAGGTACACTAAGAAGATTGGATTTGATCTTGGCAGCATTGAGACACTGAATTACTAGTACCCGTGAGTTAAAGTAATAACGTAGTCCTTGGTTTTAGTCTGAAAGAAATAAGAGAATAATCGTACATAGGAGAGAGAGAAACAACTATGCAGAAACTACGAGTATCTATTTAAAAAAAAAAAAGTACTTTGAAGAAGCGAATTAGAGGAGTTAAGTGAAAAGAAACAAGGAAGAGATGGCAAATCTTCCCGAACGTTTATAACATGGGTGAAAAAGTGTGTGCCAAGTGCAAGAGAATCACAAAAAGGATTGATTTAACAAAAGATGCACAACAACAAAAGAAAAGAGAGACAAGCCATGGGAGAAGTAAGGGAAGAGGAGAACAAACAAGGCAGAAGAAACCAGGAATAAATACACAAAAAAGTAGAAGAGAGGAGAAAAGAACTTTGAGAAGTGATAAGTCTAGTTACTGATAAGTGTAAAGATGAACCTAGGTTATTCTACACATTTGTAAATGACAAGCTGAAACACGAAAGGGACATACGAGTTAAAAGTTGAAGGAATGATATATGAAGAAGCAAGCTAAGATAATGAATAATATTTTCAAGCCTTCATTTACCAATGGAAGGGGCTTTAAGGTGCAGTCAAGGGAACTACTTTATTTAACAAAACACAAGTGGAAGTGCGTGAAGTGTGTGTGTGTGTGTGTGTGTGTGTATGGAGTCTATTTGGTTTCTTTTGTCATAATTTGAGATGACTGTGTTGTAGAATTCGAGTAAGTTAGTCATGCAAGAACGTTTCCGTCTGAATCCATGCTGGCTATTATTTATCAAACAGTTACTTTCTAAATGATGTTCGATAGTATCTCTGATGATAGTTTCCATAATTTTTCCTACGATTGAAGTCAAGCTTATAGGCATGTAGTTATTTGGTTTCTTTTTGTCACCTTTTTTGAATATGGGAGTAACGTTAGCTATATTTCATTCTCTTGGGACATCTCCGGATATGATGGATTTCTTGAAAATAATTTCTAATGGAACAACAATCTCATTTTTTGTTTCCTTTAAGATTCTTGGATGCCAACCGTCAGGCTTTGGTGTTTTATTAACTTTGAGTTTTTCTATACGCCTTTTAATTTTTTCTTTTGTTATATTTACCATAGTGAGTAAATTCACTCTAGACTTTTCACAGGTTTCAGTTTGGAGTTCACTTGAGATGTTTCGTTTATGAATACTGAATTAAATAATTGTTTAAAATATCACACATTCCCTCATTTGAATATTCTAGTTCACCGTCAGCAGATAATAGTGGGCCGATGTGATTCCTAATAATATTTTTATCTCTAATGTTACTATAGAATTCTTTGGAATTCTCTTTGTATCTGCGATATTCGTTTCGTATTGTCGTTTTCGTTTTTTTATTGTCTTTTTTAAATCTCTCTGTGTTGTTACATAACTTTGATCATTCATTAGGTGCACCCGAGCACTTGTATTACTTATAAGCCTGTCTCTTTTTAGCAATACTTTTCACACACACACACACACACACACACACACACACACACACACACACACACACACACACACACACACACTTACACGCTTGGAGTCACTTGATCTAATTCATGTTTTCATAATCAGGTAGTAAATTGCTGATAATAGTTACACTGCCTTAGACGCTGGGGCTCAATGGTGCTCATCCGCTGCCTCCATTTGTCAAGGAGGTTCTCTAGAACAAGCCTGGCTTCGACTAGGATGTGTTCGGCGAAACGAAACTCTTCAATGAGTACTCTCCTGGAAAAGGAAGATCACACTTGTCAAGTGGAACCGATGGATGTGTCGTTAGAGCAATGGACTTGACTCTACTCATGCTGCCCTGACGGACGAAAAAACAGATTATTGACTGTGAGTCAATTATTATTATTATTTTTTTTTTTACATTGTGTAAAGTGTGCGAACGATGTTAGTGAATTTAGTAGCTTCACTATGAAGAAAGTGAAGTCCTTGGAAGCTCTGTCATTAATGCGAACTATAATACATATGTTTCAAACATATTATATGAATATGTAAGGTAACAGACCCAAGCGAACCTATTCACACACACAGCGCGCGCGACTCAATGGCGCGGTTGGTAGAAAACATAGGCCTCAGTTTTGTTTCCTCGGGACTGGGATAGATGATGTTAGAGACAGGATTGAAGAGTGTATGGTTGGGGAAGGTGAGAGGCCCATTGTTTGCTTGAGTGCAGGAGGGAATGACATAAGTTATGGAGCGAGGAATTAATCGTGCGGTTCCGGGATGCGTTAGATAAGATTAGGGATAAGGGAGGGGTTCCTATTTAAATGGAATCCTTCCTAGGCGTAAATTTGGAGGCATGTGGGATTCCAGGGTTATTACAATGAGTTGTAGGCTAGCAAATCATTGTAAGATCACTAGATAGGCATTTATAGATAATTGGGATCACTTTTACGGCAAAATTTATCTATATATAAAAAAAAAAACGGGGTGCACTTGTCACCCAAAAGATTTCGGCTCCTTGCTGAATCCCTTGAGCTAGAAGTAGACATCCTTTTTTTTTTTTTTTTTTTTTTTTTTTTTGTATTATTATTTTTTAGATTACGTGGTAGTCGGGGGGAAAAGAATCAGAATATAGTTTAGACAATAGAAACAGCTCAGAGAATGACTGTGAGAAGAATCACTTAAACAGGTGGAGGGAGGATACACTAAATTTTTACTATACAAACAGCAGAAGCGTAACAAATAATATTGGTTTGTTCCGAGGTAAAGTATGCGTACAGGATGTGAGTATATAGTTATTACTTGATGAACTTATCGTCGTTGTCATACCTGAATAGAATCACCAGTGACGGTAATGTCGATCAAATAATTCCGACTGTCGTCCCCGGATTCGAACCGAGACTCGTGAATTACAAAGTCATCGCTCTACCAATTGAGCTAGCGAGCCTATAAAATTCTCCAGCCTGGGTATGACAACAACGATAAGTTCATCAAGGACACGTACCAGCTTAACCACGAGCTACAAGTTGGCCTTGGTTCACTATAAGATTAAGTACGGACGTTAGTTTGCAGTCGACGTAGTTCCTCGGGAGTAGATTAACTCCCAGGTTGGAGAATTTTATAGGCTCGCTAGCTCAATTGGTAGAGCAATGCTTTTGTAATTCACGAGTCTCGGTTCGAATCCGGGGACGACAGTCGGAATTATTTGATCGAGATCACTGTCAGTGGTAGACTGGTCGAGCGCACCACCTACCTGAGATACCACAGTTCGTCCAGGGGGTGGATGGCGGGATACACGAGGAAGCGTCGCTGTCCGTCCTTCTTGGCAAGTTCTCCAATGATGGTATTACGTGTCACTTGCTGCATTCCTCCCAGCTAAAATATAGAAAAACACATACATATATCAGCGGATTCCCCCCTCCCCCCTTACAAGGGAGGTAGCCAAGAAACAAAGGCATAAAATCCACTCCCACTCATTCCATCCCCACATACTCCACGCCCATTCACCCCCCCCCTTCCTCCCTATTATCTTAGCTCCTCCTGGATGACGGGTCATCCCTGCATCTCGCCCACTGCCCACACACTGCAGCAATAATATCACTGTAAGTACCAATTGCCTTTTTCCCCTTTGCAGGCAGGGTGGCAGAGTCAAAACAAGTCTTGCGGGAGGAAAATGCAGGAAGGAACTTCTCCACATCGCTCCATTGGTAAAATTTTAAAAATTCTAGATACAGGCGACAAAATTTTTACTATTGTAGACACCTAAATTTGACGCATGCTATATCAGAATTATGCATGTAGGCCTATATTTTAAGTTGCTGTTGCATCACTGCTATTTTGTTTGCAACAAAAATGATTAGGAACTCACTATACAAGCATATTAATACACACCAACATGTATATGAATACGCATATACATATATATACATTAAAGAGCTTTCTCCCTCTTGTTAGGGAAATGACCAAGTTAAGCACACACACACACACACACACACACACACACACACACACACACACACACACACACACACACACACACACACCTTATATACAGTATAAAAACTCATTCATTGTCCTTCCCACCGCAGCACTTTGCAGTGCCACATATTTCCCTGCGTCAGGGAACGGAGCGAAGCAACGCCTTCACATCAGAGCCCGACATTCGAATCTGGCTTACCCCCCACCGTTTCATGACATACCCCCACCTCCATCCAGTGATGATAACGAAAGAAAGAGAGAAAGAAAGAAATCCTTCGGCCCGTGTCATCCCTTTGTCCATTCAGTCTCTATATCTTCGCGATATTATATCAACCCCTCTCTCTCCTCACACGTGGGATGCAGACAGGGCAATGCACATCTGGCAGGAAGGACAACAACGCAAACGCTCCGTTGCCTCCGCAGCTAGCGACGTGCCCGTTATTTTCTGCAGCGGGGTCCGTGAGCGAGGTGAAATGGCTGACAATTATATATATATATATATATATATATATATATATATATATATATATATATATATATATATATATATATATATATATATATATATATGTGTGTGTGTGTGTGTGTGTGTGTGTGTGTGTGTGTGTGTGTGTGTGTGTGTGTGTGTGTGTGTGTGTGTGTGTGTGTGTGTGTGTGTTTGTGTGTGTGTATGCATGTGTGTGTGTGATTCATAGTCTTAGATCACATGTTGCACTCGTGATCGATAGGTATTTCCCTTCCGGAAGAGAACTTAGAGCTCGTATATGAGCGACCTATGAGTAATGCTGTGACCTTACACGCACACACACACCCAACTCCCTGCCCACGAGAGTTGAAGTAACGACTCGCAGTGTAGCGATACTAAAATTATTTCGGCCCTGGGCAGGATTTGAACTCGGACCACCACCAGCTCCCCCTGAAGGTCTTGTGAGCCGCCTCTGCCGTCTCCAAAGCTCCTATGAGATCCGTCAGCTACTAGAGCAGTGGTTCTTAACCTGTGGGGAGTTCCCCACTGGTGGGGAATGGCGGAGTTGCCAAGTGGGGAATGACCGGTCGGACAGAAGAACCACTATCTTTTTTTTTTTTTTTTTAATCGATGTGTTTTTGTTTCTTTTTGTTTGTTTCTGGTGTCTTCTTGTTGTCACATTTCGTGCAAACAAAAATTAAGGGCCGTAAAATGGCACAAAAAAGCAAAGCATATATTTACGTACTAAAGACTGCATGGGTTAAAATCGAATTTGTCAAAGACCGATGCTGTGGTGGGAAATGGAGAGTTGGCTCTCTTTTCTACTGCCCCCTATCACCCTCTGACTAGTTACACTATTCCACCTCCTCTCCACAAGGTGTGTCTTACATAAACACCACCGCACGGGCTCAAAGCCCGTGGGAGTGATACTTCACTCCCAAATTTTGAAAAAAAAAAAAACACCACCACCGCCCCCCCCAACACCCGCCCACCCCATCGTCAGAAGCCATCCCCCCCCCTCCTCCTGCTCCTCCTCCTCCTTCCCATTCCTACCCCTCTCCTCCTCCACCTCCTACCCCCTCCCACCCCGTTCTTCCCCCTACACCCTTTTCCCACCCCACTCCTCCTCCTCCTCCCCCTTTTCCACCCTACTCCCCTTCCCATCCCCTACCCTCTCCCACCCCACACCTCCTCCCTCCTCCCACCCCACTCCTCCTTCCTCCTCTTACCCTACTCCACCTCCTCTTCCCTCCCTGCAAATACGTGTTACCACTTGTTATTTTTTAACTACTGCCTTTGTATCCATGAATGTTGTTAACACATTAGTATGCACATTGTATGTTTCTAAATTAAAGAAAAATAGATATTTTGCAATGAATTAGATTAGATTACTTCAATTAGTTGCAAAGGGTAAATTGTTATGATATGTGACTCTCATGACAACACAGTCTGACCTTCCTGCTCTAGGAAGATTGTACTCACTTGTTTGAGACAGTCAGGTGGAAGAAGACGATGATGGGTGTAGGGGAATACTTTACGTAGGTAATCCCACATTGGGGGTGTCATGCCGGCCTGTTGGGATTATAGATAAACAGTACAATTTAAGGGCCTCCCTTGCGAAGAGAAGGGTAAAAAAAAAAAAAAAAAAAAAAAAAAAAAAAAAAAAAAAATCATCTCTATCTTGCTTTTCTCAGTCTTCGTAATTCTGCTAACATCTTTTTCACTTCCATATTTGCCTCATCATATATAGATTAAAAAAAATTTTTGTTTATTAAATCATTTATCTATTGACTCACGAATATTCCTCTATTACTTATTTGCTTATACTGTACATATATCTACTAATCCATTTGTATATGCGTTTGATTATGGTTATCAGTGAGGCCAAGAGCGGCTCAACAACAATGAAAAGAAATTCTTCAATTTATTCATTCTTTTATTGCACTGTGACCTCCTCCCACGTATCCTTCCCCAGTATTCAAACGTGTCCGTTCCCAGTTTTAGACCAGAGTAACGGTCAACCTCTTTGTGATCTTTCCCAGTGTTTACTTTCTGACTTATAATCACCCATTTCTCTGTTCTTGTTACAATTGAAAATGGTAACTGATTAGCGGAACGTCTTGTATCCTGTTCCACCCATTAGATGGCTTTTATCGGGAACTTAGTGTTTTCTTTGCCTTCCCATGCTAGAGATCTTCAGAAGACTTGAAAATCTTCATCGGAAACTCATCAGAGCTCAATTTTCTGTTGCATACAATTTAATATGCCTTAAAGAGTATATATATATGTATGTTTTCTTGTTGACAGACGAGATTAAGTAATATTGCTGTTTCTGCATTGTTTATCTTTTTGTTGAGAACTTCAATTTCTCTTGCTAATTTACGGTGTTGGACTGTTAGTTTGCTGAGTAGCTGTCCATATGAGGTTGCAACGTTTCGGTCTTCTCTGGAGACCATCTTCAGGCTAATTGTTTTGGGTGTATATGTGTGACGTTTATATACTATTTTATTTCTGATTGCTTGGATGGTGTCGTGTGAAGCGATCTTCCTGATTGGCTGCTTCATAGTCATCAGGAATCACTAGGAGAGGTCAGGTGCGCTTATGGCATGGGAGAATCTGGAGGTCTATGCTGTGTATATTCATGGTTTTAATTCTGCTATGCAAATTGCTTCAATAAATGCTAATCTGCGGGAATCTATTTCTCTGTCTATTATTACTGTTCCTTCTAAGTTTTGAGGGGTGAGGGAAGTATTATGTTTGGTGTTACAGTGATTCTTTATGGATCCATGTTGTAGGTGGCAAGTTAATCGTCTTGTAAGTTTTGTCCTTGTCATTCCGATGTATGTTTGAGACCCACAGTTCTCAACGGTACAATTATGTTGGTAAATGACGTGGTTTTCTTGTAAAGACGGTGTCGATTTGGGAGGGTGGTTTCTCAGTAAAAGTTGTGACGTCTTTCGGGTCTTGTAGTATATGGTCAGTGAGATTTTGTCCTCTAGGTCAGAGAGTTTGACGTGTTTGGTAATTATGTCTTTAATGACTTTTTCATCTGTCTTATATTCTGATGAAATTTAATTTCTGTAATATATATTGATGTTTTCTTGTCTTTGTGTGGTGGTTTTGTTGGTATACCAGTTGTTGATAGCTCTTTGTGTTGCTTCGTTGATTAACTTGTTACTGTACCCATTGTTAATAAGGACTTGGGTAAGTCTTTCCAGTTCAGTGTGTGTATCTTTCCATGTAGAGCAGTGTGATATGGCGCGTCGTGCGTATGCGTTGATAGTGGAGGTTAAGTATCGTTGAGGGCATTCACTTTTACCATTAAGACAGAGGCTTTTGTTGCTGGGTTTTACGTATACTGATGTGGTGTACTTGTTGTTATGACTGGTTACTAAGACATCGAGGAAGGGCAAACGGCCATTGAACGTTAGCGGTCGTAAAATTAAGGCCGGAAGCTTCTATGAGTTGTTCTCTATGAGTCTTTGGAGTTCTTGAATATCTTAGACTCTAACGAAAATGTCATCTATATAGCGGCAATGACAATATCGTCCTGAGGGGAGGAAAGCAATTCAACGCCACGGACCCCAAAGCCTGGAAGACTGGAGTTGACGTTGTATTTTACATAACCGAAGATATAGAACGGCACTCCCATATCTTGCGACGATATCCGCCGCACAGATAATTATGAAACGCCAACATAGCTGATCACAGCTAGGCTCAACAGACCACATTCTAGACAACACTTATGGACTCCGAAGGCAGTAAGGCAGGTGTGTAGATAATCACATGTTCAACCAGCCAATCTGGTATACAATTTCTTTGATAAAGCATACCTGCGAAACTAATCAGGAATAAACTCAGACTAAGACTATTGTGTTTCCTACTCCCACTTACGTCATATGTGTCGATAAAAGTGGTGGGTAACTGAGCGTTTATTATATTCTTTATGGTACTTTCTCTTGACCTTAGTATAGTCTTATTCTTTCTTGGTTAGATGGATATAGTGTATTCGGCAAATCACCATCAAACGAGTCTCACATGTGTTGTGCCATTGTCCATTTTGTCTTTTTGCAACCCATGTAGTTGGCGTGTCATGGTATTGTAACTGCTCGAAATTATATGTTCAATTCATGCCATCCAATAAAAAAAAAAATAAATAAAATAAAAAATCAAGAGCAGGTGGTCATGAGTTCGATTCCTGGTACCGCAACTGACAGGGCTTGCCTTTCCATGGGTTTCTCACTTCTCACTTTGTAGGAGTGGGATGGTGAATTAGAAAAATTATTCTGAAAGGCTGGGAAAGAAAACCTCCTCCAAACCTTTGTATTTATCGTTTAAATCTGTTTTGTGTGACTGCGAAATGGTGTTGTCTTGAAAATAGAAATGGGGCACTATTCTCACTACAGCTGTGTGGAAATTAGATATGTTTTTGAATTTATACTCACAGCATGTACTTGTATTTGAGATTATACACAAATAAAAATTGTATAGCGTTTTTCGTACCTGCAGTTTGTGCTTAAACCTGAGGTTGTACACAAAGAAAGTCTGCATAACGTTGCTCCCGAGTTGCCCAGATGTTGGAATGGTTACCCAAGGCTTGCTGCAGTCCACGTTCCCGTCTAGGAGTTCTTTGGTTTCTGGAGAATCAAGCTTCAAGAAGGGGAGTGTTGCATTGGCCATCTCGCCCACATATTCCGACTTGTTCTGGACTGGAACCCATCTTAGTGGAGGAGAGCTCCAGTCTTCAAAAAAACTTAGGTTCATGTAGTTAAAACGAAAGTTTCGATCACCCACATCCCTCAATTTGATATAAAACAGGCAGTAAAGAGAGCTACTGCACATCAGGATTAGTGCAACGATTTTAGAATGATTCATATTTGCAAGGGTAAAGTCTGAAACTAGGCGTTGACGTAATCTAGCAGCCGATTCACTACAAATCATCAGTATGAAGCTTTACGCCTTCTGAATTCAAGCGCACTTCTTTGTAAGCTCGTGTCTGACCCTGCAGCCACCGAAAGGATTAAAATGAAAAGTTAATAAAGGGCACGGGAACACTCGCTCACATGAGCAGGAGAAAGCTTTTACAAAAATATCTCTTGAATGATTAGTTTGGAAATTGGAGCATTTAAAAGGAATTAAAAAGGATCTCCTGCAATGTATGATAGACTTCCTGAAAGATCGACTCACGAGAAGAATTGTAAAACGTCAGAATGGAAGGAGGTGACTAAAGGATGTCAGATAGCTTCGACACTGGCACTTGTAATATAACTGATATCCTTGTCACACGTAGAGCCTCCTCTAAGCTGAATAAACTTTTCTGCCATTACCCACATCAACGGTAATTATATTTATAGTAAATCGGTGCATATGCAGGTCTTCGTCGTCTCCCACACTGTAAAATTCCAATCGACGTTCCTTCAAAGTAGCTAAGAAACTCATATAGAATATCATCAGTTTCTTTATCGAGTGAAACGGCAAATTCGGTGAGGCTTTCACCAACGTCACTGACAGGCACAAATGTTAAAGCTTGAATAGAATAGACACTGAGTGCATTTCTTGGATTATATCAAGTCTGAAGTTCTAAGCCCTGTAATTGTCTCCACAAGCACTGGCTGAAATAGAAGAAGCATCCATAAATGTTTGCGTTAGGGAAATATGCTATTATGCTAAGAGGTGCCCTTTGATTGTCAATGGTGATTGAAACTGGACTAAGATCTGGTCTCACTTGAGGGTGTTAAAAATTAGGTTATAGGTTACTTGTATCCTTATTAACCATTATCACATGCCTTACACGTGATCCACATACATATAAGAAGGTACACAACAGGCACTAGTTTTGGGCAATGCCTCCAATTTTGCTGACCTACACATTTCCTAATCATAAACATCTGACTCAAACAATGCACCACGTCACAACAACGTACATCACACGACCCATCAAGTACATAGTGTCGTCAGACACTTCATTAACCTTTTCTTTATACCTACCAAACTACATTATTGTAACTCCAATACATACATCATGTCAAGGCACATCCACGAATGATAGCCATCCATTGCAATGCAACTAACACACATATATCATTGTATAAATGCCAAATGTAAGATGTATCTGACAACCTACACCAAACATGCTTAGGTAGGCATATCCTCCTATATGCGGCGACTGCGTCGCCAGAAAGAGGAGACTAGGGGAGATACTTTCCCTTAGACTCTGAAGGGGAGATATTCTCCTTTTGGGAGATTATATCCCAATCTGTAATTACCGGAAGTATCTGTTTAAATAAATTCAAAGTCTAACCAAGACTTAACATTCCTTTTGCCCACCACAGTTGTGTAGCCCAAGGTACGGCTACATATTGGTGCCAGGCTGTGGTCCTCACATCTCCGAAGATAAGCCGCTCGTTCACGATTAGCCACGCCTACCACATTTGCCGTCTGTCATCTCGCCTGCCCACCAGTTCGACTGTTGTCATTACCCACCAGGTCTGCCGACTGCTAGCCCACTTGCCCACCAGCTCGAATTTCCAGATTAGCTAACCAAATTACAGCTACATATTGGTGTGCAGCGGTGGTGGCAGCCCGCTACCTCTCCCTACGCCTCCGAAGAGAGACCGCCGTCTGAAGAGAGACCGCCGTCTGAAGAGAGACCATCGTCTGAATAGGAGAGACCGTCCGTCCAAGACTACCCATGCTACCCCTCCGTGACGTGGCTGAGTAGGAGAGACCGACCGGTTACACGACTAGAATCGTTAGCCCAGAGCAGTGATTTACAGCAAAGCAACTTCAACACTTCAAGCAACTCAACACATTAACGCATCAAACTCCAGTCAAGTCACAAGGACGCCCAGTGCTACGCAACGAAACCCAGCATCAATCAAGCCCAACGCAGTTGACTTCAAGACTTCATTCAAGCCCCCACAATCCAATCCAGATTGAAAAATCGAGGGAACTGCCCACAAGACTTCATTCAACCCACGCACCTACTTCAGCATTTGCTCAAGACAACCGACCTTGCCACCCATCCGGCACGTAGCGTCGTTATACGCATAGCGAGGCATTGTCACCCGCCCATTGCGTAAGTAATACTACCATAAGAACATCTTATGTTCTTGTGTATGTTATCAGATTTTTGTGCTAAGACAGATATGTGAAAAAGGTTTAGGAAAAGGTGATAATGTTTTTTTGGGGCTTTTATGAATTTGGAAAAGGCTTATGACAGGGTAGACAGGAAGGCACTGTGGGGTTTTTTGGAGATACACGGGATAGGAGGAACTGTAACAACGAATACAAAGATGTATGAAAGTGTTGTTGCAATTTTTTTCAAGTACTTGAAAAAACTGTAATAACAAGAGAAACATCGCACCAATAAAGGCTCCGTCCTCTCATGGTGTTAGAATTTCGATAGAATACAAAGATCATAATGAATGTTAAAAGGAAAAAAAAAAAAAAAAAAAAAAAAAAAATTAAGCATGTTTATTTCAAGTATTTAGGTAGAATAATCATAGAGAGTGGAAGATCAGAAAAGGAATTCAGAACACGAATAGGTGTAGGAAAAACAGCATTTGGAAAACAAGAAAAGCTTCTAACAAACTTCTAACAAACGCATACACCACACCCACCCTCAGACACCCTCCAATGGAGGGTGTCTGAGGGTGGGTGTGGTGTATACATTTTCCTTCACTCAGTACCACCAAGCCGAGACGTGCTTACCGAAGTTACCGCTCTCTGAGTGAGTGTTATGGTATAGCTTATCAAGTTATCGGTTAACGAAGCTTTACCGGTAGCAGAATTTTTGTCGGTAAGCTATCATTAAGTTTGTTGCCGATAAAACCGGTAATTTCACCGGTAGCTGCCCACCACTACCCGTCAGTACCACCAAACCGAGACGGGCTAACCGAGACCTTAGCGGTACACTCGCTTAACCGTAGAAGTTTACCGGTAACGTTAGCGGTCGCTTAACCGTAGAAGTTTACCGGTAACGTTAGCGGTCGCTTAACGGTACAAGTTTACCGGTAACGTTAGCGGGCCGTGGGCGCCATCACCTCTATGATGGTGGTAAAACTTCGACCAAATATTACAGCTCAATTCAGTTTCTTCTTTTTTTTTTATACAGACTAAAATAGATAAATTATTGGCAACCTCTGGCAACCCCATTGCATATTCTGTATATTGAAATAAAGTCAAAATTTCGATAGCCAGTTCTATTTTGTTTACGATATTGTGTTTATGGAGATATCTGGCAACTCTTCCCACCAATCGGAAGCAAGTTATGATTCTAAACAGTAAATACATATGATATTGAATTTTATTGATATCAGTGCGTTATCAAAGAGGTAGAAGCACGCCGCCTATCCAGCCTCCCAGTGTAAATGTCTCTCCTGAAAAATCAATGTTTTTGTCATTTGATAAGCTATATCTCTGGTTCTATTTTACATATTATTTTGATTGTTATGTCATTGTAAAGGGAAAAAGTCATACTTTAATTGGTGCTATAGTATGCTATCTACCGCGCGAGTGAGTGAATGAAGGGTGTCTGAGGGTGGGTGTGGTGTATAAACTTTCGTCCGCGTCTGTCTGTATGCCATGTAGACAGACACCCACCCTCAGACACCCTCCATTCACTCGCGCGGTAGATAGCATACTAAAGTAGCACCCTTTAATTTGTTTAAGAAAAAAACAAAGGAATCTAACTTTTTTCTTTCATTCTAATATATTTTCACAGCATTTTTCACTATTCAAAATAAAAAAAATCATGAAAAAATACGAAAATAAAATAAAATATAATCTTAACAAGTTGTTACCAAAAGTCTAATCTTTCACTTCCTGCATGGGCAGTTGATATGGACACCTTCATGTTCAAGATATATCTTCACTATACAATATTATACAACATAAAAATATTCACTACACGTAACATATACATGTGATTGAAACAGTTTAGTGGGGAATTATACTCTATTGGAAAGGGTAATTATACAAAAGTTCACCAGAGAAGTTGAACAACTTTTATGACACGCTCACGTATAAAAACTCCCAGATTCCCTTGTACCGCTAAAGTCTCTGTAAATTTTTACCGTTTCTTCTGCACTTTCTTTAATTTCTCCAAAAAATAATGTTATTTCTGTAATCAGCATACGAAACTATACACTACACACACACGCACACACAGCTCTCTTCCGGGAGTGAAATAGCTGTCGATCACGAGTCCAACAGCGTGATCCAAAGACCAAGGTGACTTAAAGTGAATCACACACACACACACACACACACACACACACACACACACACACACACACACACACACACACACACACACACCTGTCCAGGGCTGAAATAATTTCAGTATCGCTGCGCTCTGAGTCGTTACTCCAACTCTCGTGGGCGGAGAGTTGGGGGGGTGCGTGTAAGGTCACAGCATTACCCATAGATTGGTCATACGAGCTCTGAGCTCTCTTCCGAGAGGGAAATAGCTGTCGATCACGAGCCCAGCACGTGATCCAAAGACCAAGGTGAATATTCAAGGATATATTAGATTTCATTGTCAGCATGTTTATTATTTATTTCCTCAATTATTTTTCATACAAATTAGCTCATATTCTTATTTAGAAACAGAAGCATATTGGCATTTTCATCACTTAAGCATATATATATATATATATATATATATATATATATATATATATATATATATACATATATAAATATATATATATATATATTGAAGTATGTAAGACAAATGAGTGGAAGGGTGGTGAGTTAAACACAAAGAACAGTTGTAGTTTTATTCACTGACGTTTCGTCCTTACCAGGACATTCTCAAAGTACATACAGTTTCAGAAAATTAACAGCTTATATAATCCATCCTTGCCGTGTTCCCCTCCCTCTATACTCTCATCCGTCCTCTACCCGACTCCGACTATGTCACTTCTCCCTCCGTTCTCAATTGTCCTTTTTACCTCCTTGACAATCAGAGTACTTACCGCTCCTGCTAATTTTATAAACCCTTCCCTATGGTTGATGCAGGGGTGGGAAGTAATGTAGGCTGCCTCCACTATTTTTCTTTTCTTTTTCTCTAGACCTTTGTGGAGCACCTCTATCTTTTTCCAATCTGGAAGATGACCACATTGGTCTAAATGAACTACTAGCGAGTTGGAGGTTCTGTGAGCTCTGACGTCATTTTTGTGCTCATATGATCAGTGGAGCTACGGACATATGAGCACAAAAATGACGTCAGAGCTCACAGAACCTCCAACTCGCTAGTAGTTCATTTAGACCAATGTGGTCATCTTCCAGATTGGAAAAAGATAGAGGTGCTCCACAAAGGTCTAGAGAAAAAGAAAAGAAAAATAGTGGAGGCAGCCTACATTACTTCCCACCCCTGCATCAACCATAGGGA
>NC_134799.1:909835-912335 GCF_046742065.1 Oratosquilla oratoria
TGTCTTTAAGATTCTAAAGGGAATTGACAACATCAAAAATGACCAAATTTTTACACTGAATGAGAATCAGACAAGAAACAATGGTCTTAAACTGTCCGGAAATAGATTCAGTTTGGAAGTGGGTAGAAACAACTTCGACGACCGTGTAGTTAATGAATAGAATAAACTTCCTGCAGAGGCAGTGGAATGTTGTTCAGTTCGAAGCTTTAAGAATCATTTAGATAAACACCTAAGCAAGATGCTGTAATGATTATCATTTATTTTACATTATTTTTTTTTTATCATTTGTCTGTTTGATTCTCATTTACTATTAGTTATATGTCAGTTTATTATTATTTACTATTTACCTGGTGGTTTATCACTTAACTATACCTATGTATTTATTTGTGTATCTTATTTATTTACATTATTATAGTTTCTATTTATTCATTTATTATTATTATGATTTTTTCGCATCCGACCTAGATATGGACCAAAGGGTCTCCTGTCGGCATGCTCCGCCTTTGTAATCCTTTGTAATAAGGGGACACCAAAGAAACATCTCACTAGAAATTAGTTAGCAGGGAGGTGAGATTACTGCACAGCCAAAATAAAACCGGACGTTTTTGTTAGATCATATATATATACAGTACATATATATATATATATATATACACATATATATATGCTTAAAAGTGGCAGTCTGCCGACAAGATTGACTAGATAAACACCATATGAGGACGGAGCCTTTATTTGTACGACGTTTCGCTTATTACAGCTTTTTCAAGTACAAGTTGAGATACAAATGCTTGAGATTAAATAAGGGGAAAGGAGGGAACGGGGAGAGAAAAAGGGGGGGGGGGAAGGAAGAGGAGGAGGAGGAGGAGGAGGAGGAGGTTGGGGGGATTGGACACTGGGAAAGGATGAGAATGCTGGCCCAAACGTCCGTGAGCGAAATGTCCACAAAGGGTGGTTTAAGTATTTAATATTTTGCTGGCCATGGGTATTAGGGGAATAATGTGAGGAGATATGTTAAACATGCCCCTGTTTTGTTCAATAGTGTTCGTTCCTTGAATGATTGCTGCTTCTAAACACTTCCTGCGGATTTTGTCTGGTTCCCGCATCAGCAGCTCTGCATTCTTCCAGTCCATAAGATGGTTTTCCTTGTTTCTATGTGTCACACATGCATTGGTGGTGACATCATGCCTGACGTCGTAACGGTGTTCACGTATTCGTGTATTCAGGTCGCGTGACGTTTCTCCGATGTAAACTTTATCACATCCTGAACACGGAATACGATAAACACCGGCTTTGGTGCTCGGTGTCTGGTTGTTGTGTGTTTCCGTCTTCGTGATGTCTTTTATTGTTCTGCTTGTCTGGCACACTATTTCCAAGTTGGTGGTTCTTAAAAGACGTGTCAGGTTGGTGGCAACGTCGCCGGTTGGCAACACGAGACGTCTAGTTGTGCTGTCCTGCTGCCTACGGCTTTCCCGAATCTTAGCGGCCTGCTGTTTGCAATTATCTAAAAGAAACTCTGGAAATTTTAGTGTTAAAAAGGTCTCTTTAATAAACCTGCACTCTTCTTCTAAGTATTTTGCACTACATATCCTAAATGCCCTAAGGAAAAAACCTATTACTACTCCTCTCTTGGTCCTTATATCATGGTGGGAGTAGAAATGAATTAAATCATTTTTGTTGGTGGGCTTTCTATACACTTTGAATTCAAATTGGTTACCGTACTTAAAGATGTGTGTGTCCAGGAAAGGAAGAGAATCGTGGATTTCTTCCTCTAGGGAAAACTGAATGGTGGGCTCCACTTCGTTTAAGGCCGTCTGCAAGCGCTGAAGATTGAAACGCCTGGGTGTGACGAGTAAGATATCGTCCACATATCGCAGCCAGGTCACATGCTCGGGAACGATGTTGGCAAAGGGTCCTGTTTCTAGAAATTCCAGTCCTGGCTAATTTATTCATGGAATTTCTAGAAACAGGACCCTTTGCCAACATCGTTCCCGAGCATGTGACCTGGCTGCGATATGTGGACGATATCTTACTCGTCACACCCAGGCGTTTCAATCTTCAGCGCTTGCAGACGGCCTTAAACGAAGTGGAGCCCACCATTCAGTTTTCCCTAGAGGAAGAAATCCACGATTCTCTTCCTTTCCTGGACACACACATCTTTAAGTACGGTAACCAATTTGAATTCAAAGTGTATAGAAAGCCCACCAACAAAAATGATTTAATTCATTTCTACTCCCACCATGATATAAGGACCAAGAGAGGAGTAGTAATAGGTTTTTTCCTTAGGGCATTTAGGATATGTAGTGCAAAATACTTAGAAGAAGAGTGCAGGTTTATTAAAGAGACCTTTTTAACACTAAAATTTCCAGAGTTTCTTTTAGATAATTGCAAACAGCAGGCCGCTAAGATTCGGGAAAGCCGTAGGCAGCAGGACAGCACAACTAGACGTCTCGTGTTGCCAACCGGCGACGTTGCCACCAACCTGACACGTCTTTTAAGAACC
>NC_134799.1:919835-934835 GCF_046742065.1 Oratosquilla oratoria
GTTGGAGAAGGTTTTATACCAGTGCCTCCACTCTCGCGCTGCTGTTGAGGAGCTGGGGTCCAGAACCAGACGAGCCGGCTTTAATAGTTTTTCCATATTCTAATTGATTAAATGGTCATAATTATAAGACTTGGTAGCTACTCCCAAGCTTTAATCAACTAGAACACCTGGATATACATGACAAAATATAGTTTACACAATACATATATATATATATATATATATATATATATATATATATATATATATATATATGTAATGACCATAATAGTACTCATCATATGAATAAGTAAAGCGAGGGAACCAACTTAACGAGGAAAGTCACGACAGTTTCTCTAACCTGTCCCAGACAGAATGCAACGACGTAGCTAGACAGAGTATGACGCGCAAATAAACAAACAAACGATTCGAAGTTAAATGACAAAATATGACACCATGTAACTATTCTTATAAGATTATTTCAGGAAACAAGATCACATTAAATTTAATAATTAATGAGAAAAATACGTAATGTCCACAATTCATCAT
Organism: Oratosquilla oratoria; assembly: GCF_046742065.1. Taxonomy (NCBI): domain Eukaryota; kingdom Metazoa; phylum Arthropoda; class Malacostraca; order Stomatopoda; family Squillidae; genus Oratosquilla; species Oratosquilla oratoria. Next base: position 920,364 of record NC_134799.1, read on the forward strand.
ACAATGGTAAAAAAAAAACATACAAAAAATGGTATATATATAATGTAGTAATGTCATAATTATTGTAGTTATTGTAACAATATTGTTATATGTATTGAAGTGATAGGGGAATATCATAAAGATATACCATAATATTTTGGATGTGTGCAATTGGTGTGTGCGCTGCTGGTATAGCCCTCTTGCACGCGACGACTTCGTATGGCGATATGCATACGTATATTGCATACGTATGCACATCTAATGTATGTATGAGTGTGTGTGACCAAGGCCACACACGCTCATACATTGAATCACCCCCCCCCCTGTAATTTCAATATATATGTTTACTGTCCGGAAGGGTGTATTCATGGTGATGTGCATACGCATATTGCATACGTATGCACATCTAATGTATGTATGAGTGTGTGTGGCCAAGGCCACACACACTCATACACTGGATCAGCCCCCCCCCCTTCTTTACATTATATACACCAAGATGTCACCACTTACCATCATATACAGTTATATTGAGAAGGGTGCATTCACGGAGATGTGCATGCGCATTCATATACGTGTGCACATCTTGTGAATGTATGAGTGTGTGTGGCTGGGCCCACACACACTCGTATGTCCAAACACCCTCTATCCCAAATTTTATAGACTAGACTAGACTAGACTAGACGACTTCGTAAGGCGCGTAAGGCAATATTTATTACAATATCACTACTTTTATCATTCTGTACTATCCTTTACACCAGAAAATAAGTCTTGGATACTCGTATATGTGTCTCTCAGAGGTTGAGTCAGTGTAAACTACTGTGGAGCACTTTCCGGTCTGCATCTTTCTTGAGGTAACCGACCCCGACTTCCACTGCTAACTGTGCAAATATTCGGAAGCACGTGAACGCTGCTACGCGGTGTTCGTAAATATTGATCTTGGTTTAGTACACAAAGTGGATGAACAAATGAAGGTTGTCTTTATAGATTATATTGTTGAGTAGAATGATTCGTCACACACCACTTCGAGAACACTATGGCATTAATGTTGGTGAGTAATTCATCAATGTATCCTTTGATACGCGCGCTCTCTCTCTCGCGCGCACACACACACACACACACACACAGTGATAGATATTTGGAACACATACAGAGTGATAAATACTTGGAACAAATTAGACAAAGAAACAGTGTGTCCAAACACTATTCAAGATTTTAAGAAAAAACTTGATGCTGAGAGATACAAAGACGGGTTACTACGAGTATAAATCCCTTCCCGTATAATACAACTAGGTAAACACACACACATACACACACACACACACACACACACACACACACACACACACACACACACACTAGGCGGCGCGGTTGGTAGAGTCCCCGACTGTCACTACGGCGGTCCGGGTTCGTATCCCGCCCAGGGCTGAAAAAATTTCAGTACAGCTACGCTTCGAGTCGTTACTCCAACTCTCGTGGGCGGGGAGTTGGGTGTGTGTGTGTGCGTGTAAGGTCACAGCATTACCCATAGATCGGTCATACGAGCTCTGAGCTCTCTTTCGGGAGGGAAACAGCTGTCGATCACGAGTCCAAACACGTGATCCAAAGACCAAGATGAATCACACACAGGGGTCAGTACTAGCTCCGATAGCGTTTTTTATATACGTGAATGACATGGACGAAAATATTGAATGTTACATGAACTTCTTTGCGGATGACGCAAAGTTATTAAAGAGAATAAACTCCGAAATAGAGCAAGAGTGGAGCAAGAGATGGGAAGTAGAATTCAACATAAAGAAATGCAGTATAATCGAATTTGGGAAAAGTAAGAGTAGAATATCAGGACAGTATAAAATTGACGAAAAAGAAGTAAAGATAGTAAATTTTGAAAGGGACCTAGGAGTGATCATCAAAAACATGTCGCCAGATAAATATAAATAAAATAGTCGGAGAAACATACAATTTGTTGAGATCATAAAGGCGGCTTGTAAATACCTGGATAAGGAAATGATAAAAAAAAAAAAAAAAAATTACAAACACTGATAAGGCCAAAACTGGAATATACAGCGCTGATATGGTCACTCAGTACAAAAAAAAAAGAATATAAGAAAATTAGAAAGAATACAAAGAGCAACGACAAAGATAGCCCCAACACTTTCAAAATTGACATATGAACAAACAATGGCCGAACTGGAATTGCCAACCCTGGAACAAGGAAGAGAACGAGGGGACCTACTAACCATCTACAGGATTATGAAAGGAAAGGAACGCCCTGATTGAGAGGACTTATTAAATTGAAACAAAGGGAAAACGAGAGGACATGCAATGAAACTCTAAAGGGACAGCTACAGAAGAGACCTGAAAAAGAACAGCTTTCCACACAGAGTGATAGATATCTGGAACAAATTGGACGGAAAAATATTGTGTGCAAACACAATACAAGAATTTCAGAACAAACTTGATCTTGCGAGTTACAAAAACGGGTCACTACGAGCATAGCTCCCCTTCCCGTAAAATACAACTAGGTAAATACACACACACACACACACACACACACACACACACACACATTCACACGACTTGACGGCGTAGTGGTAGCAATCGCGGCTGCCACTTCGGCGGCCCGAGTTCGAATCCCGCCCAGGGCTGAAATAATTTCAGTATCGCTGCGCTGCGAGTCGTTACTCCAACTCTCGTGGGCGGGGAGTTGGGGGTGTGTGTGTGCGTGTAAGGTCACAGCATTACCCATAGTTCGGTCATATATAGGCTCTGAACTCTCTTCCGGGAGGGAAATAGTTGTCGATCACAAGTCCAACACGTGATCCAAGACCATGGTGAATCACACAGCTCGATCGTTAATTCAGCGATCCGAGTTTGAGCCTCACCAGGGCTAATTTCAGCATCGCTGCACTGCTAACCGACAATCCAACTCTGATGGGCAAGGAGTTAGTGTTTGAACGTACGTGCGCGCGTGCATGTGTGTGTGTGTGTGTGTGTGTGTGTGTGTGTGTGTGTGTGTGTGTATGTGTGTGTGTGTGTGTGTGTGTGTGTGTGCGCGCGTGTGTAAGGTCACATAATTAACCACAGACAGGGCCATGCGGGAACTCTGAGCTTTCATCCGGGAGGGTAATAGCTGTCAATCACGAACCCAGCAAGTGATCCAATACCATAGTGAATCACACTCACAGAAAGCTAGGTAAATGTAGGTAAAAGTAGGGTAAAGAGATGTACTGGAGGAGAAGGTCGCATGTGGCAGGAAACGGAGTGGGGTAGAGGTAAATTGTAGATTGAGAAAAGAAATTAAATGTTTTGGGGAATTGGAAAGTACCATAATGAATAGGCATCTTGGAATGGATGCAAAGAGAAGATTATATGCAAGGCCGATTGTGCCTACAACATAGTATGGGGCGAAGATTTGGAATTCAAGGGAGACAGAGAATAGCTTAAATGTGTCTGAGAAGTATGGTAAGGGTTTACAAGGTTGGATAGAGTGAGAAATGAGGAGGTGAGGAGGAGATATAGCCTATGGTGGCATATATAGTCCGATCTATGAGCGTGCGCGCGTATGTGTGTGTGTGTGTGCATGTACATGTGTGCATGCGCGTGCATATGTGATTCACCACGGCCTTGGATCACGTGTTGGGCTTCGTTATCGACAGCTGTTAACCTCCCGAATGAGAGCTCAGAGCTCATATATGGTCCGATCAATAAGTAATACTGTGACCTTACACACACACACACACACACACACACACACACACACACACACACACACACACACACACACACACACACACAACAGAGTTGGAGTGCCGGCTTGTAGTGCAGTGATGCTGAGTTTTGTTTTTTCAGCCCTGGGCGGGACCCGAACTTGGATTACTGTATTAGCTGTCGAGAAGGTTACCACTGCTCCGACTAACGCAGTGTGTGTCTGTATTTTCGTGTGTGTGTGTGTGTGTGTGTGTGTGTGTGTGTGTGTGTGTGTGTGTGTGTGTGTGTGTGTGTGTGTGTGTGTGTGTGTGTGTGTGTGTGTGTACGTCTACAGGGTCTACTAGTATTTGCGCAGGTGTGTGTGTGTGTGTGTGTGTGTGTGTGTGTGTGTGTGTGTGTGTGTGTGTGTGTGTGTACGTCTACAGGGTCTACTAGTATTTGCGCAGGTGTGTGTGTGTGTGTGTGTACGTCTACAGGGTCTACTAGTATTTGCGCAGGTGTGTGTGTGTGTGTGTGTGTGTGTGTGTGGGTGGGTGCGCGTGATTCATCATGTTCTTGAATCACGTGTCGGACTCGTGATCGACAGTTATTAACCTCCCAGATGAGAGCTCAGAGCTCGTATGACCGAACTATGGGTAATAGTATGACCTTACACGCCCACGAGAGTTGGAGTAACAACCCGCAGCGCAGTGACACTGAAATTACTTCAGCCCTGGGCGGGATACGATCCCCGAACCGCTGTAGTGGCAGGCGGGAACTCTAACCTCTGCGCCACGAGGTGTGTATGGTGTGTGTGCGTCTATAGGTTCTACTAGTATTTAGTCTTTCACCGTCTTTGGATCACGTGATTCGTAAGAACATAAGAACGGAAGAATGAAGGAGACTGCAAGAGACCATAAGGCCTACACTAGGCAGCTCCGTATCCATCACCACCTCTCATCCCCATCCATAAAGTGAGCTCAGAGCTCGTATGACCGATCTATGGGTAAGGCACACACACACACACCCAACTCCCCGCCCACGAGAGTTGGAGTAACGACTCGCAGCGCAGCGATACTGAAATTATTTCAGCCCTGGGGAGGAGTCGCACCCGGACCGCCTTGGTGATAGTCATGGACTCTACCAACCGTACCACAGAGTTATGCATGTGTGTGTGTGTGTGTGTGTGTGTGTGTGTGTGTGTGTGTGTGTGTGTGTGTGTGTGTGTGTGTGTGTGTGTGTGTGTGTACGTAAACGGAACATAAAATGTTGACACAACGGTAGTCCAGCGGAGATCGTACATTAACCTCTACTTGAAGCTACCATCAAATGCTGAATCACGGTTCTAGGCAGCCACCGCTTTATTCTACTGGGCAAAGCTAGTTTCTGTTGTTAAAGAAGAGCAAATGAAAGAAATATATTTAAAGGAATGGAAGCTAAAAAGGAAGATATTTATATTCATGTCTTTTATGGGATATCACATTTTGTTTAATTATTTAGTCAAGTTTGGTCTTTTGATGGCTCTTGTTATCAAGAACGACACCGGGTTAGTCCGGGAAAAAAAGGGTGTCCGCCTACTAATGCAGAAATATTCAAACTATCAAATGATTTATGTGATTTCTCTGTTATCAATTTTGGTCAGTTCTTTAGATTAGTTCTAAGCTGGGCTCCCGACCTTTTCAATTTGAATTGACGAAGTACTGGAAAATTTTGTTTCTATTAGAAATGAAGTTTATTTTCATTTTCACGAAATTAGTTTTGCCACGAAACACAACAATACAATGGTCACCTAAGATTACGATTGACAAAACAAAAGAGCAAAGAAAGAAGTAAACATTGTCATAAAATATAGCTTTGAATACATTGACATGGATTCACTGCTTTTTATAAATACATTGACATATATAATGCTTAAATATTCGTAAATAGCTGGAGTCCAGGAACCATTTTTGGAAGAAAGTATACGCTGGACTCGTCGTTTGCCAATTTATTCCTGGAAGAAAGTATACGCTGGACTCGTCGTTTGCCAATTTATTCCGACGTTTCGAATCCTGTCCAGGGTTCGTCTTCAGGGATAAATTGGAATAAATTGGCAAGCGCCGAGTCCAGCTTATACTTTCTTCCAATAATGCTTAAAGTATTCGACTTCCGGTTAAGCCAACCCCCTCCCCACGATCATCTTTAATTCAGACGATTCATAATTGTTTAATTCCTCAGACCAGCGAGTATCAGATCGCGGAAAACTGCGGAGGCACTTCTTCAGCTCTGAAATAAACTCACACCCGTATTATTGTCTTTCAAAATACCGTCCCTGCCTCCTAGCGAGTCAAGAACAACCCTGTCTAAGCCAGGACCGCCTGCACACGACTTCGGTTGCAATATATATTCAAGACTTCTCAACAATGTGTCTAACATTCACACAGGTTTCAGTCCTCTTGGTTTGTCATTCAGCCTCTCACTATATGATGCAAGATGTAATTTGATGATGTGAAAATTTGAAGAAAAAAAAGATAGAATAAAATGTAGCCGAAGTCATTTCTACTGAAACGAAATAGCAAAACCCAGTAGCATGCTAGCGAGAAATACATTAACGACGGGAATAAAGTTAATAGAGCATTAGGTTTCATTGCACGGACGGTTTCGAATAGAAGTGCAGAGGTACAGTAATTACCAAACTCTATCTGGCGTTAGGTAGACCCATCCTTCACTATACAATACATTTTTGGTCACCGTCCTATAGAATGGACATCGATTCACTAGAATCAGTAAAGAGGAGAGTGGCGGGGTGATCTTATAGAAGTGTTCAAGTGGATCAAAGGCTTTAACAAGGGTGACATAAATAAGGTCATCATATTAGGACAACAGGACAGGATTCGCATTAATGGATTCAAATTGGACAAATTTAGATTTAAGAAGGAAATATGCAAGAACTGGTTTACTAATAGGATGGTCAACGAATGGAATAGACTTTACAAAGGATTACAAAGGCGGAGCATGCCGACAGGAAACCTTTTGATCCATATCTAGGTCGGATGCAAAAAAAAAGTCATATTAATAATAAAATAATAAATAAAAACTATAATAATGTAAACCATGTAGTGACCACTGAGACTATCGGTTGTTTTAAGAAACGGTTAAACAACTTTATGGATCTGAATGACAGGTGGTAATGAACATGGAACTCCGTAGTGTAGGCGTTGTGGTCTCTTGCAGTCTCCTCGAATGAAACAGGACGTTGCCCCGTCTCGTATGAGCAAAGTACAACGACGCAGTGCCTATCACGCCATTTGTGTGATTAGCGTGAACCAGAAGGTTGACGCCATCATGGGTCGATATCCCTTTCACGAGGAATACACTTCTAAAGTTGGGACTTCATTTTGAGGGCGATTGACAGAACCCTAATAGACTAGAAATAGGAACATTTGTGCGAAAGGGAATCCATCTCTTCCTTCAAAATACAACTCTAGAAGCTAAGGATTATTACGGGCTTCAGAAGCTTGCGTAGTTTTTTTTTTCAAGTACACCTCTGCAGACAGGGAATATAAAGCAATCTGGTAATGTATTTGAGAAAATTATCAGTTTACCTTTTGCATAGTTGCAGCGACGAAAAGGAGAATGGGGTTGAAGGTCGTGGTTCTAGGCTAAGCGTAGCTGGTGATGATCTAAAGATGAGCAGAAATGGGCTCCAGCTTCCAGGGGTTTGTCCGTTCACTAGAGCGTCATTGCAAAGAGAGCAACACTACAATTCTCGGCAGGCACGCACACAGAAAACAGCCTCCTGATAGCAATCATCAATAAATTCAGTGTCGTCTACTAGGTACCATTTAACTGACGGACATTTGAGCCAGTGTACACAACGATAAACGGACATTTGGCCAAATGAAAAAAAAAAAATTCTAATTTGAGAAAAAGGAATAAAAAGATGAAAGATAAAATAGCTGCATATATTTTCGGGCAAATTTACTGAAAGATAAGAAATATCAATTTCAATGTAATTATTTGATTAGAATTTTAGGTGCTAGTATCTGCATGATCATCATGTGAATGAATCGAGTAACATATGACTGAAAGAAGTAATTTCCCCATTTTCACATGAATTAGTCGTTGGTTTCTTGCTTGCTTGCCTGCCCGAAACAAAAACCATGTTAACTGGCTTGCGTAGACTCTGATTCAATCTCTATCAAGAAGTTATAAAGTGTTGTGAGTTGAGTGTGTTTTACATTTATTTACATTGTTCTCGTAATGAGATATGAGGAGGTAAGGAGGAGAACGGGGGTGGAAAGGGAGTTGGGAGAGTGTTGATGAAAGAGTATTGGGATGGTTTGGACTCATAGAAAGAATGAGTGAAGAAAGATTAGTAAAAGAAGTGTGGAAGGCAGAGGTGGAAGGAGAGAACATGAGGGGGAGAACTAGGATGAGATGGATGGGTGGGATAAAAGGGGCATTGGGAAAGAGGGGAATGTCTGTTGCAGAAGGACGTGAGAGGACAGACGATAGGGATGAATGGAGAATGGATGTGTATGGATGATGCTGTGGTGCATGAGGGGTAGTGGGTGGATGATGGTTGGTGAGGGAGTATGTGTGAGAAATAAATTGATGCAGCCCGAAGGGATTTCTCCCCCTTTTCTCTTTTTCTGCATGAGGGAATGGAGAAGGGGGAGGTCGCCGATTTTATGAAGCGGCCTTGCTGTGGATGTGCTGTGTCTTGAGACACTGCTTCCGACCGAGGACAGTGGACAAGATGCAGGGATGACCCGTCATCCAGGAGATGCCAAGAAGATGGAGGTGAGTGGGAGGTGAGTAGAGTAGAGTTTTAGGGATGGAATGGGTGGGAGTGGTTTTTATGCCTTTGTTTTTTTGGCTACATCCCTTGTAAGGGGTATGTATGCATGTATTTTTTTATAGTTTATATTTCGTTTTATTTTGTGATGTGTGTGTAATTGCCTTTCTTTTTGTAAATGATGGTTAACTCTTTTGTGGTAGTGGTGTTGCCTAGGATGATTTTTGTTTTCTTTTTTTGTAAAGATCATGGAAATAATATCAACGACAAGAGGAGGAAGAAAGCTTTTGCTTGACATCGACAATTATACAAAATGATTTAATAAACACTCGATGCTGTAGGTACTCTTCCTAAGAAAGAAATTCTGGCAAAAAATGGCGCGCAGGCAAAACATGGCACCAGACAGGTTGTTTTAACTGACTTCTAACGGAAATCAAATAGAGGAAGAAGAATCTGTCATCCATGAAAGCGATAACCTGTTAATTCTATTAACGCCTCAGAACTCACATTTTTTTGCTTCCAAAGACAACTGAGTGTGTGATAGGACTTTTGATTCTACACCAGTAGTCTTTACAGTTACATATAATCCGCGTTGTGTTGGATGACAACACCCATACAATTCCTTTAGTATACTGTATCTCAAGCAAGTGTGACCATATCTTAATCCAGTTTCAATCACCATTGACTATCAATGGGAGGTTCTTTACAGCATTACAGTATATTTTCCATACGCAAACATTTATAGATGTTTCTTCCATTTCGGTCAGTGCTTGTAGAAACAATTACAGGGCTTAGGACAACAGACTTGGTATGATAATCCAAGAAATGCACTCAGTGTCTATTCCACTCAAGCTTTAGCATTTGTGCGTGTAAATGACGTTGCTGGAAGCTTCACCGAATTTGCCGCTTCACTCGATGAAGAAAGTGACGAGTTTCTTAACTACAGCGTGGGAGACGAAGTCCAGCATTTGCACCAAACAAACTCATTCCAGCCATCATGTTCACGTTTAACGCATTCGCACCCTATTTTTTTTTTTTATTGTTGTTTTGGCTAATGGCAGGCGATCTTATTTAGCTTAAAGGAGGCCCTACGTGTGACTATCATAACAAGAATATTGCGGTATCAGGATGTAGGGGATGTGGGCCTGGCTGGAAAGCAAACACTGCTGGAGAGAACAGTTTTATTTCAAGTTGGGTGCTTAAGAATGGATAATGGCTCGCTCTGGAGGCGAGAGGAGCGAGGGGGAGGGGGCGAGGAGGAGACTGCGACGGAGGTGACGGGCGATGTGCATGAGCTTGGTCCTCCGATGCGGTCTGTAGGAGACGGGGATGCTCGTCAAGTGGTGTCCCAAGGCTGTCAGTTGTTGTCGTTCCCTAGACTGTCTGTCCGAGCACTCCCGTCTCCCCAAGGAATACTACAGCCGAAGTTGAAGACGGCGACGGAGTTGATGGTGATGTTCACGCGTGGTACTTCAGTGATTTCCGTCCAAAGTTTACACTGGGTCAGGTCATGATTACGCTCTAATAGGCCGTTAGGAAGGAGTGTCGACACCACTGGGAAGCCAGATGTAGGGATGTGCCCAGGCCGCCGATCTGGCTGGGACAGACCTCAGTGCAGCAGGGAACTGCACTTGCGTTCAGGAGACTCGGTTTGTCCCACTCGATGCGGCGGGTTGGACCTCAGGGAATCGCTTTATACGACCCCGATGCGGCCGGGTTTTCACGATCGTTTGTCCCCGGGGGACTACAGGGCACCGAGCGGTTGGCGACGGAGATGTAGGTGCATTCTCATGGGAATCGGAAGCGACAAAATCCAGGGTCGCAGTGGTGTGGTGAGGCGTCAGGACAACTGCCTAACATACAGGTGCCAGTGTCGAAGCCTTCTGGCCTACTTTAGTCACCTCCTATTCTGGCATTTTACAATTCTTCTCGTGAGTCGGCGTTTCAGGAAGTCTCTCGTGCATTGCATGAGATTCCTTTTAAATCCTCCTAAATGTTCCAATTTCTCCACTAATCATTTGCGAGATGTTTTGGTAAAAACTTTCTTCAGCTCGTGTGAGCGTGTGTGCGCCTGCAATTTCATTAACTTTTCATCTTACTCCTTTCAGTGGCTGCAGCGTCAGACACGAGTTCACAAGGAAGTGTCACTCGAATTCAGAAGGCGCGAGGCTTCATACTGGTGATTTGTAGTGAATCGGCTGCTAGATTACGTCAACGCCTAGTTTCAGATATGGCAAATATGAAAAAATTAAGAACCCTTGCACAAATTCTGGTGTGCAGTAGTTCTCTTTACATATGCCTGTCTTATATCAAATTCAGGGATGTGGATGATCGAAACTTTCGTTTTAACTACATGAATCTAAGTTATTTTAAAGACTGGAGTTCTCCTTCATTACGATGGGTTCCAGTCCAGAACAAGTCGGAATATGTGGGCGAGATGGCTGATGCAACTCGACCTTTCTTGAAGCTTGATTCTCCAGAAACCAAAGAACTCCTTGACGGGAACGTGAACTGCAGCCAGCCTTGGGTAACCATTCCAACATCTGGGCAACTCGGGAGCAACGTTATGCAGACTTTCTTTGTGTACAACCTCAGGTTCAAGCACAAACTGCAGGTGCGAAAAAACGCTATGCAATTCATTCTTCTTTGTGTATAATCTCAAATACAAGCATAAGCTGAGAGTATAAATTCAAAAACATATCTAACCTCCACACATATATTCGTGATAACATGCATACATATATATATATTACACTTTATAAATATATGTATATACACACACACACATTTCTTATACTAAATAAAAAAAGAATTCTCCGGTTTGCGAGTTTTTCTCGAGACCCGGCAAAACGGTCGCACCGGACCCTGGGTAGGTGTAAGGGTTTATTCAGTTCGTTTCACGTTTTCAACTGGAACTGATTTGGTTCACGTTGTTCATTTATTAATATCATGAGATTGAAAGAGGACAAGGATTACAAGTACAGTGACGAAACTTTTGAAAAACTCGAGTTGTTTGACGGAGAAATTTCGCGAGAGAGTACGTGCGAGTTCGAAAAACATTACTTTGCGGGTTATAAGAATTTTATAAAACATGGGGGAAAATCGAATCATGGGGATTACCAAAGGTATTATTTGGAATAAGAAGAAGAACTCGAAGAAGAATTCGAAGAAAAAGAAGAACTCGAAGAAGAACTTGAAGAAGAACTCGAAGAAGAACTCGAAGAAGAAGAACTCAAAGAAGAAGAACTCGAAGAAGAACTCGAAGAAGAAGAACTCGAAGAAGAAGAAGAACTCGAAGAAGAAGAACTCGAAGAAGAACTCAAAAAAGAAGAACTCGAAGAAAAACTCGAAAAAGAAGAAGAACTCGAAGAAGAAGAAGAAGAAGAAGAAGAACTCGAAGAACTCGAAGAAGAAGAACTCGAAGAACTCGAAGAAGAAGAACTCGAAGAAATCGAAGAAGAAAAAGAAGAACTCGAAGAACTCGAAGAAGAAGAAGAAGAAGAAGAAGAAGAACTCGAAGAAGAAGAGGTAGAACTCGAAGAAGAAGAAGAACTCGAAAAACTCGAAGAAGAAGAAGAACTCGAAGAAGAAGAACTCGAAAAAGAAGAACTCGAAGAACTCGAAGAAGAAGAACAGCAACAACAACAACAACAACTCGAAGAAGAAGAAGAACTCGAAGAAGAACTCGAAGAAGAAGAAGAAGAAGAAGAAGAAGAAGAACTCGAAGAAGAAGAAAAAGAAGAAGAAGAAGAACTCGAAGAAGAAGAACTCGAAGAAGAAGAAGAAGAACTCGAAAAAGAAGAAGAAGAAGAAGAAGAACTCGAAAAAGAAGAAGAAGAAGAAGAAGAAGAAGAAGAAGAAGAACTCGAAAAAACCACCAAGGAAAAAGAAAAACTGATGACCAACCGCTTTCGTCTATTCAGACATCCTCAGGGTACATAGAAAAGAAAAGTACACATAAACTTGTGATTCTAAATATGCGTGAGTCAATAGATAAAAGTGTAAACAAATAGCTTTTTAATGTACAAATGATGAGCAGGCAAATAGATAAGCAGGATGGTGGAGGCATTACGAAGACTGAGAAAAGCAAGGTGGAGAGGAGCATTTGCTTCTCCCCTCTGTCTTCGCAAGGGAGGTCCTTAATTTCTATATTTTTAATCCCGACAGGCCGGCATGACACTCCCTATGTGGGAGTACCTACATGAAGTATTCCCCTACACCCACCATCGTCTTCTTCCAGACGACTGTCTCGAACAGGTGAGTAATATCTTCCTAGAGCAGTACCAGTTGGGCCACAAGGAACCTCGTGTCACCCTGTCTACCGCGTTTCATGCTCAGTGCGCATCTTTAGCAAATGCGATTGCTTACGTCAGTCAGTGCGCTTGTCTCACGGACTAAGCCACGAACTCGCGACCGCGGGCCAGCCAGATCACCAACACCAGTGGTTTGTGCACCACCCTCGGCATTATAACGATGCCTATGCACACGACAAACGTTTCTTCCTTCTCCTCTCTCTCTCTCTCTCTCTCTCTCTCTCTCTCTCTCTCTCTCTCTGAGGCTCTTCAGTTACAGCCGTATGGGAAACGGAGAGCGGCGTCATTTTCTGTGAGGCACTTACTGCCTCGCGCATAAACCTACTGCGTGTGGCCAGGCAGCGGAACACTTGCGTTGTTCGTGCGACAAATGTTGTGCCTTGTCCAATCTGATTCCCACATGCGAGGAGAAAGGTTACTACACAGCAGGGGTTCTCAGAGTCGTCGATATCGACCCCCAGGTGCCCATCCAATACTCAAGCGCGAACCCTCCAACGAACAAAAAAGCAAGACACATCAAACTGATTTTGCCAACTGGTGTTTTTTCCCTTGAATTTATAAAAACTAGGGGGTCCATAGGAAATATGAAACTTCATTCGTGGGTCGACGTGTTTGAGAACCTCTGAGGATATAGAGGGGGGAAGGAATTTATCTTTCTTGTTATCATTATCATTGAATGAAGATACTGATATTGGTATATAATAAAAACTGTACTATAATGAAATGTACTGAAATGTACTGGTATATAATGAAATGAGTGTGTGCCTGGTCATTTCACTGACAAGAGGGAGAAGCATATATATATATATATATATAGAGTATATATATATTTATATATATATATATATATAAAAAATATATACACACTATATATATATATATTTTTATATATATAAACAATATATATATACAATATATATATATATATATATATATATATATATATGATATATATATATAGATATATATATATATATATATATATATATATATATGTGTGTGTGTGTGTGTGTGTGTGTATATATATAATATATATAATATACGTATATATATATAATATATATGTATATATATATAATATATATATATATATATATATATATATATATATATATATATATGATTATATGTATGTAAATATATCTGTTGGTGAATTCCTAATCATTTTTGTTGCAAACAAAATAGCAATAATGCAACAGTAACTTAAAATATAGGCCTACATGCATAATTCTGTTATAGTACAGTAGCATGTGTCAAGTTTAGGTGTCTACAATAGTACAGATTTTGTCGCCTATGTCTGGGATTTCTAAACTTTTACCAAAGGAGCGATGTGTAGAAGTTTTCCTTCCTGCATTTTCCTTCCGCAAGGTTTGTTTTGACTGCCATCCTGCAATTGGTACTTACATTGATATTATTGCTGCAGTGTGTGGGCAGTGGACGAGATGCAGGGATGACCCGTCATCCAGGAGGAGCTAAGATAAGAGGGAGGGAGGGAGGAGGATAAATGGGCATGGAGTATTTGGGGATGGAATGGGTGGGAGTGGATTTTATACTTCTTTTTTTTTGGGGGGGGGGGTGGCTACCTCCCTTGCAAGAGGGAAAATCCGCTGGCATATGTATGTGTTTTTCTATATTTTAGCTGAAAAAAGTGAAGAGAACGGCACCTGATACCATCTCTGGAGAACTTGCAAAGAAGAATGGACAGCGACGCTT
>NC_134799.1:939835-967335 GCF_046742065.1 Oratosquilla oratoria
AAAGCCCATGGCATAGGAAGAAAAGTGCTAGAACGGATTAGAGCTTGGAGTAGTAACAGAAAACAGCGGGTCACCATAAATGGGGTAAAATCCAGGTGGGGCACTGTTACTAGGACCCAGGGCTCGGTTTTGGGTCCCTTTTTGTTCATTATGTACATAAACGACTTAGACGATGGGATAAATAGTGACGTTAGTAAGTTTACGGACGACACTAAAATAGGATGCCTAATTAGGTCAGGAGACGACGCAGAGATTCTGCAGGATGATCTTAACAAATTGTTCACATGGTCGGTGAAGTGGCAAATGAACTTCAATATCTCTAAGTGTAGCGTGTTAAACGTGGTGCTACATAACCTCGAAAATAGATACAGCTTTTAGAGAAAACTGAGTGCGAGAGAGACTTGGGAGTTCAAGTGATAGGCAATATTTGTGAGTCCGGACCTTAGAACCAGGAAACAGTGCATTAGCACTAGGAATAAAGCTAACAGAGCATTAGGTTTCATTGCTAGGACGGTAACGAATAGAAGTGCAGAGGTAATTATTAAATTCTATCTAGCGATAGTTAGACCCATCCTTGACTATGCGGTACAGTTTTGGTCTCCATCCTACAGAATGGACATCAATTCACTAGAGTCAGTGCAGAGAAGAATGACTAAAATGATACATGGACTCAAAAATTTGCCTTACAAAGAGAGGCTTAGGCACCTTAACTTACACTCTCTGGAAAGACACAGAGTGCGGGGCGATCTAATAGAAGTGTTCAAGTGGATCAAAGGCTTTAACAAGGGTGATGCAATCAAGGTCATCATAATAAAACAACAGGGCAAAACTCGCAGTAATGAATTTGAACTGGACAAATTTAGATCTAAGAAGGAAATAGGCAAGAATTGGTTTACTAATAGGGTGGTCGACGAATGGAATAGACTTAGTAACCATGTAGTGATCGCTGAAACTATCGGTTGTTTTAAGAAACGGTTAAACAACTTTATGGATGGGGATGACAGGTGGTGATGGATATGGAGCTGCCTAGTGTATGCCTTATGGTCTCTTGCAGTCTCCTTCATTCTTATGTTCTTATGCCTCAGCCAGGTTTGGAATCATCCTTTTTTTTCTATATTAAGGGAGCGTCGCCAGCGATATTTCGAAAAATTCTGGTACATGAGCGAATTTAGGTTAAAATTTCAAAAGACTCTCTATGATGGTGGCAACACTCATACAAAGTTATACAGCTGTATTTCGCTTCTATTTTTATACAGAATAAAATGGATAAAATGTTGGCAACCTCTGGCAACCCCATTGCATAAAGAACATTCTGTATATTGAAATAGCGTCAACATTTCTATAGCTATTTCGTTTTTTTTTTTTTTTTTTTTTTTTTTTTTTTTTTTTTTTTTTTTTTTTTTTTTTTTTTTTTTTTTTTTTTTTTTTTTTTTTTTACATAATTGTGTTTATGGAAATATTTGGCAATTCCTCCCACCTGTATACCCCACAAAGACAGTCGACAGGGCACCAATATTCTTGAAAAGGTCAAAGGAAGGAGACGTCGCTCCTGGCGCTCTCACCGTATGCAACAATTTTGATTCCTCGCCATGTATTGTTGCTGTGATCATGGGAACATTAACAGGAAACAAGAGAGTGAAGCGGCAGAATATAGAGAGGCCCCGTGAGTGCCTGAAATTGAAACAAGAAGGAAAAAGAATGAAAGAGGAGAAAAGCAGCAAAGCTGCGCCCAGCACTCTGCAAGCATTTACTAGTCACACACACCTTACACCTCCTCCACCCACGCCACAACACTCACCCTCACCTCACACCTCATCAGCAAAGAGAGAATTGGAGATTTGCTATATATCGCAACCATCAAACAAATGGTCGCGAAAAATGGTCGCAACAATTTAAACCCCCCGTCCTGTAAAGTTTATGTTTTTGTTCTTTCTGTTGTAATATCTTCGGTTGTTCTTTATGTATTTTTGTCATTTTTGTTCCATTTGAAAGTGAACATCATGCTCTTTATTTCCTACAGTAAAAAATAAAATATTTTTTTATTCATTTATGAAACCTGAATTATGCAGCATTTTTTAATTATTCAGAGAAACAAATTGGTAATAATAAAATAAAACAAAACAGAGGTATTAGTTTGAAAAAATGCATTCAATTAGATTTGTTCCCCAGACTCTAAGCTTTCATTTCATACCAAGCTGAATGATGTGGAAGGATTTTCCATTAAGTAATTAGAGCTTCAACAGAGCTCACTTTATCTTCATTAGATATTCATTATGCCTTATATATATGCATGGGAGGAACACAATACCCTCAGGAATTACACACTAATGTAAGGGGTATTTATACCTATATTCATTAAACACATATTTGAAAAAAAAATCACCTACTCTATAAAGTGATTCGACACTCCCTTAATCTTTTGTGAGGCATCTTGTTGAAAGCCTCTTCAAGGTCTAGGTATGCACAGTCCACCCCACCCCCTCTTTCATGTAGGACATCAACTACTCAAATAAAAACGCTTATAAATTACTCTCTTTTTCTGAATCTGAATTCATTGTCAACCAAAGTCCTTCCTCTTCCAAGCAGTTCATCCATCTATCTTTTACATTTTCTCACAAATATTGCCTATCGTGCGTTTCTTCCCTTTGAAATTGGTGTCACATCTGATTTCCAGCCCATGGCCACTTTCTCCTCTTATAGGGAATATACAGTCATTTGGTGTGTTCCACCCATTAATTGTTCTTTAGAATCTTTCACTATCCAATCAGATATCTCATCTGACCCTGAGGCTTTTTTCACTGCCAAGTGCTCGAGAAATCCATTTGTTCCACGTACTTACACTTATATTTTGTTTAACAAGACAGTTCCATAACCTGCATCATTCTTTCCCTCAAAGTCTCTTCCATTGGTAATTACCAATTTGAAAATGGCATTCATTATTTTAGCTTGCTTCTTCATATACTACCCCTTCAACTTTTAACTTGGATATTCCTTCTGTGCTTCGACTTGTCATTTACAAATGTGTAGAATAACCTAGATTCATCTTTATACTTATCGGTAACTCAGTTTTCAAAGTTCTTTTCTTCTTCCCTCCTTCTCTTTTGTGCACTTATCCCTGGTTTCTTTGTATCATTCTTCTGCTTTGTTTACTTTTCCCTTCCCATACCTCTCCCATGCCTTGCCTCTCTTTAATGTTGCTGTTGTGCATCTTTTCTTAAACCAATCCTATTTTTTATTCTCTCCCACTTATCCTTAGCACGCACAGTTTCACCTTCGGGTAGATTTCCCATTTCTTCTTTGTTTCTTTTATTTCACTAAACTCATCCAATAGGTTTTTTCAAAGTACATTTTTATTTACAAACAGATAATCGTAGTTTCTGCAGTGTTGTTTGTCTCTCTCCTATGTATAATTCTTCTCTTATTTCTTTCAGACTAAATTCAAGGATTACATTATGAATTTGATTATTGGGTACTAGTAATTCAGTATCCCAATCACCTTAGGTTATCCAGTTAAGATCAAATCCAATTTTCTTTGAGTACCTTCAAAATTGTATCTTGTGGGTTCTATCCCACATTGGGCCATTATATTATTCATTGTTATATTCAATTATGTATTGCCTCATGATTACCCAATCAATCCCTTGCCCCTGGCCTCTCCTGTAGAATGACCTCCGGGCAAGTCTACATGTCACTCAGGCAAGAAATTATGTGTTGTTGTCCAGGGATTCGTAATATGAGGTGTTCTGTGTCCTCTCTGCAGTGGTTGCATCTGGGGGCAGTTCGAGACTGCAGTCGGGCCTATACTGTGTGAGTACTCTTTTAATACTCGAAAGCGTCCTTACCGCATACGTGCTGATGTGATTCATATCAGATGTGGGATCCCCCACCCTCGTATTTACGCATCTATATGGAAAACTGCATTTCTTCACATCCTTTAGACTTGTGGTCTTTCTTAACTTGTTCCCATTACCTGAAGCGCTCCCACCCTTACTCAAGAGATATTCACTATCAATGCAATCTATTCCCTTTAGTGACCTGAATAGTATAACCATATCACTTCTTTCTCTTCGATCTTTCAAAGTTGACAGACCCAGTGATTTTAGCCTCTCCTCACTTGGTTTACCTGCCATGCCGGGGCCTAGTTTGGTTGCTGTACTTTGTATTCTCTCAATCTCGTGTGTGTGTGTGTGTGTGTGTGTGTGTGTGTGTGTGTGTGTGTGTGTGTGTGTGTGTGTGTGTGTGTGTGTGTGTGTGTGTGTGTGTGTGCGTGTCCTTATTCATATTTATCTCTACGCGGTTTACAGGGCGGTAAAGGCCCCATCACACGGTACGTCAAACCATGGGGAACTCACCCCAGCGGTCACCGCAACACACTCAAGGCCACGTCACACTGCAAGTCTATTGAGAAAGGGTGGCCTGGGGCTGGAGTGAAAGGTGCGCGCGTTTTAAAAGCCCCGTCACATTACGCGTCAAATCGTTGGGAACTCACCCCAGCGGTCACTGCAACTCACTTAAACTAAGATGCGCGGGACACTTGACGCGCGTCACTGTCCTCCCAGCAGTAGTGACTTGGTGGCGTGCAACAGAAGACCCACCAAACCGCCTTACTCACCATGTCACACAAGTCTCAGCTCCACTGGTGTCGTGAGGACATTATTCAACTAATAGAACTGTACAAATATAAAATGTGCCTGTGGCAAGTGAAACAACACCTGTACAAAGTTGTGACAGCTTTGATGAACTGAGTAGCACGCGCCACTCACCCACGGCAATGAGTCACCGTTTGATCAAAGGACGGTTAAAATGTATGCTCCTTTCACTCCTGCGCCTGGCCACCCTGACCCAAAAGACGCGTAGTGTGACGTGGTCTTTACAAGGCACGCAGCTTTTACTCCCACGCAAGGCCAGCCTGACTCAAAAGACGCGCAGTGATGTGATCTTAATATCCCATTTTTATTGATCATGAAGCTATTAATCAGAGCCTACAAAGTATGTAGCAGTGATATGGGAACCCATACCTGAAAGGGGACATAATCAAGCTCTAACGTCAATGGGACATCACCAAGACTTAATATACGAGGAAAAAATAGAAAAAAGAATCGCAAAGGAAATGACAACGTTAAGTGAAAAGAGAGGTTAATATAATGAACTTGTATAAATACAAACGGGAAGGTTTGCAAAGAAGAGAATGTAAAGACATGAGGGACATGAGGACATGAAGGACAGGAGGACGTGATGAGCTTCCAGAAGTCAGAGGCTATGGAAAACAGGATACTTCAGCTTTCTTAAAAGAGCAATAGACAAAACATGAGACTAGTGCTAGACTATGCTAATCCAGCATAGGCAGCACCCATCTCAAATACATAATACCATAAATTACAAATCACACAATACTGGTGACTTAAAACAAATCCCCTGTACGAGGAATCATAAGTTTTACAATTATATTAACTCATGTACGGCACACAATACGAGCACAGCACCCCCTTAAACAAAACTCGTAACACCCACCAAACTACATGGAAAAACACCTAACAACACTCAGAACCATTAAAGATAAACCAAAACTCTGTTGTTACATAATGCTCAACACCGTCTCACCACCCTCATCCAACAACACCGGCACGAACAAACTTACACCCTTAATTCTCACAAATGGAGCTCTCGATAGCTTGGAATCAAACAAGGTGTTTAACCGCTTCTTGCCGCCAGTACACAAATCCGAATGAAATTAAACAGAACAGAGTTTATCAAATCAGACTCCGCTGTGACCACCATACAACATTTAGTACATGGCAAAGCAAGCTACGTAACACGACATATTACACATGCCCACTCTGACAGGCAGCCTTACACTCAACCAAGAAGCTACACTCTCCAGCAATGTCAACACATTTACATGATGTAGCATATATAGGGTGGAGAACCTTTATTAGGCTGAGGCCCAAGAGGACAACCATTTTCCCCCGTAAAGGAAATCACAACCCACTGTCTTCAACAGCAACAGCAAGAGCAATACCAAACATATCTGCCCCCATCACCCCAACAACAACAGGGTATGGTTTTAGAATTCTACTATATTTAATGTTATGCCGTCAAAGGAAACGAAATCTACCATGAATTAGCTTTACATCTAATCACACCTTACCCTAGATATACTATATATTATTACTTCATTTAAGGAGCTAATAAGATATATGTAACGTACATCAGTGGTTTGAACCTTTTGGAGTCTGTATATGCTCACATAATCTAACACTGAGGGGGCGGATGGTTTATTTCCAGCCGGGCCAGGGACAGTGGTGGGCGTGCACGTGAGAAGGACCGACAAGGCGGTGGAGATCAAGAAAAAATTTCACACATCTCTTGTTTCACCCGCCTACTTCCATCTCGCAATCGCTTCTGCAAGGAAAATGTAGGTCCCGTCTCTCTCCTTCTAATTGCTTGATGATCATTTAACGTATTTTTTTTTCTACTTCATTATTCTTACGTTCAGTCTGGAGAAACGCTTACTCACAATGTTTTCTGCATTTCTTACTCACAATGTTTTCTGCATTTCCTCCAACAGGTTCGATAATGTGGCTTTTGTTGTTCTAACCGACGACATGAAATGGACTCACCAGAGTCTGCTAACCGCGCATCCGGACGCAGTGCTTCAAGACATGCCCAGCAAACGCGACACAGACTTGGCGATCATGTCTCTTTGCGACCACGTCATCACCAGCGTCGGCAACTTCGGTTTTCTGGGAGGCTGGCTATCTGGGGGGAAAATTTTCTACCCTGAAGCTACATTTCAAGGTAACGACAGGCCATTACCTGCCCAGGCGGAGAATTCCAAAAGATATAATCACTTCATAGCCATTTCGTACAACCATACAAATTAGTTGAGAGGCCATTTTGACCTTATCAGGGGTTATCAACCTTGGGTACATGTACCCCCAGTGCTACATTTGCACTATTCAAGGTGTACATTAGGCTATTCGAGGACTGTTGTTATTTCCGCCAACATAGCTTTGTGAGTCAGCATTTTCAGTGCTGCTGGGAATTAAATGAAAATACAGATCAAAACTCAAAATACTTGGTTATTTCTTTCGCTGTGCTTTTGCTAAGATTTGCCCCCAAAATTTTATTGTAGCTTTACTTAACAATGAGCATTATGGGTTGTTAGTAGTCCTCACGACCGGTCCTTACTTCGTCATTCCCGTCCTCATCTTTTCTCTGCCGACTTTTGACCTCCGAGACCCCCCAGATCGACTGCCGCCACGTGTCTGCCAGATCGGCTGCGGCCATTATCTGCCAGTTCGACTATACCCGTTGCACTGAGAAATGGCCGTTAGGGCGGAGCACTGGGAGTTCCCCTGTGGTGCCACATATAATTATTTTACAATTTTATTTTATTTTATAATTCAATTTTATAATCTTATAATGTTGCCACATATGATTATATTATAATTTTTTGTCACACACCACCACTGAGGTAAAAATCAAAGCAATGTTTTCTATACAAAGGTTTCGTTTCTTCGAGTCTAGACATGGCATATGGGCAAGAGAGAGCGACGTTGCCGCTACATCTAATCTCTGGCCCCGCCCCCCTCACACTGCATTCAGAAAACATTGCATCCACACGCACGTTCTCGCCATGGATGCCCATCTGTGGCAACACCGGGAAATCTCCTAGCCCCGCCTTAGCGGTCATTTCTCCTTGCGCTGACTATACCAGGTCTACCGACTGCCAGTTCGCTGCCACATTTGTCTTCCAAATATCTGCCGCCATTTGTCAGTGGACAAGGTGCAGGGATGACCCGTCATTCAGGAGGTGCTAAGATAAGAGATAGGGTGGAGGGGTGTGGAGTGTATTCAGGGATGGAATGGGTGGGAATGATTTTATGCCTTTTTCTTTTTGGCTACCCCCCCTTGTAAGGGGGGAAAAGCCTTGGTATATGTATGTATGTATTTGTCTGGCAGATTGACTACCGTAGTGTCCATTACCACTCTTAATAGAGTGCAGTTTGATCCATACCACCAGTTATCAAAATACCAACTTGACAATAGGTAAAAATGTAACCTTGCGAGTGTGACGTAATGTCGCCTCTTCCTCATTGGTGGACGCATTGACCCTTGCGACCTGACCTACCGCCTTCCAGGGGTAAATTGTCCTCTACTCTTATGCAAACTGTCCTTGTTCCTTTTTTATGTGTATATAATCTATGTATTTCTATTAACTATGTACTTTTTGGACTGAAGATCTAACATACGAAAGCTCTCTGTTTTGTTAGTTTCTTTTTCCAAGTGGTCTACTTTGCACAAGTGAACACACGTACCCGTGTTCTTATTAGCATATATATATATATATATATATATATATATATATATACATATATATATATATATACACATATATATATACATATATATATATATATATATACGTAGTTGACATTTTCACTCTTTGGGATGAAAATTGGGGCTCATTCGATAACTTCTTTGCTAATTTAAATTCCTTAGCCTCCAACATTAAGTTTAAAGTTGAATGGGAAGAACAAGGTAAGCTACCCTTTTTAGATATTCTTATTGTTCGTGACGGAGACAAGCTTGCTTTTACCGTCTATAGAAAAGAAACCCATTCTGGTAGTTATCTTCATTTTGTCAGCAGTCACCCAGACAAAGTAAAAAGTAGCGTCGTTTCAGGACTATTCCTTCGAGCTCTTAGAATTTGCAGCCCCCAGTTTCTTGAAGGAGAATTTAACATTATAAAATCTCAACTTAGTAATTTAGCTTACCCGGATTGGTTTTTGGTCAAAGCCCTCAGCCGAGCGAGATCCAATTTTTTCAACACCACCCCAACTTCCTCTAATTTTTCATTGGGTAAGAGCTCTTTAATCGTTCCCTTTTCTGAATCATTCATTCCCTCGACCAAATTTCTTCCCAAAGACAAATTAAATTTGATTAATTATTACCCTAACACCATTAATAAAAAGGTGGTAAATGTCCATCAAAGGTTAAAAGAAGAACAGAGCCAAGGGGTTTATTCGATTCCGTGTAAAGGTTGTGACTTAGTTTACATCGGACAGACTGGAAGGGATTTGAATACCAGGATGATTGAACATAAACGTTCCATTAAATATGCACAAGATAGCTCAGCTGTGTTCCAACATGTTAAGCAATTTAAACATTGTTTAGATTGGGACAGAACTGAGCTTATTTATAAATCCAGATGTGAGTTCAGGAGAAAAATGGTAGAATCTACGATCATTGAATTTCAGCCCAACATGAATATTTCAAAGGGGCAATGGTCCCCGGACATAATGTCCGGACTCTTCATCTCCAACCTAGTGAAAGCTCATTTGCCTCCTGACCTCACATACGGAGTGAGAAGAGGGTAGAGATATCTTCCCATGTTCCCCTTTCTTTTGTTAAGGGTGCTACTTAAACAGTACGCCCTCTCTCTTATTTGTATCTACTGAAGAGGATTGCAGTTTGCAATCGAAATATATAGATTCCCCGTTTCCAGTCTTTTCTACTCCAACAGTGGTTTCTACGTTATATATATATATGTATATATATATATATATATATATATATATAATATATATATATATATATATATATATATGTGTGTGTGTGTGTGTGTGTGTGTGTGTGTGTGTGTGTGTGTGTGTGTGTGTGTGTGTGTGTGTGTGTGTGTGTGTGTGGGTTACCTAATAGGAATATTAGCGTCTTTAATAACTAAAGCCAAAATTATCAGAAAATTAAACAAAAACAAAAAAGAAAAATTGAGCAGTCGTTACCTAGTAGTTCCCCTTTCCAACATAATAGACTAGTTAGAATAGACATTGAGGTCATCTGGCTTAAGCATCGTGAGTGACGCAGGCAAGAAGATAGGCGGCTTGATGAGAAAGAAAAGAGAAAATCATAAGAACAACGAAAGAATAGTGTATAGGATTCCATGTAATGGTTATGAAAATTCTTATTATGGAGAAACTCATAGACGGTTGGAGAAAAGACTTAGTGAGCACAGAGCAGACGTCTGACACCATCGCGAAACGAGTGCATTATCAAATCCCATTAAAGAAAAGGGGCATTTACCAAAATGGAAGTCAGCAGAACGAAAACTTATCCAGTCAGTAAAAGAAAAGTGCTTGAAGCACTATATATCGCTACAAATGAGAACACAAATCAAAGAACGGGTGACATTAAATGGGCAGAAACCATCATGGACATAGCAACAACCAGTAGGACAATACAACACCGGAACAGATACGAAAGAAAACCCGGCAATGAACAGTAGGATGCTCCTCACAGTGTCCCCTAGTAATGATATATTTGTATGCCTTGTTTTCTCTTTAATATATTATTTCTCCAAAGAAGCTTCTTTTTTGTGCGAAACTAGCCAAAAATAAACTTGAGTTCTAATCCGTGTCCCTCTCACCTACTTTTTCCAACTGTCACAATCTCTCTCTCTTTATATATATATATATATGTGTGTGTGTGTGTGTGTGTGTGTTGAGAAGGGGAGAAGCGTAAACACCAGACTCAAAGTGGGAAGTTTAATGCCCGACTTTTCGGTTCTAGTCCTAGGACCGTCTTCAGGGATGTGAAATATACAGTGTTCAAATGAGCTATTATACTGTTCGTGGTTGGAATTGGGAGAGATATTCCGCACTGCCGAATATCACACTATGACTCTTGTTCATCAACCAACGAGACTATAAAAATAACCGAGCAATTGTGTCTGCCCCACATCTTTCATAACTCTAACTTCCTTCCATTTCATTCTTTCCTTCCACTAAATCCCCCAATCCCCCCTCCCTCCCTCCCTCTCCCCCATCCTATCTATCCTGCCCTCTAACTAACTCTTGTTCACCTGGTCTTCTCTCGCTCACGTGGTTTGAAATGAGGCCACTTTATGTTGTGTTTTTAGCGTCCAGGTATATTGGGTTTAAATCTATGCACCTGTTTACGCTAACCTCTTTTGTCGTCCATGCTTCTAAGAATAGTCTCCTTTTCTTTGCATTGTCTCTATGTACCACTGTGGCTCCTTCTCAATCAATGTTGTGTTGTGGTTCGTTAACGTGTGTGTGTGTGTGTGTGTGTGTGTGTGTGTGTGTGTGTGTGTGTGTGTGTGTGTGTGTGTGTGTGTGTGTGTGTGTGTGTGATTTTCATTTATTATTAGTTATATGTCAATTTATTATTATTTACTATTTACCTATTTGTTATTTAACTATACCTATGCATTTATTTATGTATTTTATTTGTTATTTACATTATTATAGTTTTTATTTATTATTTTATTATTAACATGATTTTTCTTTCGCATCCGACCTAGATATGGATCAAAAGGTCTCCTGTCGGTATGCTCCGCCTTTGTAATCCTTTGTGTGTGTGTGTGTGTGTGTGTGTGTGTGTGTGTGTGTGTGTGTGTGTGTGTGTGTGTGTGTGTGTGTGTGTGTGTACACGTCATACCTCCCGCCTCCTCGCCCCCTGCCACCCACTCCCATGTCCTCAGAACTTTATCGATCATCGTGTTCGCTCCACGCATGCACTGCTATGTTCCCATTTGGTAAGGATCAGCGGCGAGGAAGAGGTAAGTCTGAGAGCCCAGTGGCTGATTTTGTATTTTTTATGTTTTTGTACGAAAGATGAGACAAAGAGGAGCTACATACAGTTGCAGGACCCACTGCTAACTGGCACGTCCCTGATGGTGAAAGGGGAAACCCATATAGATGTATGAGATACCGTCATAATGACAGCGTGGACCATTGGATACCTCATAGGTATATAGGGCTCCACCGAATACACTGAATAAGGTAACACCAAAGAAACATATGTCGGCAGGGAGGCGAGATTACTAATAAAATTCCTTCATCTCGCCAATACCACATAACGTGAAAAGAGTTGGAAAAGAACACAAAAGTTCTGGAAACATGCATGTTCCTAAGAATATTAAAAATAATCGACGCCCTTTACTTCAAGGACAGGAACCCAAGTTTGAATATACAGGCACTCGAATTATTAGCACGACCCAGCATGAAAACACGGGGTAAGTTGGAAGCCCGAGTAGATGTCAAATTTGATTTTAGTTTATGAAAATTTTCTAATTATCTAGTAATCTCCCCCCAGTCAGTATTTATTATATGGTCAAGTACCACCTGTACCACTTCCGGAAGAAGGCTCAGTTGAGACGAATTCCAGATCGGAGATTATGACCGCCTAAGCACAAGTTCTACAGAGCTTAGACCTAACAGCATCGCGGCGATTAGTGAGATCTAAAGAAAATATCTGCAAGAAAATTACCAATGCAGAAAATAGCATCACCTTCTACAATATATATATATATATATATATATATATATATATATATGTGTGTGTGTGTGTGTGTGTGTGTGTGTGTGTGTGTGTGTGTGTGTGTGTGTGTGTGTGTATGTGTGTGTGTGTGTGTGTGTGTGTGTGTATACACTCGTATATTGGACATGGAAAGTCAGAAGTAGTAATTTCGGTCGTACCTCTCGCCTACTGCTTTCCTCCCATCCTAATTTCCTCAGAACTAATTACTCATCGAGATCGGTCTGTACTCACGCACTGCCGCAACTTTTTGGAAGCCAGGCCGGTGATGTACATTTGGTGAGGATCAGCGGCAAGGAAAAGGTAAGTCTGGACGCTCCGTGGCAGATTATATCTTTATTATATTCTCTTTACGAGAGATGAGGCTAAGAGCAGCTCGCACACACAACTCGCAGGACACACTGATGGTGAACAAGGGTTTACTTATAGATATATGGGGTTACCGTCATAATGACGGCGTGGGCTATTAAGTACCCTATAGATATATAGGGCTTCTTTGAATAATATATAGAATAAGGGGGCAATAAAAAAAAACATCTCAGTAGGAACTAGTTAGCAGGGAGGTGAGATTACTGCTACAATTCCTTCATAGCAAACATGATATGCACAGTCAAAATAAAAATGGACGTTGTCGTTGGGTCATTGTTTCCTTAAGGTCCAACTGCATATGCATATGAATTATGAGGTTTAATTTTGGGGGGATGTGCTGTATTAAAGTCTCTTTTTTACAGTTTCAATATTATCTATTCTTCTTTGTATTCTGATGAGATGTATTTTCTAAGGTACATTCAATTTTCTTTTTTTTTCAGTTTTATCTTTTTCTGTGTAATACCATCTATATTTTGTTTGGTGAACACCATTGTTTAAAAGTACTTATGTTGATATATTTATATATGTGTGCACTTGTTTCTATGTGACGCAATGGAACTGCTCTTCATATGTAGGCGCTGATGGTTGAAGCCACATACCTTTGGGGGTATTCACTTTTACCGTACAAACAGTGGCCAGGATTTGTGGGTATTACGTGAACGTTAATAGTACATGGAGGTCTGGTAATGCTTGTAAAGTAACGTTTTCTGATGGAGATTGGTTCAAGGAGCAGATGGTTTAATGGGGTTGTAGGGGTTTGTGTACCGGGGGGGGGGGGTTGTTGTATCATGTGAATGGTCACATGTAATGTGAGTGAGTGGAACTACGAGA
Organism: Oratosquilla oratoria; assembly: GCF_046742065.1. Classification (NCBI taxonomy): domain Eukaryota; kingdom Metazoa; phylum Arthropoda; class Malacostraca; order Stomatopoda; family Squillidae; genus Oratosquilla; species Oratosquilla oratoria. Next base: position 953,378 of record NC_134799.1, read on the forward strand.
GAATATTCGTTTGACGTACTGCAGTGAATCCGCAATGTGATTCCTGGTCTGCTCATCCTGGATTTTATTCGTCTTTGGTCTTTTCTGAAACTGATGTCTGTGCGTGCGCGCGCCTGTGTATCAACAGGATCTACTGATGTGTATCTGCGTGTGGGCGCGTGTGCACGTACAACTATGTGTGCGTGCGCGATCGTGTGTGTATGTGTGTATCAAGAGGATCTATTGATGTGCATCTGCGTGTGTGCGCGTGTGCACGTGCAACTATGTGTGCTTGCGCGAGCGTGTGTGTATGTGTGTGTGTTTACCTAATTGTAGCATAGGAAGGGAGTAACGCTCGTCGGATCCCGTACCCTACTCTCCAATTTCTATCACAACTAGCCTTGAATTCATGTACAGTTCCATCTTATTTATATCCTTGATTTCCAATTACCATATCTAGATCTGAATTCATCCATTGATCCAGCGTAGGCTATATCAACTTCTAAGCTTTTCCGGGTATGTATGCATGCATCTATATGAAAAACTATTTCTTCACATACTTCAGACATGTTGTCTTTCCTAATTTGTTCCCATAACCTCTTAAAGCCCTCTTACCCTTAATCAGGAGAATTCCACTGTTAATGCAATCTATCTCCTTTAACGACCACTTTTCCCTCTGATCTTTCAATATTAGCAGTCTGTGTTGGCATGGTGTATAATATATATATTGTATTATTTTAGTGTTTATTGTAATAATTATATTATGTTATGTAGAAAATGTATTTATATTATGCATAGGATTTGTTTGTATTGGATATCGCAGATGCAATGCGCGTCTTTTTTTTTTGGCGCGAACGAGTGTGGCGTCAGTATTTGAGCAGCCTTGTTAGCAGGTGCACGCATTGTTGTCCGTGTTGTAAACAAATATATACATTCTTAACAAGCTGTAATTTCGTATTCATTAGCCACCCAAAACATTAAATGGTGGCGGCGGATAAACAATCATTGTGCACGCCTCCACAGACTAAAATTCGAGTGATGAGCGTCCGTTTTTTTTTTTTTTTTTTTTTTTCCCTCTCCCATTTTCCAGTGCTTTTCATCTCTCGAACGGTCTATCTGGCAGGCCATTCGCGTTGTTCTGTCTCGCATGAGCAAAGTGCACCGACGCTAGTGCTGGGCAAATACCGCTAATTTCAATATCGTAATTATTGGTGAATAATACAGTTACCTTTAAGAAGCTATATCTCTGGTTCTATTTTACATATTGTTTTTATTGTTATGTCATTGTAAAGGGAAAAGGTCATACTTTAATTGGTGCTACTATATTTGCTCTACCGCGCGAGTGAGTGAATGGAGGGTGTCTGAGGGTGGGTGTGGTGTATACATTTTCGTTCGCGTCTGTCACCATGCATGGGTTCATGTTTGGAGGTGGTAGTGGTAGGCAGCTACCGGTAAAGTTACAGTTTTTATCCAACAACCTTAACGATAGCTTACCGGCAAACATTCTGCTACGGTTAAAGCTTCGTTAACCGATAACTCGATAAGATATACCGTAACATTCAGAGAGCGGTAAGCACGTCTCGGCTTGGTGGTACTGAGTGACGGTAGTGACGGGCCCAGTGCCCCGCTAATTTTATCGGTTAAACTTTTACCATTAAGCAAGTATTTACCGCTAAGGTCTCGGTAATTTTTTTTTTTTTTTACCATTAAAACAGTTTTTCGGCACTTTTTTTAATTTCTCAATAGAATTAATGTTATTTCTGTGATCAGCATACGAAACTATTAATTGTGAAAGTTTCATAAAAAAAATTCCGCGTGTCGCCAAACTAAGACCCATATTTATATGTATGTATGTATATATATATATATATACATATGTATATATATATATATATATATATACATATATACATATATATATATATATATATATATATACATATATAAATATATATATATATATATATATATGTGTGTGTGTGTGTGTGTGTGTGTGTGTGTGTGTGTGTGTGTGTGTGTGTGTGTGTGTGTGTGTGTGTGCTTAAGTGATTAAAATGCCAGTATGCTTCTGTTTCTAATTAAGAATATGAACTAATTTGTATGAAAAAATAATTGAGGAAATAAATAAGAAACATGCCGACAGTGAAATCTAATATATCCTTGAGTATTCACCTTGGTCTTTGGATCACGTGCTGGGCTAATTTGTATGAAATAAGTATTAAAACAAGGGAGCATAAAACAGTTTTTAGGAAAACATTACAAATTAGCATTTTTCACTAATAAAAAAAAAAGTAATGAAAAAATGAAAATAAAATAAAACAATCTTAACAAGTTCCAAGAGTCTAATTAATCTTTCATTTTCTGCATAGGCAGTTGATATAAACACCTTCATGTTCAAGATGTATCATCTTCACTGTACAATATCATACAACATAAAAATATTCACTTCACGTAACATATACATGTGACTGAAACAGTTTAGTGGGGGAATTATACTCTATTGGAAGGGGTAATTATACATAAGTTCACCAGAGAAGTTGAACAACTTTTATGACACGTTCACGTATAAGAACTCCCAGATACCCTTGTACCGCTAAAGTCTAAATTTTTAGCATTAAAACCGTTTCTTCGGCACTTTCTTTAATTTCTCCAAAAAATTAATGTTATTTCTGTAATCAGCATACGAAACTATACACCACACACACACGCACACGCACACACAGCTCTCTTCCGGGAGTGAAATAGGTGTCGATCACGGGTCCAACACGTGATCCAAAGACCAAGGTGACCAAAGTGAATCACACACACGCACACACACACCTGTCCAGGGCTGAAATAATTTCAGTATCGCTGCGCTCCGAGTCGTTAACTCCAACTCTCGTGGGCGGGGAGTTGGGGGGGAGGTGCGTGTAAGGTCACAGCATTACCCATAGATCGGTCATACGAGCTCTGAGCTGTTCCGAGAGGGAAATAGCTGTCGATCACGTGTATATATATATATATATATATATACACACATATATGGGTCTTCGTTTGGCGACACGCGGAATTTTTTTTATGAAACTTTCACAATTAATAGTTTCGTATCCTGATCACAGAAATAACATTAATTCTATTGAGAAATTGAAAAGAGTGCCGAAAAAACGGTTTTAATGATAAAAACTTACCGAGACCTTAGCGGCACATACTTGCTTAATGATAAAAGTTTAACCGGTAAAATTAGCGGGGCACTGGGCCTGTCACCACCGACACTCAGTACCACCAAGCCGAGACGTGCTTACCGCTCTCTTGAGTGTTATGGTATAGCTTATCGAGTTATCGGTTAACGAAACTTTACCGGTAGCAGAATTTTTGTCGGTAAGCTATCATTAAGTTTGCTGCCGATAAAAACCGGTAATTTCACCGGTAGCTGCCCACCACTAACCGACGCCCTGCCTGTCACGTCACGATCGATCAACGCCGTTCAGAAGGGTGACGCCATCACGGCGCGATATCCTTTTCATAAATACGACTCTACGGTTGGTTTTCGTTTTCAGGGCGACTGACAGAACCCTAACAGACTTTTCCACATAAATCAGTCGCTGGTTGGTTGCTTGTTTGCCACGCCGAAATCAAAGCAACAATAAATAGCTTGCGTAGACGCAGATTTAGTCGCTATTCAGAAATTACAAGATATTGTGAGGTGTGTCTTACATTAACATTATATTCGTTATAGTTTATATTTCCCTTTTGTGTAATGTGTGTGATTTTTTTTTTTTTTTTTTTTTAATAATGGTTATCTATTTTGTAATACTGCACCAGTGAATATCCACTCGACGCTGAGGTATTCTTCCTATAGGCCCCGTCACACTACGCGTCCAATCGTGGGGAACATCACCTCGGCGGTCACCGCAACACACTCAGAATGAGGCGCCCGGGGCACTTGACGCGCGCCACTGTCCTCCCAGCAGTGATGGGTTGGTGGCGCGCGACAGAAGCCCCACCAAACCGTCTCACTCACCATGTCACAGAAATATTAGCTCCACTGGCGTCGTGAAGACGTTATTCGACTAATAGAACTTTACAAGGATACCGTATGCCTGTGGCAAGTGAAACATCTCTAGGTGTGTTGTTTACATTGGTTTATAGGCGTTGAGACTAACGAAGTTGTGGTTTGTTTTCTTTAATCTCTCCGTCTACACTGAACAGCTCAAATCATTTCACGAGGAAAACACTAACGTGCCAATGGTGCTACTTACATATATATTTAAATGGCGGCTGTTGGCAAATAAAAATATTGTATATATATATACATATACACATATATATGTATATACACACACACACACACACACATATATATATATATATAAATATGTATATATAATGAATTCTCTAATATCTACTGCTTACTCTACAATGTATTATACATGAACCGAGTATGGACATTCAGTATTCATGCATACGTTTTATATATATATATATATATATATGTATATATATATATATATATATATATATATATATAAATTCTCTAATATCTACTGCTTACTCTACTTCCATAACGTATGATACATGAACCGAGTATGGACATTCAGTATTCATGCATACGTTATATATATATATATATATATATATATATATATATATATATATATGTATATGATATATATATATATACATACAATGGAAACACATATCAAAAATGTATCAGTCGTATGACAACTTGCAATTGGCAATGGCCGATGCACCTATCCTTTCACGCTCGGCCGAATGATCGCGGTGAAGTCCGACACAATAGGAGGTCCCGCGGGAGTTCTCTGGAGAGGTCGTGATCTGATATCCTGTAGCTAAATTGCGTGCATTAGTCGTGCACGCTGGGCATCTAAAGGACTGAATATTTCCTTCAATCATCTTGCAACACATCACCTCTACAAAGACAGAAATCCCAGGGACACTATGAATAGCACGCGTCACTTACCCGCGCCAATGAGTCACCGTTTGAACACAGGACGGTTAAAAGGAGCGCGCCTTTCACTCCCGCGTCTGGCCACCCTGACTCAAAAGACGCGTAGAGTGACGAGGCTTTTATTCAACTAATAGAACTGTATAAGGATAACGTGTGCTTGTGGCAAGTGAAACGTCACCTGTGTAAATATGTGACAGTTTTGATTAACTGGGGAGCGCGCGTCACTTGCCCGCGGCAATGAGTCACCGTTTGAATACACGACATTTAAAATGCGTGCGCCTTTCACTCCTGTGTTTGGCCACCCTGATTTAAAAGACGCGTAGTGTGACGTGGCGTGATATACATTGTTGTAATATGTTGCATTGTTTGAGTCAGATATTTATGAATAGGAAATGTGCAGGTCAGCAAGATTGAAGGTATTACCCAAAGCTAGTGCCTGTTGGGTACCTTCTTGTATGCATGTGGATCACGTGTCAGGCATAAGATAATGGTTAGTAAGGATACATGCCTCTCCGACTTCTTTGAGGTACGTCCTCGTACCTCGGGTTAAGGTCGAGATAGTGGGGTTTGGCATACAATTGCAAAGGTGATATGATAATGTGTCACGTCGCTAGTGAGAGACATTGACCTGTAAAATTAATTATTGGCTTGAATTAGTACTAGGAAAGGGAGGGAGGTTACGTATATTATCATATCATGGAATGTATTCAGTAAGCTATGGTAAAAAAAAAATTGCACTAAAATTGTCTATCACTTTTTTTTTCGATGGAAATGTATGGGAATATGTTTGTCACTGTAGTTCGGGATCTCTTTTCAATGCCATGTTTATTTTCTATTTATGTATATATATATATATATATATATATATATATATATATATATATATATATATATATTTTTTTTTTTTTTTTTACTTTATTTCAGATAAGAATCGGGCAGCACTTGCACTAGGTACCATAATTTATTGAATGCAAGACATCCTAAAATCAAATATTTGTTAGTGTGTGTGTGTGAAGTAATTTTGAGATTATGTTTGTTGTACATATCTAAAATATAATGACATATATGGAAAATTTGGGTGGCTCGGAGATTCACGTAATTCGCATCGTTCCGTAAAAGGGGGACTATTCTCTTGTTTCAACGAGAACTTTACACTGTCTTTCTTTTCTGTGAGATTTCACACTTTCATGTATAAAACATATGGATGTCAGTGTGTGTGTGTATGATATCACTTTTCCTGTCTTGCATAATGATCCGTGAAAAATATCTAATATCTATCCATAGAAGCGCTGGATTGGGCAGGGTCTCACCGCGGGCCAACCCCGATAGCTACGCTCGGCCGACGTGAAGTTCCTGGTCCTTGCCATGGGTCACGGCGTTTGAGGGAGGGGTGGAAGGTCGATTTCTTGTCAGGCTCTGTACAAGATCTAGAAAAGATTAGAGATTAGTTCATGTATGTGAATTAGTGCTCACAATGGCTGGCGAGGTCGTTGTGATGCTGGAGTGGGTAGAGGTTGCAATCGTCGCTCGGAGAGGACGGTTGCAGAGGGGTAGTGTGTAGACTGTAGAGGGAAGGGACTCGCCGCTGAATGAGATCGCTTGGAACTGCTGACCATTAAGTCAGCGCGCTGGACCTGGGCCCCTCGCGACCTGTTGGAGTCGCCTGGTTTCGTTCTAGAAGTAGAGGAATTAAGATAGTATTACTTAAGCAATGGGCGGGTGACAATGCCTCGCTATGTGTATGACGACGCTACGTGCCGGATGGGTGGCAAGGTCGGTTGTCTTGAGCAAATGCTGAAGTAGGTGCGTGGGTTGAATGAAGTCTTGTGGGCAGTTCCCTCGATTTTTCAGTCTGGATTGGATTGTGGTGGCTTGAATGAAGTCTTGAAGTCAACTGCGCTGGGCTTGATTGATGCTGGGTTTAGTTGCGTAGCACTGGGCGTCCTTGTGACTTGACTGGAGTTTGATGCGTTAATGTGTTGAGTTGCTTGAAGTGTTGAAGTTGCTTTGATGTAAATCACTGCTCTGGGCTAACGATTCTAGTCGTGTAACCGGGGCGGTCTCTCCAACTCAGCCACGTCACGGAGGGGTAGCATGGGTAGTCTTGGACGGGCGGTCTCTCCTACTCAGACGATGGTCTCTCTTCAGACTGCGGTCTCTCTTCAGACGGCGGTCTCTCTTCGGAGGCGTAGGGAGGGGTAGCGGGCTGCCACCACCGCTGCACACCAATATGTAGCTGTAATTTGGTTAGCTAATCTGGAAATTCGAGCTGGTGGGCAAGTGGGCTAGCAGTCGGCAGACCTGGTAGGTAATGACAACAGTCGAACTGGTGGGCAGGCGAGCTGACATACGGCAAATGTGGTAGGCGTGGTTAATCGTGAACGAGCGGCTTATCTTCGGAGATGTGAGGACCACAGCCTGGCACCAATATGTAGCCGTAGCTTGGGCTACACAACTGTGGTGGGCAAAAGGAATGTTAAGTCTTGGTTAGACTTTGAATTTATTGAAGCAGATACTTCCGGTAATTACATATCGGGATACAATCTCCCAAAAGGAGAATATCTCCCCTTCCGGGTCTAAGGGAAAGTATCTCCCCTAGTCTCCTCTCTCCGACGACGCAGTCGCCGCATATAGGAGGATATGCCTACCTAAGCATGTTTGGTGTAGGTTATCAGATACATCTTACATTTGGCATTTATACAATGATATATGTGTGTTAGTTGCATTGCAATGGATGGCTATCATTCGTGGATGTGCCTTGACATGATGTATGTATTGGAGTTACAATAATGTAGTTTGGTAGGTATAAAGAAAAGGTTAATGAAGTGTCTGACAACACTATGTACTTGATGGGTCGTGTGATGTACGTTGTTGTGACGTGGTGCATTGTTTGAGTCAGATGTTTATGATTAGGAAATATGTAGGTCAGCAAAATTGGAGGTATTGCCCAAAACTAGTGCCTGTTGTGTACCTTCTTATATGTATGTGGATCACGTGTAAGGCATGTGATAATGGTTAATAAGGATACAAGTAACCTATAACCTAATTTTTAACACCCTCAAGTGAGACCAGATCTTAGTCCAGTTTCAATCACCATTGACAATCAAAGGGCACCTCTTAGCATAATAGCATATTTCCCTAACGCAAACATTTATGGATGCTTCTTCTATTTCAGCCAGTGCTTGTGGAGACAATTACAGGGCTTAGAACTTCAGACTTGATATAATAATCCAAGAAATGCACTCAGTGTCTATTCTATTCAAGCTTTAATATTTGTGCCTGTCAGTGACGTTGGTGAAAGCCTCACCGAATTTGCCGTTTCACTCGATAAAGAAACTGATGAGATTCTATATGAGTTTCTTAGCTACTTTGAAGGAACGTCGATTGGAATTTTACAGTGTGGGAGACGACGAAGACCTGCATATGCACCGATTTACTATAAATATAATTACCGTTGATGTGGGTAATGGCAGAAAAGTTTATTCAGCTTAGAGGAGGCTCTACGTGTGACAAGGATATCAGTTATATTACAAGTGCCAGTGTCGAAGCTATCTGACATCCTTTAGTCACCTCCTTCCATTCTGACGTTTTACAATTCTTCTCGTGAGTCGATCTTTCAGGAAGTCTATCATACATTGCAGGAGATCCTTTTTAATTCCTTTTAAATGCTCCAATTTCCAAACTAATCATTCAAGAGATATTTTTGTAAAAGCTTTCTCCTGCTCATGTGAGCGAGTGTTCCCGTGCCCTTTATTAACTTTTCATTTTAATCCTTTCGGTGGCTGCAGGGTCAGACACGAGCTTACAAAGAAGTGCGCTTGAATTCAGAAGGCGTAAAGCTTCATACTGATGATTTGTAGTGAATCGGCTGCTAGATTACGTCAACGCCTAGTTTCAGACTTTACCCTTGCAAATATGAATCATTCTAAAATCGTTGCACTAATCCTGATGTGCAGTAGCTCTCTTTACTGCCTGTTTTATATCAAATTGAGGGATGTGGGTGATCGAAACTTTCGTTTTAACTACATGAACCTAAGTTTTTTTGAAGACTGGAGCTCTCCTCCACTAAGATGGGTTCCAGTCCAGAACAAGTCGGAATATGTGGGCGAGATGGCCAATGCAACACTCCCCTTCTTGAAGCTTGATTCTCCAGAAACCAAAGAACTCCTAGACGGGAACGTGGACTGCAGCAAGCCTTGGGTAACCATTCCAACATCTGGGCAACTCGGGAGCAACGTTATGCAGACTTTCTTTGTGTACAACCTCAGGTTTAAGCACAAACTGCAGGTGCGAAAAACACTATACAATTTTTATTTGTGTATAATGTCAAATACAAATACATGCTGTGAGTATAAATTCTAAAACATATCTAATTTCCACACAGCTGTAGTGAGAATAGTGCCCCATTTCTATTTTCAAGACAACACCATTTCGCAGTCACACAAAACAGATTTAAACGATAAATACAAAGGCTTGGAGGAGGTTTTCTTTCCCAGCCTTTCTGAATAATTTTTCTAATTCACCATCCCACTCCCACAAAGTGAGAAGTGAGAAACCCATGAAAAGGCAATCCCTGTCAGTTGCGGTACCAGGAATCGAACTCATGACCACCTGCTCATTTTTTTTTTTTTTTTTTTTTTTTTTTTTTTTTTTTTTTTATTGGATGGCATGAATTGAACATATAATTTCGAGCAGTTACAATACCATGACACGCCAACTACATGGGTTGCAAAAAGACAAAATGGACAGTGGCACAACACATGTGAGACTCCTTAGATGGTGATTTGCCGAATACACTATATCCATCTAACCAAGAAAGAATAAGACTATACTAAGGTCAAGAGAAAGTACCATAAAGAATATAATAAACGCACAGTTAGCCACAACTTTTATCGACATATGACGTAAGTGGGAGTAGGAAACACAGGAGTCTTAGTCTGAGTTTATTCCTGACTAGTTTCGCAGTTATGCTTTATCAAAGAAATTGTATATCAGATTGGCTGGTTGAACATGTGATTATCTACACACCTGCCTTACTGCCTTCGGAGTCCATAAGTGTTGTCTAGAATGTGGTCTGTTGAGCCTAGCTGTGATCAGCTATGTTGGCGTTTCATAATTATCTGTGCGGCGGATATCGTCGCAAGATATGGGAGTGCCGTTCTATATCTTCGGTTATGTAAAATACTACGTCAGCTCCAGTCTTCCAGGCTTCGGGGTCCGTGACGTTGAATTGCTTTCCTCCCCTCAGGACGATATTGTCATTGCCGCTATATAGATGACATTTTCGTTAGAGTCTAAGATATTCAAGAACTCCAAAGACTCAGCGAACAACTCATAGAAGCTTCCGGCCTTAATTTTACGCTCGAAGAATCGAACAATGGCAGTTTGCCCTTCCTCGATGTCTTAGTAACCAGTCATAACAACAAGTACACCACATCAGTATACGTAAAACCCAGCAACAAAAGCCTCTGTCTTAATGGTAAAAGTGAATGCCCTCAACGATACTTAACCTCCACTATCAACGCATACGCACGACGCGCCATATCACACTGCTCTACATGGAAAGATACACACACTGAACTGGAAAGACTTACCCAAGTCCTTATTAACAATGGGTACAGTAACAAGTTAATCAACGAAGCAACACAATGAGCTATCAACAACTGGTATACCAACAAAACCACCACACAAAGACAAGAAAACATCAATATATATTACAGAAATTAAATTTCATCAGAATATAAGACAGATGAAAAAGTCATTAAAGACATAATTACCAAACACGTCAAACTCTCTGACCCAGAGGACAAAATCTCACTGACCATATACTACAAGACCCGAAAGACGTCACAACTTTTACTGAGAAACCACCCTCCCAAATCGACACCGTCTTTACAAGAAAACCACGTCATTTACCAACATAATTGTACCGTTGAGAACTGTGGGTCTCAAACATACATCGGAATGACGAGGACAAAACTTACAAGACGATTAACTTGCCACCTACAACATGGATCCATAAAGAATCACTATAACACCAAACATAATACTTCCCTCACCCCTCAAAACTTAGAAGGAACAGTAATAATAGACAGAGAAAGAGATTCCCGCAGATTAGCATTTATTGAAGCAATTTGCATAGCAGAATTAAAACCAACCATGAATATACACAGCATAGACCTCCAGATTCTCCCATGCCATAAGCGCACTTGACCTCTCCTAGTGATTCCTGAAGACTATGAAGCAGCCAATCAGGAAGATCGCTTCACACGACACCATCCAAGCAATCAGAAATAAAATAGTATATAAACGTCACACATATACACCCAAAACAGTTAGCCTGAAGATGGTCTCCAGAGAAGACCGAAACGTTGCAACCTCATACGGACAGCTACTCAGCAAACTAACAGTCCAACACCGTAAATTAGCAAGAGATATTGAAGTTCTCAACAAAAAGATAAACAATGCAGAAACAGCAATATTACTTAATCTCGTCTTTAAGGCATATTAAATTGTATGCAACAGCAAATTGAGCTCTGATGAGTTTCCGATGAAGATTTTCAAGTCTTCTGAAGATCTCTAGCATGGGGAGGCAAAGAAAACACTAAGTTCCCGATAAAAGCCATCTAATGGGTGGAACAGGATACAAGACGTTTCGCTAATCACAGTTAGCATTTTCAATTGTAACAAGAACAGAGAAATGGGTGATTATAAAGTCAGAAAGTAAACACTGGGAAAGATCACAAAGAGGTTGACCGTTACTCTGGTCTAAAACTGGGAAAGGACACGTTTGAATACTGGGGAAGGATACGTGGGAGGTCACAGTGCAATAAAAGAATGAATAAATTGAAGAATTTCTTTTCATTGTTGTTGAGCCGCTCTTGGCCTCACTGATAGCCATAATCAAACGCAGGATTAGTAGATATATGTATAAGCAAATAAGTAATAGAGGAATATTCGTGAGTCAATAGATAAATGATTTAATAAACAAAAAAAAATTTTGTTAATGTATATATGATGAGGCAAATATGGAAGTGAAAAGATGTTGGCAGAATTACGAAGACTGAGAAAAGCAAGATAGAGATGACTTTTTTTTTTTTTTTTTTTTTTTACCCTTCTCTTCGCAAGGGAGGTCCTTAAATTGTATATTTATAATCCCAACAGGCCGGCATGACACGCCCTATGTGGGATTACCTACGTAAAGTATTCCCCTACACCCACCATCGGCTTCTTCCACCTGACTGTCTCAAACAAGTGAGTACTAGCTTCCTAGAGCAGGAATGTCATTGCAAAATATTTATTTTTCTTTAATTTAGAAACATACAATGTACATACTAATGTTTTAACAACATTCATGAATACAAAGGCAGTAGTTAAAAAATAACAAGTGGTAACACGTATTTGCAGGGAGGGAAGAGGAGGTGGAGTAGGGTGAGAGGAGGAAGGAGGAGTGGAGTGGGAGGAGGGAGGAGGTGTGGGGTGGGAGAGGGTAGGGGATGGGAAGGGGAGTAGGGTGGAAAAGGGGGAGGAGGAGGAGGAGAAGTGGGGTGGGAAAAAGGTGTAGGGGGAAGAACGGGGTGGGAGGGGGTAGGAGGTGGAGGAGGAGAGGGGTAGGAATGGGAAGGAGGAGGAGGAGCAGGAGGAGGGGGGGGATGGCTTCTGACGATGGGGTGGGCGGGTGTTGGAGGGGGTGGTGGTGTTTTTTTTTTTTCAAAATTTGGGAGTGAGGTATCACTCCCACGGGCTTTGAGCCCGTGCGGTGGTGTTTATGTAAGACACACCTTGTGGAGAGGAGGTGGAATAGTGTAACTAGTCAGAGGGTGATAGGGGGCAGTAGAAAAGAGAGCCAACTCTCCATTTCCCACCACAGCATCGGTCTTTGACAAATTCGATTTTAACCCATGCAGTCTTTAGTACGAAAATATACGCTTTGCTTTTTTGTGCCATTTTACGGCCCTTGATTTTTGTTTGCACGAAATGTGACAACAAGAGGACACCAGAAACAAACAAAAAGAAACAAAAACACATTGATTAAAAAAAAAAAAAAAAAAAAGACAGTGGTTCTTCTGTCCGACCGGTCATTCCCCACTTGGCAACTCCGCCATTCCCCACCAGTGGGGAATTCCCCACAGGTTAAGAACCACTGCTCTAGTAGCTGACGGATCTCATAGGAGCTTTGAAGGCGGCAGAGGCGGCTCACAAGACCTTCAGGGGGAGCTGGTGGTGGTCCGATTTCAAATCCTGCCCAGGGCCGAAATAATTTTTAGTATCGCTACACTGCGAGTCGTTATTTCAACTCTCGTGGGCAGGGAGTTGGGTGTGTGTGTGCGTGTAAGGTCACAGCATTACTCATAGGTCGCTCATATACGAGCTCTAAGTTCTCTTCGGAAGGGAAATAGCTATCGATCACGAGTCCAACACGTGATCTAAGACTATGAATCACACACACACATGCATACACACACACACACACACACACACACACACACACACACACACACACACACACATATATATATATATATATATATATATATATATGTATATATATATATATATATATATATATATATATATATATATAGGGATGAATGGGCTAGATACACTTATATATATATATATATATATATATATACATATATATATACATATATATATATATATATATATATATATATATATATATATATATATATATATATATATATATATATATATATATATATATATACAGTATATATATAATTGTCAGCCATTTCACCTCGCTCACGGACCCCGCTGCAGAAAATAACGGGCACGTCGCAAGCTGAGGAGGCAACGGAGCGTTTGCGTTGTTGTCCTTCCTGCCAGATGTGCATTGCCCTGTCTGCATCCCACGTGTGAGGAGAGAGAGGGGTTGATGTAATATCGCGAAGATATAGAGACTGAATGGACAAAGGGATGACACGGGCCGAAGGATTTCTTTCTTTCTTTCTTTCTTTTGTTATCATCACTGGATAGAGGTGGGGTATGTCATGAAACGGTGGGGGGT
>NC_134799.1:972335-1042335 GCF_046742065.1 Oratosquilla oratoria
AACAGGAAACACCATATATGGAGTATAATCTAGGTGGGCAATGTAACTAGTTGGGTTCCCCAGGGCTCGATTTTGGGTCCCTTGTTGTTCATTATGTACATAGTCGACTTAGACGACAGGATAAATAGTGATGTTAGTAAGTTTACGGACGACACTAAAATAGGATGCCTGATTAGGTCAGGAGACGACGCAGAGATTCTGCAGGATGAGCTTAACAAATTGTTAACATGGTCGGTGAAGTGGTAAATGAACTTCAATATCTCTAAGTGTAGCGTGTTAAACGTGGTGCTCCACAACCTCGAAAATAGATATAGCTTTTAGAGAAAACTGAGTGCGAGAGAGACTTGGGAGTTCAAGTGATAGGCAATATTTGTAAGTCCGGACCTTAGAACCAGGAAACAGTGCATTAGCACTAGGAATAAAGCTAACAGAGTATTACGTTTCATTGCTAGGACGGTAACGAATAGAAGTGCAGAGGTAATTATTAAACTCTATCTAGCGATAGTTGGACCCATCCTTGACTATGCGGTACAGTTTTGGTCTCCGTCCTACAGAATGGACATCAATTAACTAGAATCAGTACAGAGAAGAATGACCAAAATGATACATGGACTCAGAAATTTGCCTTACGAAGAGAGGCTTAGGCACCTTAACTTACACTCTCTGGAAAGACGCAGAGTGCGGGGTGATCTAATAGAGGTGTTCAAGTGGGTCAAAGGCTTTAACAAGGGTGATGCAAACAAGGTCATCATATTAAAACAACAGGGCAGAACTCGCAGTAATGGATTTAAATTGGACAAATTTAGATTTAAGAAGGAAATAGGCAAGAATTGGTTTACTAATAGGGTGGTCAACGAATGGAATAGATTTAGTAACCATGTAGTGAGCGCTGAAACTATCGGTTGTTTTAAGAAACGGTTAGACAACTTTATGGATGGGGATGACAGGTGGTGATGGATATGGAGCTGCCTTATGGTCTCTTACAGTCTCCTTCATTTTTATGTTCTTATGCCTCAGCCAGGTTTGGAATCATCCTTTTTTTTTCTATATTAAGGGAGCGTCGCCAGCGATATTTCGAAAAATTCTGGTACATGAGCGAATTTTAGGTAAACATTTCAAAAGAATCTCTATGATGGTGACAACACTCATACAAAGTTATACAGCTGTATTTCGTTTCTATTTTTTATACAGAATAAAATGGATAAAATATTGGCAACCTCTGGCAACCCCATTGCATAAAAAAACATTCTGTATATTGAAATAGCTATTTCGTTTTTTTTTTTTTTTTTTTTTTTTTTTTTTTTTTTTTTTTTTTTTACAGAACTGTGTTTATGGAGATATTTGGCAATTCCTCCCACCAGTATACCCCTCAAAAATAGTGGACAGGGCACCAGTACTCTTGAAAAGTTCAAAGGAAGATGACGTCCCTCTTGGCGCTTTCACCATGCGCAACAATTTTGATTCCTCGCCCTGTATTGTTGCTGTGATCATGGAAAAATTAACAAGAAACAAGAGAGTGAAGCGGCAGAATATAGAGAGGGCCCGTGAGTGCCTGAAATAGAAACAAGAAGGAAAAAGAAAGAAAGAGGAGAAAAGCAGCACAGCTGCACCCAGCACTCCGCAAGCATTTACTAGCCACGCCCACCTTACACCTCCTCCACCCACGCCACACCACTCACCCTCACCTCACACCTCATCAGCAAAGAGGAAATTGGAGATTTGCTATACATCGCAACCATCAAACAAATGGTCGCGAAAAATGGTCGCGAAAATTTAAATCCCCCGTCCTGTAAAGTTTATGTTTTTGTTCTTTCTGTTGTAATATCTTCGGTTGTTCTTTATGGATTTTTGTCATTTTTGTTTCATTTGAAAGTAAACATCATGCTCTTTATTTTCTACAGTAAAAATAAAAGACATTTATTTTCTATTTATGAAACCTGAATTTTGCAGCATTTTTTAATTATTCAGAGAAACAAATTAATAAAAAAAATCAGAGGTATTAGTTTGAAAAAATGTATTCAATAAGATTTGTTCCCCAGACTCTAAGCTTTCATTTCATACCAAGCTGAATGATGTGGAAGGATTTTCCATTAAGTAATTAGAGCTTCAATAGAGCTCACTTTATCTTCATTAAATATTCACTATGCCTTATATATACATGGGAGGAACACAATACCCTGAGGAATTACACACTAATGTAAGGGGTATTTATACCTATATTCATTAAACACATATTTGAAGAAAAAAAAATCACCTACTCTATAAAGTGATGTGACACTCCCTTAATCTTTTGTGAGGCATCTTGTTGAAAGCCTTTTCAAGGTCTAGGTATGCACAATCCACTCTACCCCCTCTTTCATGTAGGACATCAACTACTCAAATAAAAACTCTTACAAATTACTCTCTTTTTCTGAATCTGAATTCATTGTCAACCAAAATTCCTTCCTCTTCCAAGCAGTTCATCCATCTATCTTTTACATTTTCCCACAAATATTGCCTATCGTGCGTTTCTTCCCTTTGAAATTGGTGTCACATCTGATTTCCAGCCCATGGCCACTTTCTCCTCTTATAGGGAATATACAGTCATTTGGTGTGTTCCACCCATTGTGCTTTAGAATCTTTCACTATCCAATCAGATATCTCATCTGACCCTGAGGCTTTTTTCACTGCCAAGTGCTCGAGAAATCCATTTGTTCCACGTACTTACACTTATATTTTGTTTAACAAGACAGTTCCATAACCTGCATCATTCTTTCCCTCAAAGTCTCTTCCATTGGTAATTACCAATTTGAAAATTGCATTCATTATTTTAGCTTGCTTCTTTATACTACCCCTTCAACTTTTAACTTGGGTATTCCTTCTGTACTTCTGCTTGTCATTTACAAATGTGTAGAATAACCTAGATTCATCTTTACACTTATCGGTAACTCAGTTTTCAAAGTTCTTTTCTTCTTCCCTCCTTCTCTTTTGTGCACTTATCCCCGGTTTCTTTGCATTATTCTTCTGCCTTGCCTCTCTTTTATGTTGCTGTTGTGCATCTTTTGTTAAACGAATCCTACTTCTTTATTCTCTCCCACTTATCCTTAGCACGCACAGTTTCACCTTCGGGTAGATTTCCCATTTCTTCTTTGTTTCTTTTATTTCACTAACCTCATCCAATAGGTTTCTTCAAAGTACATTTTTATTTACAAACAGATAATCGTAGTTTTTGCAGTGTTGTTTGTCTCTCTCCTATGTATAATTCTTCTCTTATTTCTTTCAGACTAAATTCAAGAATTACACTATGAATTTGATTATTGGGTACTAGTAATTCAGTATCCTAATCACCTTAGGTTATCCAGTTAAGATCAAATCTAATTTTCTTTGTGTACCTTCAAATTTGTATATTGTTGGTTCTATCCCACATTGGGCCATTATGTTATTCATTGTTATATTCAATTATGTATTGCCTCATGATTACCCAATTAATCCCTTGCCCCTGGCCTCTCCTGTAGAATGACCTTCCGGCAAGTCTACATGTCACTCAGGCAAGAAATAATGTGTTGTTGTCCAGGGATTTTTAGTTTGATCATCGTAATATGAGGTGTTCTGTGTCCTCTCTGCAGTGGTTGCATCTGGGGGCAGTTCGAGACTGCAGTCGGGCCTATACTGTGTGAGTACTCTTTTAATACTCGAAAGCGTCCTTACCGCAAGCGTGCTGGTGTGATTCTTATCAGATGTGGGATCCCTCACCCTCGTATTTACGCATCTACAGTATATGGAAAACTGCATTTCTTCACATCCTTTAGACTTGTGCTCTTTCTTAACTTGTTCCCATTACCTGAAGCGCTCCCACCCTTACTCAAGAGATATTCACTATCAATGCAATCTATTCCCTTTAGTGACCTGAATAGTATAACCATATCACTTCTTTCTCTTCGATCTTTCAAAGTTGACAGACCCAGTGATTTTAGCCTCTCCTCACTTGGTTTACCTGCCATGCCGGGGCCTAGTTTGGTTGCTGTCCTTTGTATTCTATCAATCTCGTGTGTGTGTGTGTGTGTGTGTGTGTGCGTGTGTGTGTGTGTGTGTGTGCGTGTGTCCTTATTCATATTTATCTCTACGCGGTTTACAGGGTGGTAAAGGCCCCATCACACGGTGTGTCAAACCATGGGGAACTCACCCCAGCGGTTACCGCAACACACTCAAGGCCAAGTCACACTGCAAGTCTATTGAGAAAGGGTAGCCTGGGGCTGGAGTGAAAGGTGCGCGCGTTTTCAAGGCCCCGTCACACTACGTGTCAAATCGTGGGGAAATCACCACGGCGGCCACTGCAATACACTCAAACTGAGGCGCGCGGGGCATTTGACGCGCGTCACTGTCCTCCTAGCAAGTGACGCGCAACAAAAGACTCACAAAACCGCCTCACTCACCATGTCACAGAAGTCTCACGTCTACCGGCGTCGTGAGGATCATTATTCGATTATATAGAACTGTACAAGGATAATGTGCGCCTGTGGCAAGTGAAACATTACCTGTACAATGTTGCGACAGCTTTGATGAACTGAGTAACGCGCGCCACTTCCCCACGGCAATGAGTCACCATTTGAACAAAGAACGGCTAAAATGTGTGCTCCTTTCACTCCTGCGCCTGGCCATCCTGACCCAAAAGACGCGTAGTGTTGTGATCTTAATATCCCATTTTTATTGATCATGAAGCTATTAATCAGAGCCTACAAAGTATGTAGCAGTGATATGGGAACTCATACCTGAAAGGGGACATAACCAAGCTCTAACGTCAATGGGACATCACCAAGACTTAATATACGAGGAAAGAATAGAAAAAAGAATCGCAAAGGAAATGACAACGTTAAGTGAAAAGAGAGGTTGATATAATGAACTTGTATAAATACAAACGGGAAAGTTTGCAAAGAAGATAATGTAAAGACATGAGGGACATGAGGACATGAAAGACAGGAGGACGTGATGAGCTTCCAGAAGTAAGGCTATGGAAAACAGGATACTTCAGCTTTCTTAAAAGAGCAATAGACAAAACATGAGACTAGTGCTAGACTATGCTAATCCAGCATAGGCAGCACCCATCTCAAATACATAATACCATAAATTACAAATCACACAATACTGGTGACTTAAAACAAATCCCCTGTACGAGGAATCATAAGTTTTACAATTATATTAACTCATGTACGGCACACAATACGAGCACAGCACCCCCTTAAACAAAACTCGTAACACCCACCAAACTACATGGAAAAACACCTAACAACACTCAGAACCATTAAAGATAAACCAAAACTCTGTTGTTACATAATGCTCAACACCGTCTCACCACCCTCATCCAACAACACCGTCACGAACAAACTTACACCCTTAATTCTCACAAATGGAGCTCTCGATAGCTTGGAATCAAACAAGGTGTTTAACCGCTTCTTGCCGCCAGTACACAAATCCGAATGAAATTAAACAGAACAGAGTTTATCAAATCAGACTCCGCTGTGACCACCATACAACATTTAGTACATGGCAAAGCAAGCTACGTAACACGACATATTACACATGCCCACTCTGACAGGCAGCCTTACACTCAACCAAGAAGCTACACTCTCCAGCAATGTCAACACATTTACATGATGTAGCATATATAGGGTGGAGAACCTTTATTAGGCTGAGGCCCAAGAGGACAACCATTTTCCCCCGTAAAGGAAATCACAACCCACTGTCTTCAACAGCAACAGCAAGAGCAATACCAAACATATCTGCTCCCATCACCCCAACAACAACAGGGTATGGTTTTAGAATTCTACTATATTTAATGTTATGCCGTCAAAGGAAACGAAATCTACCATGAATTAGCTTTACATCTAATCACACCTTACCCTAGATATACTATATATTATTACTTCATTTAAGGAGCTAATAAGATATATGTAACGTACATCAGTGGTTTGACCCTTTTGGAGTCTGTATATGCTCACATAATCTAACACTGAGGGGGCGGATGGTTTATTTCCAGCCGGGCCAGGGACAGTGGTGGGCGTGCACGTGAGAAGGACCGACAAGGCGGTGGAGAGATCAAGAAAAATTTTCACACATCTCTTGTTTCACCCGCCTACTTCCATCTCGCAATCGCTTCTGCAAGGAAAATGTAGGTCCCGTCTCTCTCCTTCTAATTGCTTGATGATCATTTAACGTATTTTTTTTTCTACTTCATTATTCTTACGTTCAGTCTGGAGAAACGCTTACTCACAATGTACGGTAAGTAAACTTGTTTTCTGCATTTCCTCCAACAGGTTCGATAATGTGGCTTTTGTTGTTCTAACCGACGACATGAAATGGACTCACCAGAGTCTGCTAACCGCGCATCCGGACGCAGTGCTTCAAGACATGCCCAGCAAACGCGACACAGACTTGGCGATCATGTCTCTTTGCGACCACGTCATCACCAGCGTCGGCAACTTCGGTTTTCTGGGAGGCTGGCTATCTGGGGGGAAAATTTTCTACCCTGAAGCTACATTTCAAGGTAACGACAGGCCATTACCTGCCCAGGCGGAGAATTCCAAAAGATATAATCACTTCATAGCCATTTCGTACAACCATACAAATTAGTTGAGAGGCCATTTTGACCTTATCAGGGGTTATCAACCTTGGGTACATGTACCCCCAGTGCTACATTTGCACTATTCAAGGTGTACATTAGGCTATTCGAGCACTGTTGTTATTTCCATTAACATAGTTTTGTGAGTCAGCATTTTCAGTGCTGCTGGGAATTAAATCAAAATACCAAAACTCAAAATACTTGGTTATTTCTTTCGCTGTGCTTTTGCTAAGATTTGCCCCCAAAATTTTATTGTAGCTTTACTTAACAATGAGCATTATGGGTTGTTAGTAGTCCTCACGACCGGTCCTTACTTCGTCATTCCCGTCCTCATCTTTTCTCTGCCGACTTTTGACCTCCGAGACCCCCCAGATCGACTGCCGCCACGTGTCTGCCAGATCGGCTGCGGCCATTATCTGCCAGTTCGACTATACCCGTTGCACTGAGAAATGGCCGTTAGGGCGGAGCACTGGGAGTTCCCCTGTGGTGCCACATATAATTATTATATAATTTTATTCTATTTTATAATTCAATTTTATAATCTTATAATGTTGCCACATATGATTATATTATAGTTTTTTGTCACACACCACCACTGAGGTAAAAATCAAAGCAATGTTTTTATACAAAGGTTTCGTTTCTTCGAGTCTAGACATGGCATATGGGCAAGAGAGAGCGACGTTGCCGCTACATCTAATCTCTGGCCCCACCCCCCTCACACTGCATTCAGAAAACATTGCATCCACACGCACGTTCTCGCCATGGATGCCCATCTGTGGCAACACCAGGAAATCTCCTAGCCCCGCCTTAGCGGTCATTTCTCCTTGCGCTGACTATACCAGGTCTACCGACTGCCAGTTCGCTGCCACACTTGTCTTCCAAATATCTGCCGCCATTTGTCAGTGGACAAGGTGCAGGGATGACCCGTCATTCAGGAGGTGCTACGATAAGAGTTAGGGTGGAGGGGTGTGGAGTGTATTCAGGGATGGAATGGGTGGGAATGATTTTATGCCTTTTTCTTTTTGGCTACCCCCCTTGTAAGGGGGAAGAAGCCTTGGTATATGTATGTATGTATTTGTCTGCCAGATTGACTACCGTAATGTCCATTACCACTCTTAATAGAGTGCAGTTTGATCCATACCACCAGTTATCAAAATACCAACTTGACAATAGGTAAAAATGTAACCTTGCGAGTGTGACGTAATGTCGCCTCTTCCTCATTGGTGGACGCATTGACCCTTGCGACCTGACCTACCGCCTTCCAGGGGTAAATTGTCCTCTACTCTTATGCAAACTGTCCTTGTTCCTTTTTTATGTGTATATAATCTATGTATTTCTATTAACTATGTACTTTTTGGACTGAAGATCTAACATACGAAAGCTCTCTGTTTTGTTAGTTTCTTTTTCCTAGTGTTCTACTTTTCACAAGATAACACACTCACCCGTGTTCTTTATATAATATATATATATATATATATATATATATATATATATACATATATATATATATATACACATATATACATATATATATATATATACATATATATATACATATATATATATATATACGTAGATGACATTTTCACTCTTTGGGATGAAAATTGGGGCTCATTCGATAACTTCTTTGCTAATTTAAATTCCTTAGCCTCCAACATTAAGTTTAAAGTTGATTGGGAAGAACAAGGTAAGCTACCCTTTTTAGATATTCTTATTGTTCGTGACGGAGACAAGCTTGCTTTTACCGTCTATAGAAAAGAAACCCATTCTGGTAGTTATCTTCATTTTTTCAGCAGTCACCCAGACAAAGTAAAAAGTAGCGTCGTTTCAGGACTATTCCTTCGAGCTCTTAGAATTTGCAGCCCCCAGTTTCTTGAAGGAGAATTTAACATTATAAAATCTCAACTTAGTAATTTAGCTTACCCGGATTGGTTTTTGGTCAAAGCCCTCAGCCGAGCGAGATCCAATTTTTTCAACACCACCCCCACTTCCTCTAATTTTTCATTGGGTAAGAGCTCTTTAATCGTTCCCTTTTCTGAATCATTCATTCCCTCGACCAAATTTCTTCCCAAAGACAAATTAAATTTGATTAATTATTACCCTAACACCATTAATAAAAAGGTGGTAAATGTCCATCAAAGGTTAAAAGAAGAACAGAGCCAAGGGGTTTATTCGATTCCGTGTAAAGGTTGTGACTTAGTTTACATCGGACAGACTGGAAGGGATTTGAATACCAGGATGATTGAACATAAACGTTCCATTAAATATGCAAAAGATAGCTCAGCTGTGTTCCAACATGTTAAGCAATTTAAACATTGTTTAGATTGGGACAGAGCTGAGCTTATTTATAAATCCAGATGTGAGTTCAGGAGAAAAATGGTAGAATCTACGATCATTGAATTTCAGCCCAACATGAATATTTCAAAGGGGCAATGGTCCCCGGACATAATGTCCGGATTCTTCATCTCCAACCTAGTGAAAGCTCATTTGCCTCCTGACCTCACATACGGAGTGAGAAGAGGGTAGAGATATCTTCCCATGTTCCCCTTTCTTTTGTTAAGGGTGCTACTTAAACAGTACGCCCTCTCTCTTATTTGTATCTACTGAAGAGGATTGCAGTTTGCAATCGAAATATATAGATTCCCCGTTTCCAGTCTTTTCTACTCCAACAGTGGTTTCTACGTTATATATATATATATGTATATATATATATATATGTATATATATATATATATATGTATGTATATATATATATGTGTGTGTGTGTGTGTGTGTGTGTGTGTGTGTGTGTGTGTGTGTGTGTGTGTGTGTGTGTGTGTGTGTGTGTGTGTGTGTGTGTGGGTTACCTAATAGGAATA
Organism: Oratosquilla oratoria; assembly: GCF_046742065.1. NCBI lineage: Eukaryota > Metazoa > Arthropoda > Malacostraca > Stomatopoda > Squillidae > Oratosquilla > Oratosquilla oratoria. The sequence continues at coordinate 981,789 of NC_134799.1, forward strand.
TTAGCGTCTTTAATAACTAAAGCCAAAATTATCAGAAAATTAAACAAAAACAAAAAAGAAAAATTGAGCAGTCGTTACCTAGTAGTTCCCCTTTCCAACATAATAGACTAGTTAGAATAGACATTGAGGTCATCTGGCTTAAGCATCGTGAGTGACGCAGGCAAGAAGATAGGCGGCTTGATGAGAAAGAAAAGAGAAAATCATAAGAACAACGAAAGAATAGTGTATAGGATTCCATACACGGTTGGAGAAAAGACTTAGTGAGCACAGAGCAGACGTCTGACACCATCGCGAAACGAGTGCATTATCAAATCCCATTAAAGAAAAGGGGCATTTACCAAAATGGAAGTCAGCAGAACGAAAACTTATCCAGTCAGTAAAAGAAAAGTGCTTGAAGCACTAAATATCGCTACAAATGAGAACACAAATCAAAGAACGGGTGACATTAAATGGGCAGAAACCATCATGGACATAGCAACAACCAGTAGGACAATGAGTAAAGGCAGCAATGACTGCAACAGCTCTGTAGGGAAGAGGCCAAACGCAGAGTATGGGAGTCCAAAATATATTGGACTCCCATACTCTGCGTTTGGCCTCTTCCCTACACGTAGGACAATACAACACCGGAACAGATACGAAAGAAAACCCGGCAATGAACAGTAGGATGCTCCTCACAGTGTCCCCTAGTAATGATATATTTGTATGCCTTGTTTTCTCTTTAATATATTATTTCTCCAAAGAAGCTTCTTTTTTGTGCGAAACTAGCCAAAAATAAACTTGAGTTCTAATCCGTGTCCCTCTCACCTACTTTTTCCAACTGTCACAATCTCTCTCTCTTTATATATATATATATATATATATATATATATATATATATATATATATATATATGTGTGTGTGTGTGTGTGTGTGTGTGTGTGTTGAGAAGGGGAGAAGCGTAAACACCAGACTCAAAGTGGGAAGTTTAATGCCCGACTTTTCGGTTCTAGTCCTAGGACCGTCTTCAGGGATGTGAAATATACAGTGTTCAAATGAGCTATTATACTGTTCGTGGTTGGAATTGGGAGAGATATTCCGCACTGCCGAATATCACACTATGACTCTTGTTCATCAACCAACGAGACTATAAAAATAACCGAGCAATTGTGTCTGCCCCACATCTTTCATAACTCTAACTTCCTTCCATTTCATTCTTTCCTTCCACTAAATCCCCCAATCCCCCCTCCCTCCCTCCCTCTCCCCCATCCTATCTATCCTGCCCTCTAACTAACTCTTGTTCACCTGGTCTTCTCTCGCTCACGTGGTTTGAAATGAGGCCACTTTATGTTGTGTTTTTAGCGTCCAGGTATATTGGGTTTAAATCTATGCACCTGTTTACGCTAACCTCTTTTGTCGTCCATGCTTCTAAGAATAGTCTCCTTTTCTTTGCATTGTCTCTATGTACCACTGTGGCTCCTTCTCAATCAATGTTGTGTTGTGGTTCGTTAACGTGTGTGTGTGTGTGTGTGTGTGTGTGTGTGTGTGTGTGTGTGTGTGTGTGTGTGTGATTTTCATTTATTATTAGTTTATATGTCAATTTATTATTATTTACTATTTACCTATTTGTTATTTAACTATAGCTATGCATTTATTTATGTATTTTATTTGTTATTTACATTATTATAGTTTTTATTTATTATTTTATTATTAACATGATTTTTCTTTCGCATCCGACCTAGATATGGATCAAAAGGTCTCCTGTCGGTATGCTCCGCCTTTGTAATCCTTTTTGTGTGTGTGTGTGTGTGTGTGTGTGTGTGTGTGTGTGTGTGTGTGTGTGTGTGTGTGTGTGTGTGTGTGTACACGTCATACCTCCCGCCTCCTCGCCCCCTGCCACCCACTCCCATGTCCTCAGAACTTTATCGATCATCGTGTTCGCTCCACGCATGCACTGCTATGTTCCCATTTGGTAAGGATCAGCGGCGAGGAAGAGGTAAGTCTGAGAGCCCAGTGGCTGATTTTGTATTTTTTATGTTTTTGTACGAAAGATGAGACAAAGAGGAGCTACATACAGTTGCAGGACCCACTGCTAACTGGCACGTCCCTGATGGTGAAAGGGGAAACCCATATAGATGTATGAGATACCGTCATAATGACAGCGTGGACCATTGGATACCTCATAGGTATATAGGGCTCCACCGAATACACTGAATAAGGTAACACCAAAGAAACATATGTCGGCAGGGAGGCGAGATTACTAATAAAATTCCTTCATCTCGCCAATACCACATAACGTGAAAAGAGTTGGAAAAGAACACAAAAGTTCTGGAAACATGCATGTTCCTAAGAATATTAAAAATAATCGACGCCCTTTACTTCAAGGACAGGAACCCAAGTTTGAATATACAGGCACTCGAATTATTAGCACGACCCAGCATGAAAACACGGGGTAAGTTGGAAGCCCGAGTAGATGTCAAATATGAAAATTTTCTAATTATCTAGTAATCTCCCCCCAGTCAGTATTTATTATATGGTCAAGTACCACCTGTACCACTTCCGGAAGAAGGCTCAGTTGAGACGAATTCCAGATCGGAGATTATGACCGCCTAAGCACAAGTTCTACAGAGCTTAGACCTAACAGCATCGCGGCGATTAGTGAGATCTAAAGAAAATATCTGCAAGAAAATTACCAATGCAGAAAATAGCATCACCTTCTACAATATATATATATATATATATATATATATATATATATATATGTGTGTGTGTGTGTGTGTGTGTGTGTGTGTGTGTATGTGTGTGTGTGTGTGTGTGTGTGTGTGTGTATACACTCGTATATTGGACATGGAAAGTCAGAAGTAGTAATTTCGGTCGTACCTCTCGCCTACTGCTTTCCTCCCATCCTAATTTCCTCAGAACTAATTACTCATCGAGATCGGTCTGTACTCACGCACTGCCGCAACTTTTTGGAAGCCAGGCCGGTGATGTACATTTGGTGAGGATCAGCGGCAAGGAAAAGGTAAGTCTGGACGCTCCGTGGCAGATTATATCTTTATTATATTCTCTTTACGAGAGATGAGGCTAAGAGCAGCTCGCACACACAACTCGCAGGACACACTGATGGTGAACAAGGGTTTACTTATAGATATATGGGGTTACCGTCATAATGACGGCGTGGGCTATTAAGTACCCTATAGATATATAGGGCTTCTTTGAATAATATATAGAATAAGGGGGCAATAAAAAAAAACATCTCAGTAGGAACTAGTTAGCAGGGAGGTGAGATTACTGCTACAATTCCTTCATAGCAAACATGATATGCACAGTCAAAATAAAAATGGACGTTGTCGTTGGGTCATTGTTTCCTTAAGGTCCAACTGCATATGCATATGAATTATGAGGTTTAATTTTGGGGGGATGTGCTGTATTAAAGTCTCTTTTTTACAGTTTCAATATTATCTATTCTTCTTTGTATTCTGATGAGATGTATTTTCTAAGGTACATTCAATTTTCTTTTTTTTCAGTTTTATCTTTTTCTGTGTAATACCATCTATATTTTGTTTGGTGAACACCATTGTTTAAAAGTACTTATGTTGATATATTTATATATGTGTGCACTTGTTTCTATGTGACGCAATGGAACTGCTCTTCATATGTAGGCGCTGATGGTTGAAGCCACATACCTTTGGGGGTATTCACTTTTACCGTACAAACAGTGGCCAGGTGAATATATCCTTGAGTATTCACCTTGGTCTTTGGATCACGTGCTGGGCTAATTTGTATGAAATAAGTATTAAAACAAGGGAGCATAAAAACAGTTTTTAGGAAAACATTTATTACAAATTAGCATTTTTCACTAATCAAAATAAAAAAATAATGAAAAAATGAAAACAAAATAAAACATAATCTTAACAAGTTGTTACCAAGAGTCTAATCTTTCATTTTCTGCATAGGCAGTTGATATAAACACCTTCATGTTCAAGATGTATCATCTTCACTGTACAATATCATACAACATAAAAATATTCACTTCACGTAACATACACACACACACACACAGACCTGTCCAGGGCTGAAATAATTTCAGTATCGCTGCGCTCCGAGTCGTTACTCCAACTCTCGTGGGCAGGGAGTTGGGGGTGAGGTGCGTGTAAGGTCACAGCATTACCCATAGATCGGTCATACGAGCTCTGAGCTGTCGATCACGTATATACATATATATATATATATATATACATATATATATATATATATATATATATATATATATATATATATATATATATACACACACACACATATATGGGTCTTCGTTTAGCGACACGCGGAATTTTTTTTTATGAAACTTTCGCAATTAATACAGTTTCGTATGCTGATCACAGAAATAACATTAATTCTATTGAGAAATTAAAAAGAGTGCCAAAAAAAAAAAACGGTTTTAATGATAAAAACTTACCGAGACCTTAGCGGTACATACTTGCTTAATGATAAAAGTTTAACCGGTAAAATTAGCGGGGCACTGGGCCTGTCACCACCGTCACTCAGTACCACCAAGCCGAGACGTGCTTACCGCTCTCTGAGTGTTATGGTATAGCTTATCGAGTTATCGGTTAACGAAGCTTTACCGGTAGCAGAATTTTTGTCGGTAAGCTATCATTAAGTTTGCTGCCGATAAAAACCGGTAATTTCACCGGTAGCTGCCCACCACTAACCGACGCCCTGCCTGTCACGTCACGATCGATCAACGCCGTTCAGAAGGGTGACGCCATCACGGCGCGATATCCTTTTCATAAATACGACTCTACGGTTGGTTTTCGTTTTCAGGGCGACTGACAGAACCCTAACAGACTTTTCCACATAAATCAGTCGCTGGTTGGTTGCTTGTTTGCCCCGCCGAAATCAAAGCAACAATAAATAGCTTGCGTAGACGCAGATTTAGTCGCTATTCAGAAATTACAAGATATTGTGAGGTGTGTCTTACATTAACATTATATTCGTTATAGTTTATATTTCCCTTTTGTGTAATGTGTAAGTAATTATCTACGTTAGTTGATTTTTTTTTTTTAAATAATGGTTATCTATTTTGTAATACTGCACCAGTGAATATCCACTCGACGCTGAGGTATTCTTCATAAAGGCCCCGTCACACTACGCGTCAAGTCGTGGGGAGCTCACCTCGGCGGTCCCCGCAACACACTCAAACTGAGGCGCTCGGGGCACTTGACGCGCGCCACTGTCCTCCCAGAAGTGGTGGGTTGATGACGCGCGACAAGCGACCCACCAATCTGCCTCACTCACCAAGTCACAGAAATCTCAACTCCATTGGCGTCGTGAAGACGTTATTCAACTAATATAACTGTATAAGGATAACGTGTACCCGTGGCAAGTGAAACATCTGTAGGTTTGTTGTTTACATTGGTTTGTAGGCGTTGAGACTAACGAAGTTGTGGTTTGTTTTCTTTAATCTCTCCGTCTACACTGAACAGCTCAAATCATTTCACGAGGAAAACACTGACGTGCCAATGGTGCTACTTACATATATATTTGAATGGTGGCTGTTGGCAAATAAAAATGTTGTATATATATATATATATATATATATATATATATATATTGTTATGCCTTCCGCAAGGATATAAGGAAATATGTCTAGGAGGGGTTCGTACTTAGTGGCCTTGATGTGGTTAAGGCAAATCCAAACGGAAGTTAACATAAATAACTAATTTAATGTATAACAAAAAGCCAACAAAACAAATATAAAAACATAAAAACAACAAAATTAATCAATTGACAATTAATTCCTCCACCGAAAACCAAGTCATGAGAATATAGATTACGTGGTGACGCCACGGTACTAGAGCAAAAGCAATATGGGAGAGATAAAGTTACGCGTCGCTTCAACCAACGAAAGTGCCCTCTTGGAGCCGGCAGATGCATTATATATACAGTTGGCGAGGACGGGAGGAAGGCGAAGGATGAGCCGGACAGAACCAGTTCACGTCTGTCGGCCTAGAGAGAGTAGATCCCATAAAGTATACAAGCAGTTTTTACCGTACATACGTAATTATCTTACAATTAATGATTGACATACAAATACAGACATTTTATATACATGGAGGATGGTGGGCCATCACACACACCCCCTAGAACTCATCAACTCAGGAGAACAGACGAGTTGGGAGTTCTAATCAGGACGGCTAAGGGCATCAGCAAGGAGGTTTTCAGAACCCTTGATAAATTTTATATCGAGGAGGTATTGTTGGAGGAACAAGGACCAACGTAATAGCCTCCTATTATTGTTCTTGTTCCGTTCAAGGAATATTAACGGATTGTGGTCCGTGAATATCCGTAAGGGGGTCGAGCTGGGTGTTACGTAGCATTCGAACTTCCGCAGGGCAGAGATGATAGACAGTAGCTCCTTCTCGGTGGTCGAATACTGCCTTTGGTGTTTATCTAGTTGAGCCGAGTGGTACGCGACAGGATGCAATATCCCATCATGTTCTTGGAGTAGAACAGCTCCGACGGCTTGATCACTTGCGTCCGTTTTCTTTAGGGACCAGAACGCACGGAGCGGCCCATGGGGAATTACTGGGAACTGCCAAACCGTGCTGCACTAGATAGTCGACCTCTTTCTTCATTATCAGCTTCTTCTGGGGATGCAGTCGGTACGGGTGCTGGTGGCTAGGAGAAGTTCCTGGATACAGTTGAATCTCATGGGACGTCAGGTTACAACGGCCAGGATTATCTCGGAACAAGGATCTGTGACTAGAAATAATTTCAGAAATTTCCTTAGCTTGATCAGGATTCAAGTGGTTAAGGTACGAAAGTAGGTTGTTCAAGATGTCGCTGTTGTTGCCGACTGTGGGAGGATCGAAATGTGGCAACGTCGGTTCGTGGACTCGTGGACGGTCGGTTGACATAGGTATTTTACTGGGACCATGATTTAGCGAAAGCAATGGTTTGACTGAACTGTCTAGTGGTATTTTGGCAAGGTATGGCTTAAGCAAGTTAACATGAACAAGTTGAGTAGTTTTACGTCTGTCAGGGGTTTCTAGTACGTAATTATATTCTGACATCTTTTTCTGAATTTTATAAGGACCATGGTATTTAGCTTGAAGAGGCTGTCCAGAGATAGGAATGTATACAAGAACCATATCTCCCTCCTTGAATTCTCTCTTACGAGATTTCTGATCAAAATTAACCTTCATTTTACTTTGTGCATGTTCTCTTTCACGCTGCACTTCGAGTTCCTTAATTTGCAGTTCATGCTTCATCTTCCTTTCAAGTATCTGATATTCTAGATGGTCTAATTGAATCTCTTTTGTAGGGCTAATGTCTAATTTGGCTGCAACTATTTGTTCTAAGCGTTCAAATTCTCCGTCTTCGTCTTCCGTTTTCTTTAACTGATCTATGTGACTCAATATTAGTTGAACTAATTCAGTTCTACTAATGTTCGCTGGATAAGTTAATTCCCATCTTGTTGCTATTTCTTTCAGACATTCTTTATTTGGGTTCTGAATTATCAGTTCTTCCACCGAGGGGTTCTAAAAAAAGTTTTCTATATTCTGTTCTGACATCGCTAATTTTTTACTCGCTAACAATTGCTACTCAGCATGGTATAACGTTTGTTTTGCTTACGTGGTATACGGGACAAGATATAAAAGTAGAATTATAATACTCGACTCCCACGAATATTATAAATCTTTGGGACAGAATACATTAACCAAAACTACATGCCGTAAGTAGGATAGAATACACGTATCCTAAACGGATCCTACTTCAGTACTCTTACGAAATTTACAGCTGTAAGAGTTTAACGTGGTCATGTGCAATGGCGTATTTACGATTAACTGAATTACTGTACTGGGGTACTGAGTTGCAAGTTTACCGGACAGATGGACAATTTCGATGGTTGTGGGAATGCAAGTGTAACTTATGTATTACGTTTCGCTCGTATATCTCACACCTTCTTAGTTTTTGTTCGGGTAAGAGGATCCCGGACGGGCCCCCATTATATGTTATGCCTTCCGTGAGGATATAAGGAAATATGTCTAGGAGGGGTTCGTACTTAGTGGCCTTGATGTGGTTAAGGCAAATCCAAACGGAAGTTAACATAAATAACTAATTTAATGTATAACAAAAAGCCAACAAAACAAATATAAGAACTTTACAACAACAAAATTAATCAATTGACAATTAATTCCTCCACCGAAAACCAAGTCATGAGAATATAGATTACGTGGTGACGCCACGGTACTAGAGCAAAAGCAATATGGGAGAGATAAAGTTACGCGTCGCTCAGCCAACGAAAAGTGCGCTGGAATTCTGGAATTCAAGAAAAGACCACCTCGCTTGCGCGGGATCGGGTTTTGTGGGAGGGGAAGAACGTCTGTTAGAAAATGAAAAGATAGTAGTGTATAAAAGAGGGCTATTGCCACCGGGCGAATCGCGAGCAATTAGGGGCTAGATTGTTGTCATGGCATAGGAGGACTTGACCAGGAGCTTGGAGGGAAGCGCCCGACGCCGGAGGTTAGGAGGTTGGGATTACCAACGGGGTTACCAACGGGGTTAGGATCACCAACGAAAGTTGAGAAAATGGTAGGAGGCGTAGTAGTAGAGAAAGGGGGAAAAACGGAAAAATCTTTAGTGGGAGGTAAACTGAAATGAGAAGATGTAGTATAAGAGAAAGTGTGAAAGGAAGCGAATTTTAGTCGAAGAAAAAGGAAGTGTATATGTTTGTGCGTGGGATGCGGCTATGTTCGTGAGAGGTGTATGTGTGTAATTTACGGTTAGTGAGTAGATTTCACTTCCCGCGTTTAGAGGGCGTTCCTGATTAGCCCCAGGTAAGGCATGAGGATTCCTGTTTTACCCCAGGTCAGGTTTGAGTAACGATATTATTATTATTATTATCATTATTATTACCATTACCATTATTATTATTACATAATCACCAGTCAAGCTGGTGAAGGGGTGTGTTACTTGTTGGTGCGGTTATACACGTTTTATCGTGTACACCGCACGTGGGACGGGCGCAGCTGACAGATAGTCTGTACGGTGTGGTCTAGGTGTAATATGTTGTATCAGATGTTTGTGTTTGGCGTGCAGTTTTTCTAGGTGTCTTGAGTGAAGTTTGTGTTTGTGTTGGTTGAGTGGACGGATGTTGGAAATTTGGTGTAGAGACTCAGTGGTTCTGAAGTCGCTCCATCGCGAGCCCGTGATGAACTGGACAGCGGCATTCTGAACCTTCTGATGCTCGTAGTTATTGGTGGCACATGTCAGCTGGCTTAGTCCCGGGGACTGGCACAGAATCGGTCTGACGAGGGCTAGGTACAATCGACGTTTGGTTCTCAGTGTTGCAGTTTTGAAGCGTCTGAGCCTACCCAGCACAGCCCTAGCCTTCGCTCCCTGCTTGCGGAAGTGTGGGGTCCAGGTAAGGCCACTATCAAGTGTGCTACCCAGCACACGGGTATGGTCCTTCGCTGGGATGTTTGTGTTGTTTATTTTAAGAGGAGTGTTTGTGATTGTTCTGTTGGTTCGTTTGCAGCGGAAGTGTACAGCATTGCATTTCGACGCGTTGGTCTTAATGCGCCACTGTTGCTCCCACGCGTGTGCCCCGTCTAGGATGTTTTGCATTACGTGTAACGCTCCCTGCAGCGTTTTGTGTCTGCTTATGTGGTTAGTGTCGTCCGCATACGAGAGAGTTAGAGCCTGGTTGCGAGGATAAGCCGGCTCTGGCAGGTCATTCGTATATAGATTGTACAGAGTGGGCCGATGCATTATATATACAGTTGGTGAGGACGGGAGGAAGGCGAAGGATGAGCCGGACAGAACCAGTTCTCGTCTGTCGGCCTAGAGAGAGTAGATCCCATAAAGTATACAAGCAGTTTTTACCGTACATACGTAATTATCTTACAATTAAAGATTGACATACAGATACAGACATTTTATATACATGGAGGATGGTGGGCCATCACAATATATATATATATATATATGTATATATATATATATATATATATCTATATATGTATAGACATATAGACATATATAATGAATTCTCTAATATCTACTGCTTACTCTACTTCTACAATGTATGATATATGAACCGAGTATAGACATTCAGTATTTATGCATACGTAATATATATATATATATATATATATATATATATATATATATATATATACATATATATATATATATATATATATATATATATATATATAATACATTCTCTAATATCTACTGCTTACTTTACTTCTACAATGTATGATACATGAACCGAATATGGACATTCAGTATTCATGCATACGTTATATATATATATATATATATATATATATATATATATATATATATGTATATATATACATGCAATGGAAACACATAAAAAAATGTATCAGTAGTATGATGACTTGCAGTTGGCAATGGCCGATGCAGTTATCCTTTCACGCTCGGCCGAATGACCACAGTGAGTTCCGACACAATATGAGGTCCCGCAGGAGTTCTCTGGAGAGGTCGTGATCTGGTATCCTGTAGCTAAAATGCGTGCGTGAGTGCGTGTGCACGCAGGGCATCTAACGGATTGTTTATTTCCTTCAATCATCTTGCAACACATCACCTCTACAAAGACAAAAATCCTAGGGATATTATGAATAGCACGCGTCACTCACACGCGCCAATGAGTCACCGTTTGAACACAGGACGGTTAAAAGTCGCGCGCCTTTCACTTCCGCGTCTGGCCACCCTGACTCAAAAGACGCGTAGAGTGACGAGGCTTTTATTCGACTAATAGAACTGTATAAGGATAACGTGTGCTTGTGGCAAGTGAAACGTCACCTGTGTAAATATGTGACAGTTTTGATTAACTGGGGAGCGCGCGTCACTGTGTTTGGCCACCCTGAATTAAAAGACGCGTAGTGTGACGTGGCGTGATATACATTGTTGTAATATGTTGCATTGTTTGAGTGAGATGTTTATGATTATGAAATGTGGAGGTCAGTAAGATTGGAGGTATTGTCAAAGCTAGTGCATGTCGGGTACTTTCTTCTACGCATTTGGATCACGTGTCAGGCTCGTGATATATATAATGGTTAGTAAGGATACATACCTCCCCCGACCTCTTTGAGGTATGTCCTTGCACCTCGGGTTAAGGTCGACCCGGTGGTGGTTTGGCATACATTTGCAAAGGAGATATGATAATGTGTCACGTCGCTAGTGGGATATATTGATTTGTAAAATTCATTATTGGCTTGAATGAGTACTAGTAAAGGGAGGGGGTTTACGTATATTATCATATCTTGGAATGTATTCAGTAAGCTAAGATAAAATAGATTTCACTAAAATCTGTTTATCAATGACTTTTTTTTCGATGGAAATAAGAACATAAGAATAAAGGAGACTGCAAAAGACCATAATGCCTACACTAGGCAGCTCCGTATCCATCATCACGTGTCATCCCCATCCATAAATTTGTCTAATCGTTTTTTAAAATAATTGATAGTTTCAGCGCTTACTACATGGTTACTAAGTTTATTCCATTCATCGACCACCCTATTAGTAAACCAACATGTCTGTCACTGTAGTTCTGGATCTCTTTTCAGTGAGATGTTTATTTTTTATTTTTTTTTTATTATTTTTTTTTATTTATTTATTTTTTATTATTACTTTTTTTTTTTTTTTTTTTTTTTTACTGTATTTCATATAAGAATCGGGCAGCACTTGCACTAGGTACCATAGTTTATTGAATGCAAGACATCCTAAAATTAGATATTTGTTAGTGTGTGTGTGTGGAGCAATTTTGAGATTATGTTTGTTGTACATATCTAAAATATAATGACACATATGGAAAATTTGGGTGGCTCGGAGATTTACGTAATTTGCATCGTTCCGTAAAAGGGGGGACTATTCTCTTGTTTCAAAGAGAACTTCACACTGTCTCTCTTTTCTGTGATATTTCACACTTTCATGTATAGAACACATAGATATCAGAGTGTATATGTGTGATATCACTTTTCTATCTTGCATAATGTTCCGTGAAAAATATCTAATATCTATCCTAATGTTGCATCAAATTGATTTGCCTATTTATCATCATATATCTGTATTGATTAATTAGTGGGACACCAGCTTATTTATTCATTTATTCATTATTTTTGTTTCACCATGTGATACATTAATTTTGCTTATATTTATTTCGTGGATATTATGTCGAGGTTTTGTGAATCATTATGGACTACACATACCATGCACACACACACACACACACACACACACACACATATATATATATATATATATATATATATATATATATATATATATATGTTCACTGTAAACCCACTATCGGAGAAATAATAACGGAAATAATGAGAAACTGTATGTTTCGACTACTATCTGTAGTCCTCTTCAGCAGAATGCTTACAGAAAGTAAGATACAGGTTTATATAGGGTGGTGAGGTGGTACATAAAAGGGGGGGATGGGGCAAAGTAGGGGGACTCAGGTTACATGCCCTTGAAATGGCTGGGATGTACCACCTCACCACCCTATATAAACTTGTATCTTACTTTCTGTAAGCATTCTGCTGAAGAGGACTACAGATAGTAGTCGAAATATACAGTTTCTCTTTATTTCCGTTATCATTTCTCCGATAGTGGGTTTACAGTGAACTTTTATAGATGTGTTATAACATACCAATCTCCATATATATATATATATATATATATATATATATATATATATATGTATATATATATATATATGTTGAGACATTCTGACAGGTTGATGTAAGCGGAATAGGAAACACAGGAGTCTTAGTCTTGAGTTTATTCCTTTGAAAAAGTATACCTGCGAAACTAGTCAGGAATAAACTCAAGACTCCTGTGTTTCCTATTCCGCTTACATCATATATATATATATATATATATATATATATATTATGTATATATATGTATATATATATATATATACATATATGTATATATATATATGTGTGTGTGGGTGTATTTACAACTAGGTAAACACACACACACACACACACACACACACACACACATATATATATATATATATATATATATATATATGCAAAGTAGACCACTTGGAAAAAATAAACTAACGAAGCAGAGCGCTTTCGCATATTACATCTTCAGTGCAACAAGTCACTTGTTGCACTGAAGATGTAATATACGAAAGCGCTCTGCTTCGTTAGTTTCTTTTTTTCCAAGTGGTCTACTTTGCATAAATGAACACACGTACCCGTGTTCTTATTAGCATAAATATATATATATATATATATATATATACATATATATATATACATATATTTATATATATACATATATATGGTCTCAAACTGTCCGGAAATAGATTCAATTTGGAAGTAGGTAGAAACAACTTTGCCAACCGTGTAGTTAATGAATGGAATAAACTTCCTGCACAGGTAGTGCAATGTAGTTCAGTTCGAAGCTTTAAGAATCATTTAGATAAATACCTAAGATGCTGTAATGATTATAATTTATCTTATATTATTTGTTTTTGTTTTGTTATAATTTGTCTGTCTGATTTTCATTTATTATTAGTTATATGTCAATTTATTATTATTTACTATTTACCTGTTTGTTTGTTATTTTAACTATACCTATGCATTTATTTATGTATTTTATTTGTTATTTACATTATTATTTTTTTTATTTATTATTTTATTATTAATTTGATTTTTTTTTTTTTTTTTTTTTTTTTTTTGCATCCGACCTAGATATGGATCATATTATTAATATGATTTTTTTTTTTTTTTTTATTTTTTTTGCATCCGACCTAGATATGGATCAAAAGGTCTCCTGACGGCATGCTCCGCCTTTGTAATCCTTTGTAATATATATATATATATATATATATATATATATATATATATATATATATAAAAGGTCATCTGCCGTTCCTATCATTATTCTTGTATTTTGATTATGAAAATCTGTGAGTTTTGTGTTAGGTTCAATGAAGTTGACTGAGTTTAAAACAATGTATGTTTGAGATCGAGGTTTTCGTATGTAAGTACTGCAGTTGGTGTATGGGTTTTGATTATTGTTTATGGTATAGAATAATGATTGACTATCTTTGAGTGGGAGGTTTTGTTATTTTATCTTGAGGATGTGTCTTTCTTGAATTTTGTGTGAGATCTTTCTGTATGTTGGTTGGGTTTGTCAGAGTTATATCGTATCAGAGATGAGTTGGTAAGGTGAGAGTATTTTATTTGTTCAGATGGAATGCATGAAAGTTTGTGCAAACTAACAGTGAATTTAAACTAATGTATATTGGAGATGGTTCTATTATGTTTGCAATTAATGGAGTTAGTATAGTTTTGAGTTTGATATTATTAAAATGTGATTGTTCATGTAACGTTATATATATTGATCTTGTGAATGCGTGTATTATTCCTGGGTCGTCACGATCTGAAGGAAGGTAGAGAAGATTTTTATAGATGGAATAGGTTTGCTAAGTAAAGGCCGCTAATACCATGTTAACCTTTTGAAACGCATGACGTCTTGCGTCTCGTGGGTGGAATATTTAGTGAAAATGCATGGTTTCTGCTTTATGTGTTGGTTTTGTTCATTAAGATTTTGTCGTTGTGTTTTCCTTTATTTGTTTTATTATGTGTTGGCTTTGGGTGACTGTCTGAGTCTTCCTTGGGGCGGGTGTGGTAGGAATTGTGGATAGAACTTGCTGAGTTGTGCTTATTTGCTGGATGTGTTAGTCTGATTTAGTTTAAGGTTAATGTGATATTGAGTTGTTATGGGTTAACAAAAAAGATATTTAGTGTCTAGATATACATGAAGGCAGTTAGTTTGTCTTAGTATTGTGGTTTGTACTTTAGAAGTGTATTGTCTGTGATATTTTATAGAATGCGTTTGAAATATATCTTGCAAATATATTGTGTCAAAAATACATAGGGAGATATTTCTTATGTAATTATTTATTTGTATATTTCTGAGAGTTGATATATTTACAGTGTTTGGTATTATGTATAGAATATTATCTCTATTTTTGTAGTATTTGTTTATTTGTGTTTAGTTGTTGGCTGAGTTGATATATTGGAACCTATATGTACTTGTTTGTGTATTATTGGTTTATTTGTCAGTACATATTTGTTGGCTGATATATACAATTATTTTGGTAGATTTGTGTGGATTTGAAGATTTGGTTGTGCATTATTTACATTACGCATTATGAATGTAGATTTTGACTGTAAATTTCTATTTAACTGAATGTATATGCGTATTTGTGTAGTTGTGTGTAAGAATTTGGGAATCAGGGTACTTTACGTAACGTAGATCTATGTGGATTTGATGTGGAGTCCAGATGCACTGTCGGGTAAATAGAGACTGACGGTACTTTGAAGAAGTTGATGCCACCTTGTCCGAAATTTTGTTGACGTTGCAGTTGACGGCCTGACGTGTCTCGGAAGGAGGGAGGAGGTGGGTGGACGAGTTGGTTGGAGAACGTGGCCGAATTCCTGGTGGTCACGTTCAACCGACGCAAATTACCTGGCCCTTGCCGTGGGTCACGGCGGTGGAGGGTGGAGGCGCGGAACTGGACAGGGTATCGTCGCGGGCCACTACCGTCGGCTACGCTCGACCAACACGAATTTACTGGTCCTTACTGTGGGTCACGGCGGTGGAGAGGGGTGGGGGGTGGAAGCGCTGGATTGGGCAGGGTCTCACCGCGGGCCAACCCCGATAGCTACGCTCGACCGACGCGAAGTTCCTGGTCTTTGCCGTGGGTCACGGCGGTGGAGGGAGGGGTGGAGGTGCAGGACTGGGTAGAGTGTTGATTTTTCGTCAGGCTCCGTACGAGAAGATATAGAAATATATTAAATGATATTACTTTGTATATGTCAATTAGTACTCAAAATGGATGGCGAGGTCGGATGTAATGCTGGAGTGGGTAGTGGTTGCAATCTTTGCTCGGATGGGACGGTTGTGGAGGGATAGTGTGTAGGGTGGGCAGGGCAGGGACTCGCCGCTGAATGAAGTCGCTTGGAACTGCTGACCCTAAAGTCAGTGCGCTGGGTCCCTCGCTACCTGTTGGAGTCGCCTAGCTTCGTTCTAGTAGAGGAATTAAGAAAGTAGTATTACTTACGCAGTGGGCGGGCGAGAATGCCTCGCTATGCGTATGGCGACGCTACGTGCCGGATGGGTGGCAAGGTCGGTTGTCTTGAGCAAATGCTGAAGTAGGTGCGTGGGTTGAATGAAGTCTTGTGGGCAGTTCCCTCGATTTTTCAGTCTGGATTGGATTGTGGGGGCTTGAATGAAGTCTTGAAGTCAACTGCGCTGGGCTTGATTGATGCTGGGTTTCGTTGCGTAGCACTGGGTGTCCTTGTGACTTGACTGGAGTTTGATGCGTTAATGTGTTGAGTTGCTTGAAGTGTTGAAGTTGCTTTGCTGTAAATCACTGCTCTGGGCTAACGACTCTAGTCGTGTAACCGGTCGGTCTCTCCTACTCAGCCACGTCACGGAGGGGTAGCATGGGTAGTCTTGGACGGGCGATCTCTCCTACTCAGACGATGGTCTCTCTTCGGATGGCGGTCTCTCATCGGAGGACCATATCTCTTCGGAGGCGTAGGTAGGGGTAGCGGGCAGCCACCACCGCTGCACACCAATATGTAGCTGTAATTTGGTTAGCTAATCTGGAAATTCGAGCTGGTGGGCAAGTGGGCTGGCAGTCGGCAGACCTGGCGGGCAATGACGGCAGTCGAGATGGTGGGCGGGCGAGCTGGCAGACGACAGATGACCTGGTAGCGTGGCTAGTCGTGGACGAGAGGTTTATCTTTGGAGGTGTGAGGACCAACGCCTGGCACCAATATGTAGCCGTATGTTTGGGCTACACAATTGTGGTGGGCAAAAGGAATGTTAAGTCTTGATTATACTTCGGATTTATTTAAACGGGTACTTTTGGTCATTACATATTGGGATATAATCTCCCAACGGGAGAATATCTCCCCTACCGAGTCTAAGGGAGAGTGTCTCCCCTAGTCTCCTCTCTCTGGCGACGCAATCGCAGCATATATAGGAGAATATGCCTATCTAAGCATGTCACATGTAGGTTGTCAGATACATCTTACATTTGGCATTTATACAATAATATATGTGTGTTAGTTGCATTGCAATGGATGGCTATCATTCGTGGATGTGCCTTGACATGATGTATGTATTGTATCTATGTTAATGTAGCTTGGTAGGTATATGGGAAAGGTTAATGAACTGTCTGACGACACTATGTACTTGTTGGGAGGTGGCTTGATGTACGTTGTTGTGATGTGTTGCTTTGTCTGAGTCAGATGGTGATGATTAGGAAATGTGCAGGTCAGCAAAATTGGAGGTATTGCCCAAAACTAGTGCCTGTTGTGTACCTTCTTATATGTATGTGGATCACGTGTAAGGCATGTGATAATGGTTAATAAGGATACAAGTAACCTATAACCTAATTTTTAACACCCTCAAGTGAGGCCACATCATAGTCCAGTTTCAATCACCACTGACAATGAAAAGGCACCTCTTATAACATAATAGCCTTCTTCCCAAACGCAAACATTTATGGATTATTCTTCCAATTCGGCCAGTACTTGTGGAGACAATTACAGGGCTTAGAACTTCAGACTTGATATAATAATCCAAGAAATGCACTCAGTGTCTATTCTATTCAAGCTTTAACATTTGTGCCTGTCAGTGACGTTGGTGAAAGCCTCACCGAATTTGCCGTTTCACTCGATAAAGAAACTGATGAGATTCTATATGAGTTTCTTAGCTACTTTGAAGGAACGTCGATTGGAATTTTACAGTGTGGGAGACGACGAAGACCTGCATATGCACCGATTTACTATAAATATAATTACCGTTGATGTGGGTAATGGCAGAAAAGTTTATTCAGCTTAGAGGAGGCTCTACGTGTGACAAGGATATCAGTTATATTACAAGTGCCAGTGTCGAAGCTATCTGACATCCTTTAGTCACCTCCTTCCATTCTGACGTTTTACAATTCTTCTCGTGAGTCGATCTTTCAGGAAGTCTATCATACATTGCAGGAGATCCTTTTTAATTCCTTTTAAATGCTCCAATTTCCAAACTAATCATTCAAGAGATATTTTTGTAAAAGCTTTCTCCTGCTCATGTGAGCGAGTGTTCCCGTGCCCTTTATTAACTTTTCATTTTAATCCTTTCGGTGGCTGCAGGGTCAGACACGAGCTTACAAAGAAGTGCGCTTGAATTCAGAAGGCGCAAAGCTTCATACTGATGATTTGTAGTGAATCGGCTTCTAGATTACGTCAACGCCTAGTTTCAGACTTTACCCTTGCAAATATGAATCATTCTAAAATCGTTGCACTAATCCTGATGTGCAGTAGCTCTCTTTACTGCCTGTTTTATATCAAATTGAGGGATGTGGGTGATCGAAACTTTCGTTTTAACTACATGAACCTAAGTTTTTTTGAAGACTGGAGCTCTCCTCCACTAAGATGGGTTCCAGTCCAGAACAAGTCGGAATATGTGGGCGAGATGGCCAATGCAACACTCCCCTTCTTGAAGCTTGATTCTCCAGAAACCAAAGAACTCCTAGACGGGAACGTGGACTGCAGCAAGCCTTGGGTAACCATTCCAACATCTGGGCAACTCGGGAGCAACGTTATGCAGACTTTCTTTGTGTACAACCTCAGGTTTAAGCACAAACTGCAGGTACGAAAAACGCTATACAATTTTATTTGTGTATAATGTCAAAAACAAATACATGCTGTGAGTATAAATTCAAAAACATATCTAATTTCCACACAGCTGTAGTGAGAATAGTGCCCCATTTCTATTTTCAAGACAACACCATTTCGCAGTCACACAAAACAGATTTAAACGATAAATACAAAGGCTTGGAGGAGGTTTTCTTTCCCAGCCTTTCTGAATAATTTTTCTAATTCACCATCCCACTCCCACAAAGTGAGAAGTGAGAAACCCATGAAAAGGCAATCCCTGTCAGTTGCGGTACCAGGAATCGAACTCATGACCACCTGCTCATGATTTTTTTTTTTTTTTTTTTTTTTTTTTTATTGGATGGCATGAATTGAACATATAATTTCGAGCAGTTACAATACCATGACACGCCAACTACATGGGTTGCAAAAAGACAAAATGGACAGTGGCACAACACATGTGAGACTCCTTAGATGGTGATTTGCCGAATACACTATATCCATCTAACCAAGAAAGAATAAGACTATACTAAGGTCAAGAGAAAGTACCATAAAGAATATAATAAACGCACAGTTAGCCACAACTTTTATCGACATATGACGTAAGTGGGAGTAGGAAACACAGGAGTCTTAGGGTGAGTTTATTCTTGACTAATTTCGCAGGTATGCTTTTTCAAAGAAATTGTATATCAGATTGACTGGTTGAACATGTGATTATCTACACACCTGCCTCACTCCCTTCGGAGTCCATAAGTGTTGTCTAGAATGTGGTCTGTTGAGCCTAGCTGTGATCAGCTATGTTGGCGTTCCATAATTATCTGTGAGGCGGATATCGTCGCAAGATATGGGAGTGCCGTTCTATATCTTCGGTTATGTAAAATACTACGTCAGCTCCAGTCTTCCAGGCTTCGGGGTCCGTGACGTTGAATTGCTTTCCTCCCCTCAGGACGATATTGTCATTGCCGCTATATAGATGGCATTTTCGTTAGAGTCAAAGATATTCATGAGCCCCAAAGAATCAGAGAACGACTCATAGAAGCTTCCGGCCATAATTTTACGTTCGAAGAATCGAACAATGGCCGTTTGCCCTTCCTCGATGTCTTAGTAACTAGTCATAACAACAAGTACACCACATCAGTATACGTAAAACCCAGCAACAAAAACCTCTGACTTAATGGTAAAAGTGAATGCCCTCAACGATACTTAACCTCCACTATCAACGCATACATACGACGCGCCATATCGCACTGCTCTACATGGAAAGATACACACACTGAACTGGAAAGACTTATCCAAGTCCTTATTAACAATGGGTACAGTAACAACTTAGTCAACGAAGCAACACAACGAGCTATCAACAACTGGTATTCCAACAAACCCACCACACAAAGACAAGAAAACATCAATATATATTACAGAAATTACATGTCATCAGAATATAAGACAGATGAAAAAGTCATTAAAGACATAATTACAAAACACGTCAAGCCCACTGACCCAGAGGACAAAATATCACTGACCATATACTACAAGACCCGAAAGACGTCACAACTTTTACTTAGAAACCGCCCTCCCAAATCGACACCGTCTTTACAAGAAAACCACGTCATTTACCAACATAATTGTACCGTTGAGAGCTGTGGGTCTCAAACATACATCGGGATGACGAGGACAAAACTTACAGGACGATTAACTTGCCACCTACAACATGAAGCCATAAAAGATCACTATACCACCAAACATAATACTTACCTCACCCACCAAAACTTAGAAGAAGGAACAGTAACAATAGACAGAGAAAGAGACTCCCACAGATTAGCATTTATTGAAGCAATTTATATAGCAGTATTAAAACCAACCATGAACATACACAGCATAGACCTCCAGATTCTCTCATCCCAAAAGCGCACCTGACCTCTCCTAGTGATTCCTGAAGACTATGAAGCAGCCAATCAGGAAGATCGCTTTACACGACACCACCCAAACAATCAGAAATAAAATAGTATATAAACGTCAGACACACACACCCAAAACAGTTAGCCTGAAGATGGTCTCCAGAGAAGACCGAAACGTCCAACACCGTAAATTAGCAAGAGAAATTGAAGTTCTCAACAAAAAGATAAACAATGCAGAAACAGCAATATTACTTAATCTCGTCTGTCAACAAGTCTTTAAGGCATATTAAATTGTATGCAACAGCAAATTGAGCTCTGATGAGTTTCCGATGAAGATTTTCAAGTCTTCTGAAGATCTCTAGCATGGGGAGGCAAAGAAAACACTAAGTTCCCGATAAAAGCCATCTAATGGGTGGAACAGGATACAAGACGTTTCGCTAATCACAGTTAGCATTTTCAATTGTAACAAGAACAGAGAAATGGGTGACTATAAAGTCAGAAAGTAAACACTGGGAAAGATCACAAAGAGGTTGACCGTTACTCTGGTCTAAAACTGGGAACGGACACGTTTGAATACTGGGGAAGGATACGTGGGAGGAGGTCACAGTGCAATAAAAGAATGAATAAATTGAAGAATTTCTTTTCATTGTTGTTGAGCCGCTCTTGGCCTCACTGATAGCCATAATCAAACGCAGGATTAGTAGATATATGTATAAGCAAATAAGTAATAGAGGAATATTCGTGAGTCAATAGATAAATGATTTAATAAACAACAAAAAATTTTGTTAATGTATATATGATGAGGCAAATATGGAAGTGAAAAAGATGTTGGCAGAATTACGAAGACTGAGAAAAGCAAGATAGAGATGACTTTTTTTTTTTTTTTTTTTTTTACCCTTCTCTTCGCAAGGGAGGTCCTTAAATTGTATATTTATAATCCCAACAGGCCGGCATGACACGCCCTATGTGGGATTACCTACGTAAAGTATTCCCCTACACCCACCATCGGCTTCTTCCACCTGACTGTCTCAAACAAGTGAGTACTAGCTTCCTAGAGCAGGAATGTCAGACTGTGTTGTCATGAGAGTCACATATCATAACAATTTACCCTTTGCAACTAACTGAAGTAATTTAATCTAATTCATTGCAAAATATTTATTTTTCTTTAATTTAGAAACATACAATGTACATACTAATGTTTTAACAACATTCATGGATACAAAGGCAGTAGTTAAAAAATAACAAGTGGTAACACGTATTTGCAGGGAGGGAAGAGGAGGTGGAGTAGGGTGAGAGGAGGAAGGAGGAGTGGGGTGGTAGGAGGGAGGAGGTGTGGGGTGGGAGAGGGTAGGGGATGGGAAGGGGAGTAGGGTGGAAAAGGGGGAGGAGGAGGAGGAGTGGGGTGGGGTGGGAAAAGGGTGTAGGGGGAGGAACGGGGTGGGAGGGGGTAGGAGGTGGAGGAGGAGCGGGGTAGGAATGGGAAGGAGGAGGAGGAGCAGGAGGAGGGGGGGATGGCTTCTGACGATGGGGTGGGCGGGTGTTGGGGGAGGGCGGTGGTGGTGTTTTTTTTTTTTTAATTTGGGAGTGAAGTATCACTCCCACGGGCTTTGAGCCCGTGCGGTGGTGTTTATGTAAGACACACCTTGTGGAGAGGAGGTGGAATAGTGTAACTAGTCAGAGGGTGATAGGGGGCAGTAGAAAAGAGAGCCAACTCTCCATTTCCCACCACAGCATCGGTCTTTGACAAATTCGATTTTAACCCATGCAGTCTTTAGTACGTAAATATATGCTTTGCTTTTTTGTGCCATTTTACGGCCCTTAATTTTTGTTTGCACGAAATGTGACAACAAGAAGACACCAGAAACAAACAAAAAGAAACAAAAACACATCGATTAAAAAAAAAAAAAAAAAGATAGTGGTTCTTCTGTCCGACCGGTCATTCCCCACTTGGCAACTCCGCCATTCCCCACCAGTGGGGAATTCCCCACAGGTTAAGAACCACTGCTCTAGTAGCTGACGGATCTCATAGGAGCTTTGAAGGCGGCAGAGGCGGCTCACAAGACCTTCAGGGGGAGCTGGTGGTGGTCCGATTTCAAATCCTGCCCAGGGCCGAAATAATTTTTAGTATCGCTACACTGCGAGTCGTTATTTCAACTCTCGTGGGCAGGGAGTTGGGTGTGTGTGTGCGTGTAAGGTCACAGCATTACTCATAGGTCGCTCATATACGAGCTCTAAGTTCTCTTTCGGAAGGGAAATAGCTATCGATCACGAGTCCAACACGTGATCTAAGACCATGAATCACACACACACATGCATACACACACACACACACACACACACACACACACACACACACACACACACACACACATATATATATATATATATATATATATATATGTATATATATATATATATATATATATATATAGGGATGAATGGGCTAGATACACTTATATATATATATATATATATATATATACATATATATATACATATATATATATATATACTTATATATATATATATATATATATATATATATATATATATATATATATATATATATATATATATATATATATATAATTGTCAGCCATTTCACCTCGCTCACGGACCCCGCTGCAGAAATTAACGGGCACGTCGCAAGCTGAGGAGGCAACGGAGCGTTTGCGTTGTTGTCCTTCCTGCCAGATGTGCATTGCCCTGTCTGCATCCCACGTGTGAGGAGAGAGAGGGGTTGATGTAATATCGCGAAGATATAGAGACTGAATGGACAAAGGGATGACACGGGCCGAAGGATTTCTTTCTTTCTTTCTTTCTTTTGTTATCATCACTGGATAGAGGTGGGGTATGTCATGAAACGGTGGGGGTAAGCCAGATTCGAATGTCGGGCTCTGATGTGAAGGCGTTGCTTCGCTCCGTTCCCTGACGCAGGGAAATATGTGGCACTGCAAAGTGCTGAGGTGGGAAGGACAATGAATGAGTTTTTATACTGTATATAAGGTGTGTGTGTGTGTGTGAGTGTGTGTGTGTGTGTGTGTGTGTGTGTGTGTGTGTGTGTGTGTGTGTGTGTGTGTGTGTGTGTGTGTGTGTACTTAACTTGGTCATTTCCCTAACAAGAGGCAGAAAGCTCTTTAATGTGTATATATATATATATATATATATATATATATATGTGTGTGTGTGTGTGTGTGTGTATGCGTATTTATATACATGTTGGTGTGTATTAATATGCTTGCATAGTGAGTTCCTAATCATTTTTGTTGCAAACAAAATAGCAATGATGCAACAGCAACTTAAAATATAGGCATACATGCATAATTCTGATATAGCATGTGTCAAGTTTAGGTGTCTGCAATAGTACAAATTTTGTCGCCTGTATCTAGAATTTTTTTAATTTTACCAATGGAGCGATGTGTAGAAGTTCCTTCCTGCATTTTCCTCCCGCAAGACTTGTTTTGACTGCCACCCGGCTTACAACGGAGGGAAAAGGCAATTGGTACTTACAGTGATATTATTGCTGCAGTGTAGGGCAGTGGGCGAGATGCAGGGATGACCCGTCATCCAGGAGGAGCTAAGATAAGAGGGAGGAAGCGGGGTGAATGGGCGTGGAGTATGTGGGGATGGAATGAGTGGGAGTGGATTTTATGCCTTTGTTTCTAGGCTACCTCCCTTGTAAGGGGGGGAGGGAATCCGCTGATATATGTGTGTGTTTTTCTATATTTTAGCTGAAAGGAATGAAGAAAGTGACACATAATACCATCATTGGAGAACTTGCCAAGAAGGACGGACAGCGACGCTTCCTCGCGCAGCCCGCCATCCACCCCCTGGACGAACTGTGGTATCTCAGGTAGGTGGTGCGCTCGACCAGTCTACCAGTGACGGTGATCTCGATCAAATAATTCCGACTGTCGTCCCCGGATTCGAACCGAGACTCGTGAATTACAAAACCATTGCTCTACCAATTGAGCTAGCGAGCCTATAAAATTCTCCAACCTGGGAGTTAATCTACTCCCGAGGAACTACGTCGACTGCAAACTAACGTCCGTACTTAATTTTATAATGAACCAAGGCCAACTTGTAGCTCGTGGTTAAGCTGGTACGTGTCCTTGATGAACTTATCGTTGTTGTCATACCCAGGTTGTATAATTTTATAGGCTCGCTAGCTCAATTGGTAGAGCGATGACTTTGTAATTCACGAGTCTCGGTTCGAATCCGGGGACGACAGTCGGAATTATTTGATCGACATTACCGTCACTGGTGATTCTATTCAGGTACGACAACGACGATAAGTTTATCAAGTAATAACTATATACTCACATCCTGTACGCATACTTTACCTCGGAACAAACCAATATTATTTGTTACGCTTCTGCTGTTTGTATAGTAAAAATTTAGTGTATCCTCCCTCCACCTGTTTAAGTAATTCTTCTCACAGTCATTCTCTGAGCTGTTTCTGTTGTCTAAACTATATTCTGATTCTTTTCCCCCGACTACCACGTAATCTAAAAAATAATAATACAAAAAAAAAACAAAAAAAAACAGGATGCCTACTTCTAGCTCAAGGGATTCAGCAAGGAGCCGAAATCCTTTGGGTGACAAGTGCACCCCGTTTTTTTTTTTTTTTTTATATATAGATAAATTTTGCCGTAAAAGTGATCCCAATTATCTATAAATGCCTATCTAGTGATCTTACAATGATTTGCTAGCCTACAACTCATTGTAATAACCCTGGAATCCCACATGCCTCCAAATTTACGCCTAGGAAGGATTCCATTTAAATAGGAACCCCTCCCTTATCCCTAATCTTATCTAACGCATCCCGGAACCGCACGATTAATTCCTCGCTCCATAACTTATGTCATTCCCTCCTGCACTCAAGCAAACAATGGGCCTCTCACCTTCCCCAACCATACACTGTACAATCCTCTCTCTAACATCATCTATCCCAGTCCCGAGGAAACAAAACTGAGGCCTATGTTTTCTACCAACTGCGCCATTGAGTCGCGCGCGCTGTGTGTGTGAATAGGTTTGCTTGGGTCTGTTACCTTACATATTCATATAATGTTTGAAACATATGTATTATAGTTCACATAAATGACAGAGCTTCCAAGGACTTCACTTTCTTCATAGTGAAGCTACTATATTTACTAACATCGTTCGCACACTTTACACAATGTAAAAAAAAATAATAATAATAATAATTGACTCACAGTCAATAATCTGTTTTTTCGTCCGTCAGGGCAGCATGAGTAGAGTCAAGTCCATTGCTCTAACGACACATCCATCGGTTCCACTTGACAAGTGTGATCTTCCTTTTCCAGGAAAGTACTCATTGAAGAGTTTCGCTTCGCCGAACACATCCTAGTCGAAGCCAGGCTTGTTCTAGAGAACCTCCTTGACAAATGGAGGCAGCGGATGAGCACCATTGAGCCCCAGCGTCTAAGGCAGTGTAACTATTATCAGCAGTTTACTACCTGATTATGAAAACATGAATTAGATCAAGTGACTCCAAGCGTGTAAGTGTGTGTGTGTGTGTGTGTGTGTGTGTGTGTGTGTGTGTGTGTGTGTGTGTGTGTGTGTGTGTGTGTGTGTGTGTGTGTGTGTGTGTGTGTGTGTGTGAAAGGTATTGCTAAAAAGAGACAGGCTTATAAGTAATACAAGTGCTCGGTTCACCTAATGAATTATCAAAGTTATGTAACAATACAGAGATTTAAAAAAGACAATAAAAAACGAA
This sequence comes from Oratosquilla oratoria, assembly GCF_046742065.1. Lineage (NCBI taxonomy): Eukaryota > Metazoa > Arthropoda > Malacostraca > Stomatopoda > Squillidae > Oratosquilla > Oratosquilla oratoria. The sequence continues at coordinate 1,008,134 of NC_134799.1, forward strand.
AACGACAATACGAAGCGAATATCGCTGATACAAAGAGAATTCCAAAGAATTCTATAGTAACATTAGATATAAAAAGATTATTAGGAATCACATCGGTCCATTATTATCTGCTGACGGTGAACTAGAATATTCAAATGAGGGAATGTGTGATATCTTAAACAATTATTTCAGTTCAGTATTCGTAAACGAATCATCTCAAAGTGAACTTCAAACTGAAACCTATGAAAAGTCTATAGTGAATTTACTCACTAAGGTAAATATAACAAAAGAAAAAATTAAAAGGCGTATAGAAAAATTCAAAGTTAATAAAATACTAAAGCCTGACGGTTGACATCCAAGAATCTTAAAGGAAACAAAAAAATGAGATTGCTGTTCCATTAGAAATTATTTTCAAGAAATCCATCATATCCGGAGATGTCCCAAAAGAATGAAATATAGCTAACGTTACTCCCATATTCAAAAAAGGTGACAAAAAGAAACCAAATAACTACATGCCTATAAGCTTGACTTCAATCGTAGGAGAAATTATGGAAACTATCATCAGATATACTATCGAACATCATTTAGAAAGTAACTGTTTGATGAATAATAGCCAGCATGGATTCAGACGGAAACGTTCTTGCGTGACTAACTTACTCGAATTCTACAACACAGTCATCTCAAGTTATGACAAAAGAAACCAAATAGACTCCACACACACACACACACACACTTCACGTACTTCCACTTGTGTTTTGTTAAATAAGGTAGTTCCCTTGACTGCACCTTAAAGCCCCTTCCATTGGTAAATGAAGACTTGAAAATATTATTCATTATCTTAGCTTGCTTCTTCATATATCATTCCTTCAACTTTTAACTCGTATGTCCCTTTCGTGTTTCAGCTTGTCATTTACAAATGTGTAGAATAACCTAGGTTCATCTTTACACTTGTCAGTAACTAGACTTATCACTTCTCAAAGTTCTTTTCTCCTCTCTTCTACTTTTTTGTGTATTTATTCCTGGTTTCTTCTGCCTTGTTTATTCTCCTCTTCCCTTACTTCTCCCATGCCTTGTCTCTCTTTTCTTTTGTTGTTGTGCATCTTTTGTTAAATCAATCCTTTTTGTGATTCTCTTGCACTTGGCACACACTTTTTCACCCATGTTATAAACGTTCAGGAAGATTTGCCATCTCTTCCTTTTTTCTTTTATTTTGCTTAACTCCTCTAATTCTCTTTTTGAAGGTAGATTTTTTTTAATAGATACTCGTAGTTTCTGCATAGTTGTTTCTCTCTCTCCTATGTACGATTATTCTCTTATTTCTTTCAGACTAAAATCAAGGACTACGTTATTACTTTAACTCCCGGGTACTAGTAATTCAGTGTCTCAATGCTGCCTAGATCAAATCCAATCTTCTTAGTGTACCTTCGCCTCTGTAATTTGCTGGTTGTTTCCACAATTGGGCTATTAAATTATTCATTGTTATATTCAACAGATTAATGGCTCATGATTACTCAATCAATCCCTTGTCCCTGCCCTCTCTAGCATTTAGGAACTCTCCTCCGGACGAGTTTATGTCACTCAGGCAAGAAATATTGTGTTGTTGTCTAGGATTCTTAGTTTAATCATCGGAGTATTAGATGTTCTGTGTCCTCTCTGCAGTGGTTGTATCTGAGGGTAGTTTGGATCTGTGGTTGGGCCTATTCTGTGTTGGTACTCTTTCAGTGCTCGATGGTGTCCTGACTGCAAGTGTGATGGTGTGATTCTTATCAGATGTGTGATTTTATTTTTCCGTGGGGCTGGGGGATCTCGGGAGATGCTGATCCAGTATAGGCAGAATCCACCTCAAACAAATAATACCATAAGTTACAGATCACACAATAATTTTGAGTGACAACAAATTTCCTATACGCGGAAATCTAACTTTTACACTTGTACAAACTCATTCATGGAACACAATACGAGTATAGCACCCCCTTATACAAAACTCGTAACACTCACCACCCTCATCCAATAAAACTAGCCCGAACAAACTCATACTCTTAATTCTCATAGATAGGCCTAGAACCTAACAAGGTTCTTTGCCGCTTCTTCCCGCCAGTACACAAATCCAAATGAAAGTAAACAGAACAGAGTTAATCAAATCCGACTCCACTGTGACCACCATACAACATTTACTACATACCAAAGCAGGCTACTTAACACGACAGATTGCACATGCCCACTCTGACAGGTGGCCTTGCACTCAATCAAGAAAGGTACTCTCTCCAGCACTGGCAGCACACATACATGACGTAGCATATATAGGGTGGAGGATCTTTATTAGGCTGAAGCCCAAGAGGGCAACCAGTTTCCCCCTCAAAGGAAATCGCAACCCACTGTCTCCAACACCAACACCAAGCATATCTGCTTCCACTGCAACAGAAACAGGGTATGGTTTTAAAATTCTACTATTTCTAATGTTATGCAGTCAAAGGAAACAAAACCTACCATGAATTAGCTTTACATCTAACCACACCTCACCCTAGGTATACTGTATATTATTACTTTATCTAATGAGCTACCAAGATATATGCAACGTATATCAGTGGTTTGGACCCTTAGGAATCTGAATTACTTCCAGCCGAGCCAGGGGCGGTGGTGGGAGTGCACGTGAGAAGGACCGACAAGGCGCAGGAGATCAAAAAAGTTTTCCACACAACTCTTATTTCACCCGCCTACTTCCATCTCGCAATCGCTTCTGCAAGGAAAATGTAGGTCTTGTCTCTCTAATTTTAAGATCGCTTGGTGGTCATTTAACGTTTTTTTTATATATATATGTTTGTTTCTACTTCGAGATATTTCATTATTGTCGCATTCAGTCTGGCGAAAGGCTTACTCACGATGTGCGGTAAGTAAACTCGATTTCTGGTTTTCCTCCAACAGGTTCGATAATGTGGCTTTTGTTGTTCTAACCGACGACATGGAGTGGACTCACCAGAATCTGCTAACCGCGCATCCGGACGCAGTGCTTCAAGACATGCCCAGCAAACGCGACACAGACTTGGCGATCATGTCTCTTTGCGACCACGTCATCACCAGCGTCGGCAACTTCGGCTTCCTGGGGGGCTGGCTATCTGGGGGGAAAATTTTCTACCCTGAAGCTATATTTAAAGGTAAAGACAGGTCATTACCTGCCCAGGCGGAGAATTCCAAAAGATATAATCACTTTATAGCTATTTCGTATAATCAAACAAATTAGTTGAGAGATCGTTTTGTCCTTATCAGCGATGCAAAGACTTATTTCAGGAACTGTCTAGTTTCTGCAACTTGTGTTTCTAAAATACCCGACTTTAGTAAAGCTCAGTTCATAGGACTACGTCAGGAGCTTCAGCTTACAGATTGGGAGGCAAAATTAAGCGAAAGACCTGTAGATCAGATGTGGGAAATATTTCAAAATACGCTCACTAAGATGATTGATACTTACATTCCTTTTAAGGACAGACGTCCCCCAAAATGGCTTGACAAAGAAACTGAAAAAAGTATTGCTAAAAAGACACACTTACAAGAAATATAAGTGCTCGGGAGCATCTAATGACTATCAAAGTTATGTATTAATACAGAGAGATTTAAAAAAGACAATAAAAAACGAAAACGACAATACGAAATTAATATCGCTGATAAATCCAAAGAGAATCCCAAAGAATTCTATAGTTATATTAGAGATAAAAAGGTTGTTAGGAACCACATTGGTCCACTTTTATCTGCTGGCGGTCAACTTGAATATTCATACGAAGGAATGTGTGATAATTTAAACAATTATTTTAGCTCAGTATCCGTAAACGAAAGTCTAGGGTAAACTAGACTCAAGTGAGAAAAACTGTTCAAAATTACAATATCGCTTACGATAAAAACTAACTTTGGATTTCTTATGGAGAAGATTCCAGCCCTTTTACCTGGAAGTAAGATGTTCAGATTCCTTTTTTGACAAGTTTAAATCCCGCACAAGATTATTCAGATTTCCCTGACTCAATAAATGTGATTCACTTGAAGAACAGATTGGCATAAGGTGCATACAATCTCACGCAGTATTGCCAAAATCAATGTTGCCAACAACTCGATTGAAATTTATCCAACGTAACACATGTAACGTAACATACCGTGCAACACAAAAACTGTGGGTGATGGAAAAAAAATTACATTATTTTTGGATTCTGCATGCAAAAACATATAAGGAAAATTTCTTTGCTGACCAGTGGTACTGATGTTCCCTCAATCAACTTTCTTGTGAATGATGAGCTTGGGCCTGGGGTTCCCAACCTTGGGCACATGTGCCCCCAATAGTACATTTGTAGTATTTTGGGGTTACATTAGGCTATTCGAGCACTGTTGTAATTTCCGCCAACATAGCTTTATGAGTCAGCATTTTCAATGCTGCTGCGAATTACCTCAAAATACAGATCAAAATTCAAAACGCCTGGATATGTTTTCATTGTGCTGTTGCTAAAGTTTTTGTCCCCCCACAAAAAAAAATAATAATAATAATAAAATTCTCAACCTTTTCATTGGTAATACTTAGTTTTGGTTACATTGTTTTGAATAGTTTTGAGTACTTTTACTTAGCAATGATCATCATGGGTAATTATTAAGATATGTATGCGACAGAACAAAATATTCTATCAATTACCTGAGTTTAATCTATTGGTGTTATCACCATTAATATTCTTGTGTAGTCTACACGTACAGATTTCATAATAAAATCATATCGAAGCATAAATTTAATCTTTTTTTTTTCCTTTAATTTTTAGTGGTACACGGACGTCTATAAAAATGCCAAAGTAGTACAAAGGAACAAAAAGGTTTGGAACCTCTGGCTTAGGCAATGATATGGCATGGCCAGTGTGATTACTCTAGGTGCTTTGTTCCAAAGAGTTCATGATACGAGTGCCGTTTGTATATGAGTTTATAAAGCACTAAAAAATTACCGTAGTCTTTAAGTTTTAAGTTTTTTTGTAAAGGTCCATTTTAGAAATATCCAGCAAGAAATAATATTAAGCAGTAATGATGTGAATATTAATATCATATATGAATATATTAGCGGTCTATATTATATATACATATATATATATATATATATATATATATATATATATATTTTACATGATTTACTTGTATCGTTTTTTATGCAGGCGCTTAACAATATTTGCGAGGAAGGTGCATGTATAGTATATGTAAAATATAACTTATAGAGGGTTTCTATCTTCAAGAAATGATGTGCAGTCCAAGGTGGTGAACACTGTGTTAATTGATCCTATGGAGTGAAGATAACTCAACACAGGAAAAGAATAATGATCTGGAACTGTGACATCATTGACACGCCTATAATCCACAACAGGGAGGGATTCATTCTTTTTGGGCACAAGAAGGAGTAGGGAGTTCCACTTGGAACGAGACTCTTGGATAACATCTTCACTTAACAATTATTCATCAACCAAAGACTGAGCTACAAATCTACGAGAATGAGGCAACCTGTAAGAAGGTACGTAGACTGGACGCACCCCTGGTTTAAGATCAATGCTATGAACAAAACGATCCGTAATTCCTAGCCGTTCACCAGGTAAGGCCAAAGCTTGACGATGTGTCAATAACAATTCAATGAGACGGTCTCTTACCCCAGGGAAATAAATTTTACCTACATATGTCGCATACTGAGAGTTGGGAAGAGACAGCAGCCACTAAAGGGACTATTTTGGATTGGTCACAGTTAGTCTTTGGGATTGTGATACGGGCACTTGTGAAAATTGGACTGAGTATGTTTGGGAATTGAACTATTGTCTGCTCTAAGCTGCAAAATCTTGGAACACTGACCATTAGAATGGCTACACTGTCCATGTAGCTAGAATGAGGCTGAAATGTCGGTGTTGAAAAGTCATGAGTGAGGGTAGAAGAGGAATTAGTAGAACGTCTATGTACAGGAGCCTGCTTAGACTTTCGCTCATGACGCTTACGAAGGAAACAGAAAGCACTAGTAGATGTAGATGTAAGAGTACTCTGTGTAGGTGTCGAAGACAGAGGAGGTGGTAGAGGAGGAAAAAGAACCTCCGTAGTCTGCTGTAAATGACTAGGTAGTACAGGAGCTAGCAATGCACGGTGAGGCAATTCTCTTAACTTTCTAGAAAGCTTTGTTGCAAATGATAGTAAAGATTTATCTGGCTGATGACTAAGAGATGAAGCAATCCTTCGTTCAGGAGTAAGGAACAAAATGTAGAATAGATACTCCAAAAGAAGTCGGAGTCTAACTAAAGTGATGGAATTGTTATATGTCCAATGTAAATGCATCAAAGAATTTAATGCTTCATAGGCCATCATACTGGCTCTAGCCTGATCACGCATAATTTTTTCAGTGCCCATAGAGGAAGCGAATATATCAGCCAATATGTAGCACCCGAGAAAATCATCACCTACCAAGTTAGCATCAAACATTTTAAGACAATTGACATTGAAAATGGTGTAATCATAGTTTAAAGCTTAAGGGTTGAAGCGTGAAGCTGACATCATCTCAGAGGCTAATGAATTAGGTTCAAGTTGAGACCATACAACACAAAACACAATTCTTACTCTGTAATGACATTAGTGTTGATGATACTATCCTCACATTATTGAATAAATACAGACACTGAATAGTTAGGATCCTCTCCTGAGAATTTTACAACTGAAAGGTCCTGGCGCAATAGCGTGAGAATGGGATGAGGCATAGCTGGGGCTGCCATTGTGTTACCGTGGAAAAGGGAGGGAACATTGTCACTAGACATATTGAGATGATCACTCCTCTCATCTTCTTTACTCCCCCTCCCTCTCCTCTCCTCTCCTCTCCTCACATCTTCCTCACTGCCCTATCCCTCTCCCTCTCCTCTATTCTCCTCTCCTCTCCTCTCTTATCTCTCCTCTCCCCTTCCTCACTTCCACTTCCTACTCCCACCTCCCTATCCTCTCCTCGTCCTCTCTGTACCATTCTTCTCCCACTCCTCTCCTCTTCCTCACTGCCCCATCCCTCTCCCTCTCCTCTCCTCTATTATCTTCCTCACTGTCCCATCGCTCTCCCCCTCCCTCTCCTCTCCTCTCTTCTACTCTTCTCCTCTAACCCATCGGCCTATCCCTAGACAATTCATCCTTCGTACATCAACGAGCTGGCTTAACACGTCTTTGTAAGACCTCCTGAGTCGAAGGGACAGCGGGGAAAAAGACTCGAGAGTGAGTCATCGAGGAGGAACTTGGGTCTCACTGTGATGAATAAAATCGCTTGAGGGAGAGAACGAGAGAGAGAGGGCGAGAGAACGAGAGAGAGAGGGAGAGAACAAGAGAGAGAGAGGGCGAGAACGAGAGAGAGAGGGAGAGAACGAGAGAGGGAGAGAACGAGAGAGAGAGAGGGAGAACGAGAGGAGTGGGAGAGAACGAAAAAGAGAGAGAGGGAGAGAATGAGAGAGGGGGAGAGGATGAGTTAGGTTCCATCCGTGGAGGGCGAGGGCGCCTGTCTGTTAAGAAAAGGAGACATCTGATTGGCTGAGGAGGAGGCGGCGGTTTAGAAAAAGAAGGCTTCTGATTGGCTAAGGAAGCGCCAATGTTTGTTAAGGGCATGAGGTGGTTTGAGGAATAAAAAACAAAGAAAACTCAGATGACCCGAAGGGTTTGTGGGAAAGAAATTACCGCAGATTGGATGATCGGTTAGGGAAAGAAAAGGAGTTAGCGAGAGCGAGAGAGAGAGAGAGTGAGTGAGTGAGAGAGAGAGTAAGAAAGAGAGGAGCAAGGGAGGAAGAGGAACGGGATGGAGGAAGTGAGAGGGGAAGAGAAGGAAATGGAAAGAGGAGGGAAGAAAAAGAGGAAGGGAACGCGAAGTGGAAGGGAGGAGGCGGAAGAGGGAGAGATGATTGGGCCATTTTCAGGAACTGGTCAGAGCGTGATGGACCATACAAAAATAATGACCCAAGGACGAGGAGGAACAGGAGAAGGAGAAGGCGAAGGCGAAGGAGGAGATGAAGGAGGAGAAGGTGAGGGAGGTGGAGGAGGAGAAGGCGCGGGAGGAGAAGGAGGAGAAGGTGAGGGAGGTGGAGGAGGAGAAGGCGCGGGAGGAGAAGGAGGAGAAGGTGAGGGAGGTGGAGGAGAAGGTGAGGGAGGTGGAGGAGGAGAAGGCGAGGGAGGTAATGAAGGAGGAGAAGGCGAAGGAGGAGGAGGAGGAGGAGGAGGAGGAGAAGAAGGAGAAGGCGAGGGAGGAGGAGGAGGAGAAGGCGGGGGAGGAGGAGGAGAAGGCGAAGGCGAGAGAGGAGGAGAATGTAACCATTACTAACCATATAATCATAATTTTGCCCAGTGTGAACCCGCTTAAGGCATGTTGACGGTTTGTTATCAGTGTCGACCAATGTAATGCCTTAGCTTACTGAAAGTAATTTTGCCCAATGTGAACCCGCTTAAGGCATGTTGACGGTATTCTGACGTTTTTTCACCAATGTAATGTATTAGCTTGCTGAAGGTAATTTTGCCCAGTTTGAACCCACTAAGTCATGTTGATGGAAACGGAGTTGACTGTTGACGGTAATTTTGCCCAATATGAACCGGCATGCCGAGTGTGAACCCACTTAAGTAATGCTGACGGTTTTTTCGACCAGTGTGATGCCTTAGCTTGCTGAAGGTAATTTTGGCCAGTGTGAATAAGGCATGTTGACGGTACTCTGCCCAATGTTAACCCACTTAAGTAATGGTGACGCTATTCTACCACAGTGAACCTGTTTTAACCAGTTTCCATCACCACGGCTTACACTGGGCGATAACTGTCAAAATTACTTAATTGGGTTCACAGTGGGCAAATTTACCTTCAGCAAGCTAAGGCATCACATTGGTAAAAAAAAACTGTCAACATCATTGATACAACTTCACACAGCAGCATACATTGGGCAGAATACCGCCAATATGCCTTAAGCGTGTTCACATTAGGCAAAATTGCCTTCAGCAAGGTAATGCATTAGTGGAAAACAGTTGGCATGATTTAAACAGCTTCACACTGGTCAAAAAGTCGTCAACATACGTTAAATGGGTTCATATTGGTCAAAATAACCGTCAACAAGCAACTCAGTTTCCATCAACATGCCTTATGCGGGTTCGACCGTCAACATTATATACATGGATTCACACTGGGCAGAAAATCGTCAACATCCCTTATGCGGGTTCACATTGGGCAAAATTACCTCCAGCAAGCTAAGGAATCACATTGGTCAAAAAACCGTCAACATGATAGAGACCTTCACACTGGTTAAAAAAACATCAGCATTAAGTGGGTTCATATTGATCAAAATAACCATTATCATGGTTTGAGGACCTTCACACTGGTGAAAAAACCGTCAGCATTACATAAATTTGTTCACACTGGGCAGAAAGTCGTCAACATACATTAAAGTGGGTTCATACTGGTCAAAATTCCCATCAATAAGCAGCTCCATTTCCATCAACATGCCTGTCAGCATTACACAAATGGGTTCACACTGGGCAGAAAATCGTCAACATGCCTTATGCGGGTTCACACTGGTCAAAAGACCGTCAGCATTATACAAGTTGGTTCACACTGGGCAGAAAGTCGTCAACATACCTTACACGGGTTCATATTGGGCAAAATTACCTTCAGAAAGCTACGGAATCACATTGGTCAAACAACCGTCAACGTGATATAAAGACCTTCACACTGGTCACAAACCGTCAGCATTAAATGGGTTCATATTGGTAAAAAAAAAAAAGTCATGATTTAAAGACCTTCACACTGGTCAAAAAAACCGCCAGCATTACATAAATGGGATCATACCGGGCAGAAAATCGTCAACATACATTAAGTTGGTTCATATTGGCCAAAATAATCGTCAACAAGCAAAATTACCTTCAGCAAGCTAAGGAATCACACTGGTCAAAAAACCGTCAACGTGATTTAAAGACCAACCGTCAGCATTACATAAGTGGGATCATACTGGCAAGAAAACCGTCAGCATACATTAAGTGGGTTCATGCTGGTCAAAATAACCTTCAACAAGCAACTCAGCTTCCATCAACATGCCTCATGCGGGTTCACACTGGTCAAAATACCGTCAGCATTACTTACGTGGGTTCACACTGGGCAGAAAATTGTCAACATGCCTTATACGGCTTCACATTGGACATTACTTTCAGCAAGCCTGGTAAAAAAAAAAAAAAAACGTCAACATGATTTACAGACCTTTCCATTGGTCAAAAAACTGTCAGCATTACATAAATGGGTTCACACTGGGCAGAAAATCGTCAACATGCCTTACGCGGGTTCACACTGGTCAAAATAACCGTCAACAAGCAACTCAGCTTCTATTAACATGCCTTGTGCGGGTTCACACTGGTCAAAAGACCGTCAGCATTACATGAGTGGGTTCGCACTGGGCAGAAAATCGTCAACTTCCCCTGTGTGGGTTCACACTGGGATAAAAAATCCTTCAGGAAGCTAAAGAATCATACTGGTCAAAAAACCGTCAACATCATTTAAAGACCTTAATACTAGTCAAAAAAAACCGTCATCATTACCTACGTGGGCTCACATTGGACAAAATTACTTTCAGCAAGCTAAGGAATCACCCTGGTAAAAAAAAAACCGTCAACATGATTTAAAGACCTTCACACTGGTCAAAAAACCGTCAGCCTTACTTAAGTGGGTTCATACTGGGCAGAAAGCCGTCAACATACATTAAGTGGGTTCATATTGGTCAAAATTACCGTCAACAAGCAACTCAATTTCCATCAGCATGCTCTATGCGACTTTACACTGGTAAAAAAATCGTCAACATTACATAAGTGGGTTCACACTGCGCAGAAAATCGTCAACATGCCTTAAGCGGGTTCACACTGGACAAAATTACCTTCAGGAAGCGAAGGAATCACATTAGTAAAAGAAATTAAGGTGACCTTCACACAGTTCAAAAAACCGTCAGCATTAAGTGGGTTTGCACTGGGTAGAAAACCGTCAACATGCAGTATGTGGGTTCATATTGGTTAAAATAACCGTCAACAAGCAACACAGTTTCCATCAACATGCCCTAAGCGTCACACTGGTCAAGAAACCGTCAACATTACTTATGTTGGTTCAAACTGGCCAGAAAACCGTCAACAGACATTAACTGGGTTCATATTGGTCAAAATAACCGTCAACAAGCACCTCAGTTTCCATCAACATGCCTTACGGAAGATCACACTGGTCAAAAAAAGTCAGCACTACATAAGTGGGTTCACACTGGGCAGAAAATCGTCAACATGCCTTACGCGGCTTCACATTAGTCAAAATTACCTTCAGCAAACAAAGGAATCTCACTGTTCAAAAACCCATCATGATTTAAAGACCTTCACACTAGTCAAAACCGTCAGCATTACATAAGTGGGCAGAAAATCGTCAACATGCCTCAAGCGGGTTTACATTGGACAAAATTACCTTCAGCAAGCTAAGGAATCACACTGGTAAAAAAAAAAAAAAACGTTAAGCATGACCTTCACACTGGTCAAAAAACCGTCAGCATTAAGTGGGGTTTGCACTGGGTAGAAACCTGTCAACATGCATTATGTGGGTTCATATTGGTCAAAACAACCGTCAACAAGCAACACAGTTTCCATCAACATGCCCTAAGCGGGTTCACACTGGTCAAAAAAACGTCAGCATTACATAAGTGGGTTTACATTGGGCAGAAAATCGTCAACATGCCTTACGTGCCTTGACATTGGATAAAATTACCTTCAGTAAGCTAAGGAATCACCCTGGTCAAAAAACCGTCATGATTTAAAGACCTTCTCACTGGTCAAGAAACCGTCAGCATTTCTTAAGGGGATTTAAACTGGTCAGAAAACCGCCAACAGACATTGACTGGGCTCATATTGGGCAAAATAACCGTTAACAAGCACCTCAGTTTCCATCAACATGCCTTATGGGGGTTCACACTGGTCAAAAAAGTCACCATTACATAAGTGGGCTCACACTGGGCAGAAAATCGTCAACACACCTTACGCGGCTTCACATTGGACAAAATTACCTTCAGCAAGCTTAGGGATCACACTAGTCAAAAAACCGTCAACATGATTTAAAGACCTTCACACTGGTCAAAAAACCGTCAACATACATTAAGTGGGTTCATATTGGTCTAGATAACCGTCAACAAGCACCTGTTTCCATCAACATGCCCTAAGCGTGTTTATACTGGTCAAAAATCCGTCAGAATTACATAAGTGGGCAGAAAATCGTCAACACGCCCTACGCGGCTTCACATTGGACAAAATTACCTACAGCAAGCTAAGGAATCACATTGTTCAAAAAACTGTCAACATGGTTTAAAGACCTTCACACTGGTCAAGAAACCGTCAGCTTTACTTAAGTGGGTTCACACTGGCCAGAAAACCGTCAACAGACATTAAATGGGTTCATATTGGTCAAAGTAACCGTCAACAAGCAACTCAGTTTCCATCAACATGCCTTATGCGGGTTCACACTGTCCTTCGTTTCAGCTGAATCAAATCGTCAGGCAACGTGAGGATGTGTCCAGATCTACCACATTTTCTTTGTCACTCCAAACCCAACATCCACTCTCCGTTTTTTGTGGTTATCTTACTGCGTCTTTTGTGTGTGTGTGTGTGTGTGTGTGTGTGTGTGTGTGTGTGTGTGTGTGTGTGTGTGTGTGTGTGTGTGTGTGTGTGTGTGTGTGTGTGTGGTGTGTGTGTGTGTGAGGTGTGTGTGTGTGAGGTGTGTGTGGTGTGTGTGTGTGAGGTGTGTGTGTGTGTGTGTGTGTGTGTGTGTGTGTGTGTGTGTGTGTGTAATAATACTGATGATAACGACACTATAAAAATTATTATAGTAATAGTAAGGATAAAATATAGTAGTGAAATGATAATAATAGAATAGCAGTAGTAGTAATAATACTAGTGGTAGCAATAGTGGTAATAGTAGTATGGGTAATAGTAATTGTAGTAGTAACAGTAATAGTAGTAGTAATAATAAGTAGTAAAATAGTAATAGTAAATATAGTAGTGGTAATAGTAGTGGTGATAGTAGTAAAAAATTAGTAATAGTAGCACTAGTATTAATACTAATAATAGTAGTACTTGTAGTAGTAGTAGTAGTAGTAGTAGTAGTAGTAGCAGCATATAATCAACTCCCACCTATTCCATCCTCATATATTTCACTCCCATAGTGGTAACAGTGGTAATAGTGATAATTGTAATAATAGAAGTAATTGCAACAGTAGCAGTAATAGCAGTAGGAGCATATAATCCACTCCCACCCATTCCATCCCCATATACTCCACTCCCATCCACCCCCTCCCTGCCTCTTATCTTGGCTCCTCCTGGATGACAGGTCATCCCTGCATCTCGCACACTGCTCTGGGTCAGAAGATACAGCAAATCCACAGCAAGGTCACTTCATTAAATCGGCGACAGAAATGGAGAAGACGGGGAGAAATCTCTTCGTCCTGCGTCAATTTATTTTTCACACATACTCCCTCACCCCACCTTCACCCACTCCCTTTCATGCACCACAGCATCATCCATACACAACCATTCTCCATTCACCCCATATCTTCTGTCTTCTCCTGTCCTTTTATAGACATTCCCCTCTTTCCCAATACCCCTTTTACCCCAGCCACCCATCTCATTCTTAGTCGCCCCCTCATGTTCACTCCTTCCACCTCTGCCTTCCACACCTCTTTTACTAATCTTTCTTCACTCATTCTTTCCATGTGTCCAAATCATCCCAATATTCTTTCATCAACCTATCTCCCAGCCCCCTTTCCACCCCCGTTCTCCTCTTCACCTCGTTTCTCACTATCCAGCCTAGTACCCCCTTACCATACTTCTCAGGCACCTCATCTCAAACACATTCAAACTCCTCTCTTATGTTCCATGTTTCTGTCACATACAGTGCTGCCGGCACAATCAGTCTTTCATGCAATCTCCTATTAGCATCCATTCTCAAATGTATTTCTCATTACATTCTTAATCCCCCAAGGCATTTACTTGATTCTCTCAATCTAAAATCTACCTCCACCTCCACTCCTCCCTTTCCCGTGAGCCTTCCCAAATACACTTAAAATCATCCCTCTGAAACTACTACACTCACAATTGTTCCCTTTTCCCTTGTAAAGTGGAACTATACAGGCACTCCTCCAGTCTTCCGGCACTCTACCTTCTCTTAAACAAACATTAAATAACCTCATCAGCCAGTCCTCCATCACTGTACCTCCTCTTTTTAGACATTCTGCATGACACCCATCCAACCCAGGTGCCTTACCTGTTCTCATCTATTTAACTGCCTTCCCTTCATCTTTCCTTATTTCTGCTCCATTTTCCTCAATGATAGTTGTCATTTTCTTAGTTTTTCCCTCTGCAACTACTCTTCCGTCCCTATCTGGAGCCTTTTTTTTTTTTTTTTTTCCGCGCGATGTCGGTCAGGTCTTCTGAATGAGATCAATATAGGGGGTTGGGAAGATGGAGAGAGGTGGAGAGGGGAGATGAGGGGGGCGAGGAAGGGGATATGCTGGGTTGAGTGTCCGTGTTCGATTAGCAAGAGATGGATTAAATAAAGGTGCAGTAGATCACTTGTTGGATTATATGTTAATGGATGGGACGCTTTTACTGCTTAATATAATTTCTTGCAGGACATTTCTACAACGGAGCTTTACGCTAAATTAAAACTTAAAGACTACGGTAAGTTTTTAGTACTTTATAAACACATCTACAAACGGTACTCGTGCCATGGACTCTTTGGATCAAAGCAACTAGAGTAACCACACTGGCCATGCCACATCATTGCCTAAGCCAGAGGTTCCAAAACTTTTTGTTCCTCTGTACCCCTTTGGCATTTTTATAGACGTCCGTGTACCACTAAAAATCAAAGGGAAAAAAAGATGAAATTTATGTTTCGATATGATTTTATTATGAAATCCGTACGTGTAGAGTACATCAATAAACTAAACTCAGGTAATTTATAAAATATTTTGTTCTGTCATATACATATCTTATTAATAATTACCCATAATGATCATTGCTAAGTAAAGGTTTTCAAAACTATTCAAAACAATGTAACCAATGAAAAGGTTGAGATTGTTTTTTTTTTGTTTTGTTTTTTTCTGGGGGGGAACAAAAACTTAAGGGGAAATTTTAGCAACAGCACAACGAAAACATATCCGGGTGTTTTGAATTTTGATCTGTATTTTTATTTCATTCGCAGCAGCATTGAAAATGCTGACTCACAAAGGTATGTTAGCAGAAATTACAACAGTGCTCGAATAGCCTAATGTAACCCCTGAATACTACAAATTTACTATTGGGGGCACATGTGCCTAAGGTTGGGAACCCCAGGCCCAAGCTCAGCATTCACCAGAAAGTTGATTGAGCGAGCATAAGTAGCACTGGTCAGCAAAGAATTTGTCCCAAGAAAAACGATAGCTGTATCTTATGTGTTTTTGCATGCAGTATCTAAAAGTAATGTCTAATTTTTCTCAATCTCCCACAGTTTTTGTGTTCCACGGTATGTTACGTTACATGTGTTACGTTGGATAAATTTCAATCGAGCGGTTGGCAACACTGAGTTTGGCAATACTGCGTGAGATTGTATGCACCTTATGCCACTCTGTTCTTCAAGTGAACCACATTCATTGAGTCAGGGAGATCTGAATGATCTTGTGCGGGATTTAAACTTGTCAAAAACAAAAGCAACCTGAGCTTCTTACTTCCAGGTTAAAGGGCTGGAATCTTTTCCAGAAAAAAAAAATCCACTTTGTTTTTATCGTAAGTGACATTGTGGATTTGAACAGTTTTTCTCACTTGAGCATGGTGTGGTATTTTGCAATGATGCATATTTTGCTATGGTGGAACTTAACCATAAATATGACAGGAATGAATAGTTGTTTATTAATTCTTCAAAAGTGAGCCTGAAAGCTGTGTTGCCCCACAATAGAAACAAGTTTTCTTCTTTTTCTCTGGCACATGGAGCTAACATGAAGGAAACATGAGCGTATGAAGCTTCTCTTGCAAAAAATAAAGTATGAAGAACATTGACTAGATAAACACCATATGAGGACGGAGCCTTTATTTGTACGACGTTTTGCTTATTACAGCTTTTTCAAGTACAAGTTGAGATACAAATGACATAAATGGAATATCTGTGGTGATCTAAAGGCTTTGGCAATTTTTCTTGGAATGCAGCTGGGTTACACAAAGTTTTGTTGCTTTGTCTGTGAGTGGGACAGTCAGAATAAGAAAAATCGTTATGAAAAGAATGTGTGGACGAAACGATCTCTGAACTCACGAGAGAAGAATGTTGTCAATCCTCCTCTTATTCTTTAAAAAAAAATCATCTGCTTCCTTTGCATATTAATCTAGGATTGATGAAATTTTTTGTTAAAGGTATGGGTAGAACTGGCAAGGAATTCACATATTTGAAAAATAAGTTTCCTAGAGTAAGTGACGCAAAAATCAAAGAAGGTCATTTTGTTAGACCACAGATTAGGGAGGTGATGAGAGACCAAAATTTTGATGAAGAGCTAAATGATCTTGAAAAAGCTGCATGGCTGTCATTTAAGAAAGTTTGCGCAGAGTCTTTGGGGAATCACAAAGCAAATAACTACTGTGAAATCGTAAAAGAACGACTGACATCCTACAAGGCCTTGGGATGCAATATAAGCCTAAGAATTCATTTCCTAGGCTTTCACTTGGACTTTTTCCCTTCAAATCTTGGTGCCGTCAGTGACGACCACGTTGAGAGGTTTCACCAGGATATTCTGAACATGGGAATCCGGTGTCAAGGGAAGTGGAACTCTTCAATGTTTGCTGATTACTGTTGGACACTAAAATGGTATCTCCCAGAAACAAAATACACTCGAAAATCGTACATTTCTACATTCTAAATGTAAGTTTCATTGAAATATCAGCCTGATTTTTTAGTTATAATTGTTTAGTTATAATTGTTTGTGTGCTATCACAGAAAAAATATGCCTGGGAAAAAAAGATCTGAAAACATATTTGAAATCAGCAGAAATTTTCTATCAAGTTCAACTCCTTTTGTTTGTGGGACAGGTATTTTGATCAATTTTGTTGACCAGTGTAATCCCTCTTCAAGCTATTTACTGAAAAATATTTCTCCAATTGTGCAGTATGTAGCTACATGCTAGATTACACCGTAACAGAAGAATATCTTTGGAAGGAGAACTCATTATTCTTTTTCCCAATTACAAAATTTCAGTCTTTGCATCACTGATATGGGCAAAACGACCTCTCAACTACTTTGTATGATTATACGAAATAGCTATAAAGTGATTATATCTTTTGGCATTATCCCTCTGGAGAGGTAATGGCTTGTCTTTACCTTTAAATATAGCTTCAGGGTAGAAAATTTTCCCCCCAGATAGCCAGCCCCCCAGAAAACCGAAGTTGCCGACGCTGGTGATGACGTGGTCGCAAAGAGACATGATCGCCAAGTCTATTTCGCGGTTGCTGGGTATGTCTTGAACCACTGCGTCCGGATGCGCGGTTAGAAGATTCTGGTGAGTCCACTCCAGGTCGTCGGTTAGAACAACAAAAGCCACATTATTGAACCTGTTGGAGGAAAAGAAGAAACCGAATTTACTTCCCGTATATGAGTAAGTGTTTCACTAGACTGAACGTAACAATAATTAGACACCTTGAAGTAGAAAAAAAAAACACGTTGAATGATCATTAAGCAATTTTAAAAGGAGAGAGACGGGACCTACATTTTCCTTGCAGAAGCGAATGCGAGATGGAAGTAGGCGGGTAAAATAAGAGTTGTGTGGAAAAGTATCTTGATTTCATCCGCCTTGTCGGTCCTTCTCACGTGCACAGCCACCACTGTCCTCGGCCCGGCTGGAAATAAACCATCCGCCCCATCATTGTTAGATTATGTGAGTATATACAGGCTCCAATAGGTTCAAACCACTGATGTACGTTACATATATATTGTTAGCTCCTTAAATGAAGTAATGATATATACCTAGGGTAAGTTATGATTAGATGTAAAGCTAATTCATGGTAGATTTTGTTTCCTTTGACTACATAACATTAAAAATAGTAGAATTATAAAATAATATCCTATTGTAGTTGCAGTGGTGGGAGCAGAAATGCTTGGTGTTGCTGTTGTTGTTGAAGACAGTGGGTTGTGGTTTCCTCTACGAGGGAAACTGGTTGCCCTCTTGGACCTCAGCCTAATAAAGGTCCCCCACCCTATATATGCTACATCATGTAGGTGTCCTGACATCGCTGGAAAGAGTATCTTCTTGATTAAGTGTAAGGCCGCCTGTCAGTGGGCATATGCAATCTGTCGTGTTACGTAGCCTGCTTTGGTATCTACTAAATGTTGTATGGTGGTCACAGTGGAGTCTGACTTGATGAACTCTGTTCTGTTTAATCTCATTCGGATTTGTGTACTGGCGGCAAGAAGTGGCCAAGAACCTTGTTTGGTTCCAGGCTATCGAGAGCTCTATCTGTGAGAATTAAGGGTGTGAGTTCGTTTGTGCCGGTGTTGTTGGATGAGGGTGGCGGGATGGTGTTGTGCATTACGTAACAACATAGTTCTGGTTTATCTTTGATGGTTCTAAGTGTTGGTAGGTGTTTTTTCATGTAGTTTGGTGGGTGTTATGAGTTTTGTTTAAGTGGGTAATGTACTCGTATTGTGTGCCGTGCATGAGTTTATATAATTGTAAAACTTAGGATTCCGCGTATAGGGGATTTGTTTTTGGGCACCATTATTGTGTCATCTGTAATTTGTGGTATTATGTATTTGAGATGGGTGCTGGCTATGTTGGATCAGCATAGTCTGTCACTGGTCTCATGTTATGTCTGTTGGTCACATTATCTTACCCGAATCATGCACCTTTGATAACGACGAAAGTTTTCAGGCAAGTGCTGCATTTGTGCGTAATGTCGGGCATATATGGTATAGATGTCCCTTAGATATTGTATTTGGGTCCAAATATTTTTATCTAGTGTGTATGAGTGATGCGCTGTTTATTGTGGAGCATTGCTGTCGCTATTGTGGCCTTGGCTGATGCTACCTTCATTCTGTTAGTAATCCTAAGTTATACCTTTTGTAATGTGTCCAAATCTCTTATAAGTTATGGAGACCAAAACTAAACACAGTATTCGAGTTGAGGTCTTATAAGAGAATGATATGGAGTAATTATTACTTTTTTCAGTCTTATGTTCAAATGAATGCATATACGCTCGGAATAGCTTAGAAGAATTCAAAACTAAATATGGTAATTAGAGACCAAGGATATAGAATAAGTTAGACTAGATGAATTAGAGAGTAGGAGACGTAATATAATGAGCGTTTCTCCTTTTCTGTACACAATGAGGTAAATACGAGACTACAACCGCGGAAGGGGGACAACCCACACGCACCTAAGTTTGAGACAATCGCGCTTAAAGTTTATCGCTGATTACTACAAGAAAAACGGTCTAAATGTATTGTTATTATACATCAAAAGAAAGGTATAGGGTAGTTCTGTCATGTCATTTGTTTTTTGATAAAAATATTGATTTTATTTTTGGTTACGGCCGCATTTTATTCACCCCTACTTGGTAATTCTTTATAGTGTGTGGTATAAGAGGTAGTATGTTATTTTATTCTTTATTTTTATGTGTTATAGTTGACTCTCATCCTTTATACTGGCTTGAGACAGTTTAGTTCATTTTCAAGAAATATCCTTTATCTTCCTGACAATGCCCTTAGCGGTGATGGTGGGCCACCTGAGGCTGGAGAGGGGAAACATAAACACAGCCAGCCGGGCTGTGATTGGCCACGCGCGAGGGTGGGGAAATATACTCCGCTCTCATTGGGTGCAATTTTTCGTGGCTTGTCCCTCTTCTGCGGTTGGCTGAGAGAGTTAGTCTGTCCTACGCTTGGCACCAAATCACGCAAATTTGTGCCTTATTCTAACCATCAGAGTGATCGAATTTCCTCTGGCCGACCCTTCCACAAGACTTGTACACCCCTGAACAACAAGTTGGCGCCTCTAACTCAAAACTGACAAATTTGAGGGTTGTCCCCCTTCCGCGGCCGTAGCCTCATACGTACACCGCCGCGACAGGGCAGTGGTACCATTCTCGACAGGTAATTCAGCGATCAAAGTTCAAGTCTCAACCAGAGTCGCAAAATTCAGCACTCCTGCTGTGGTGGACAAGGAGCTGTGTGTGTGTGTGTGTGTGTGTGTGTGTGTGTGTGTATGTGTGTGTGTGTGTGTGCGTGTGTGTGTGCGTGTGTTTAAGGTCACGGCATTACCTATAGATCGGACCATACACAAGCGCTGAACTCTCATCTGAGAGGGTAATAGTTGTCGATCACGAGTACAACACGTGATCCAAGACCGTGGGGAATAACACAGACCGATAGATAGACAAATACACGCGCACAAACACACACACACACACACACACACACACACACACACACACACGCACACACACATGCGGCTTGCTGGTGTAGCAGTTAGGATCTCGGAAAACCATATAAACGGAGCCGCTCTTGGCTTGAAAAAAAATCACTATAATGCAAGGCGTTACTGTTTCCATCGAGCAACGTGTTGGTGTATGTCTGCTGGTTTGTGTGTGTGTGTGCGTGTATTCACTTGGTCTTTGGATCACGTGTTGGACTCGTGATCGACAGCTATTTCCCTCCTGGAAGAGAGCTCAGACCTCGTAGGTCCGATCTATGGGTAATGCTATGACCTTGCACACACACACACACCCAACTCCCCGCCCACGAGAGTCAGAGTAACGACCCGAGGCACAGCGATACCGAAATGATTTCGACCCTGGGCAGGATTCGAACTGGGTACTGGGAGCACTTCTACTTCCCAGTTCAGCGCTCTACCAACCGTGCCACCGAGTCAGTATATGTGTGTGTGTGTGTGTGTGTGTGTGTGTGTGTGTGTGTGTGTGTGTGTGTGTGTGTGTGTTTTGTGCAAGATGCATTACCCATAAAGCAGACCATATAAACTATGAAACTCTCAATCGAAAAGATAACAGCTGTCGATCGCAAGCGAAGTACGTGATCTAAGGCCGCTGTGATTCTCTCTCTCTCTCTCTCTCTCTCTCTCTCTCTCTTTCTCTCTCTCTTTCACACACACACACACACACACACACACACACACACACACACACACTACGACTCGGTGGCGCGGTTGATAGAGTACTGGACTGCCAGAACGGAGGTGCAGCAGTAGCTGGTTCGAATCCTGCTCAGGGCCGAAATTATTTCGGTATCGCTGCGCTTCGGGTCGTTACTCCGGTCTCTCGTGGGCGGGGAATTGGGTGGGGGGGGTGCAAGGTCATAGCACTACCCATAGATCGGTCATACGAGCTCTGAGCTCTCCTCCGGGAGGGAAATAGCTGTCGATCACGAATCCAACACGTGATCCAAAGACCAAGATGAATACACACACACACATACACGCGTGGAGTCGCCTGATCTAATTCATATTTTCATAATCAGGTAGTAAATTGCTGATAATAGTTACACTGCCTTAGACGTTGGGGCTCAATGGTGCTCATCCGCTGCCTCCATTTGTCAAGGAGGTTCTCTAGAATAAGCCTGGCTTCGGCTAGGATGTAGTCGGCGAAGCGAAACTCTTCAATGAGCACTTTCCTGCAAAAGGAAGAGTACACTTCTTGTCAAGTGGAACCGATGGATGTGTCGTTGGAGTAATGGACTTGACTGATGCTTCCCTGACTAACGAAAAAGACAAAAATTAATTATTGACTGTCAGTCAGTCACTTCAAAAGTTTTTACATTGTGTATAGTGTACAAACGATGTGAATTAATACGGTGGCTTCCCTATGAAGAGAGTCAAGTCCTTGGAAGCTCTGTCATTAATGTCTTTAGCATACTCGTACATGATATCAATGTGTGAGGTAACGGACCCAACCGACCATACACACACACACACACACACGCACGCGGGTGCGTGTACACACTTACACATAAACACACACACATACTGTATGTATGTATATATATATATATATATATATATATATATATATATAAAATCAGCCATCCTGAGTCCACTACTGAACAAAGGCCTCCTTTATAGCATTCCATGATTCACACAACCGCGCCAATCTCTGCCACATCACTCCTGCAAACTTCTGTATCTCGTCTCTCCACCGTCTGTCTGGTCTCCCTCTTCCACGCTTCCTATCTCGCGGCGTCCACTCAGTAAAACACTTGCTTCATCGCTCATCTTATGCCTTTATTTATTTATCTATTATTATATATATATATATATATATATATTTTTTTTTCTTTTTTTTTTTTTTTTAGAAATACCCCCTATAGGGCTACAGAGAGAAGAATGCCTAGTCCTAATCCCCGTCCCGTTTTTCTCCCCTCTTACGATTCAGGTGGGAAGACTTGGCAACAGCATTCTGTCCCCGACCACAGGGTAGGCGAAGAAAGGAAATGAATATTCAGAGAAATGGTACAGGACAGTAACAATGGGTTGGGGGACAGCATAACAGAGAGATATATAATATAAAATTGCAGTATTATGAGTGTCATCATTTCTCTGTGAAAAGAGTCCTCCTCTATCACAGACAAAATGATGTGTGGCTCTGGTCCGTAGGGCCCCCCCCCCCTTTAGACCCTAAAGTATCAACTGCATGCTACTTTGCCACAATAACATGCAGCCAATATATTATAGAAAACGGGTTTCCTTGACTGACAGGCTTACTTTGCACGTATGTAACGGCACATACTTGTTCTTGGGATGATTTAATTATTTTGTTAAAACAATGTTCATTGAGTAGATTGTTATGCGCCCCCCACCCCTTGTATCCTCATGGTGTCTCCCTGGGGGGGAGGGGAGTGGCGCCCCCTGGTTTGGAAGGCACTGCGTTATTGAACCCTAAAACGGGTCGAGCGCACCTACCTGAGATACCACAGGTCGTCCAGTGGGTGGACGCGGGCCCTCGCGAGGAAGCGTCGCTGTCCATCTTTCTTGGCAATTTCTGCTGAGATGTTATGAGCTTCCATTCTCTCCATTCCTTTCAGCTAAAATATAGAAAAACACACACATATTATATCAGCGGATTTTTCTCCCTTGCAAGAGAGGTGGCCAAAAAACAAAGGCATAAAATCCACCCCCACCCATTCCATCCCCACATACTCCACGTCCATTTACCCTCCTTCCTCCCTCTTATCTTAGCTCCTCCTGGATGACGGGTCATCCCTGCATCTCGCCCACTGCCCATACACTGCAGCAATAATATCACTGTAAGTACCAATTGCTTTTTTCCCCTTTGCAGGCAGGGTGGCAGAGTCAAAACAAGTCTTGCGGGAGGAGAATGCAGGAAGGAACTTCTACACATCGCTCCATTGGTAAAAGTTCAGAAATCCCAGACACAGGCGACAAAACTTGTACTATTGTGGACAACTAAAGTTACCGCATGCTGTATCGCAATTAGGCATGTAGACCTACATCTTAAATTGCTGTTGCATTATTGCTATTTTGTTTGCAACAAAAATGATTAGAAAATCACTATTCCTGAAAGCATATTGCTACACACCAACAAATATATTTACCTACATACATATTATATATATATATATATATATATATATATATATATATATATATATATATATATATATAGATAGATAGATAGAGAGAGAGCCTTCTCCCTCATGTCAGTGGAATGACCGAGCACACAGTGGAATGACCGAGCAACCTCTCTCCTCGCATGTGGGAATCAGATAGGACAAGGCAGTAGGTTTACACGCGAAGCAGTGAGTGCCGCCGCACGGTAAATGACACTGCTCTCCGTCTCCCATACGGCTGTAAAAGAGAGAGAGAGAGAGAGAGAGAGAGAGAGAGAGAGAGAGAGAGAGAGAGAGAGAGAGAGAGAGAGAGAGAGAGAGAGAGAGAGAAGAAGGAAGAAACGTTTGTCGTGTGCATGGGCATCGTTATGATGCCGAGGGTGGTGCACAAACCACTGGTGTTGGTAATCTGGCTGGCCCGCGGTCGCGAGTTCGTATCCTAGTCCGTGAGACAGGTGCACTGACTGACGTAATCAATCGCATTTGCTAAAGATGCGCACTAAGCATGAATCGTGGTAGACAGGGTGACACGAGGTTCCTTGTGGCCCAACTGGTACTGCTCTAGGATATTACTCACCTGTTCGAGACAGTCGTCTGGAAGGAGACGATGGTGGGTGTAGGGGAATATTTCGTGTACGTAATCCCACATATTGAATGTCATGCCGGCCTGTCGGGATAAAAAATATAGAAATTAAGGACCTCCCTTGCGAAGACAGAGGGGAGAAGCAAATGCTCCTCTCCACCTTGCTTTTCTCAGTCTTCGTAATGCCTCCACCATCCTGCTTATCTATTTGCCTGCTCATCATTTGTACATTGAAAAAGAAACTATTTGTTTGTTTACTCGTTTATCTATTGCCTCACGAATCCAGATATTTGCCCATTGCCTTTTCTGTTAGTTTATACATCTATCTACTAATTCATTTATCACGATAATATATGTATATGCACATACACACACATACACACAAACACACACACACACACACACACACGCACGCACGCACGCACACACACATATATATATGTATATATATATATATATATGTATATAATATATATATATATATATATATATATATACATATATATGTACGTATGTATATATGTATAATATATATATATATATATATATATATATACGTGTGTATATATATACATATATATATGTATATATATATGTATGTATAAATAAATATATATATATATATACGTGTGTATATATATACATATATATATGTATATATATATGTATATATAAATATATATATATATATATATATATATATATATATATATACTGTGCATATACATGCATACAACAAAAACACTAAAACCGTGTGTTCACAAATTCGGGAGTAACCACCAGAAAAAGGAAATTAAGAAAGCAGGGCGTTTCGTGCATCTACATCTTCAGTGCTTAGTGCAAACAAGAAATCGCAAGAGGAAAACAAAAATTACACAAAATATATGGCTTAAGAAGAAACTTAGAAAAGTGTGAATCGATTATATATATATATATATATATATATATATATATATATATATATATACGTGTGTGTGTGTGTGTGTGTGTGTGTGTGTTAATTTTTATGACAGTTGCATACAGGATTCGAACCCACTGCTCTCAGCCACCCGTAAGATCACTTTCGCAGAGCCTTAGGCCACTACACCACTGAAGCTATAAAATCCTTGAAACCTGGAATCGAACTGATTCCCGAGGGTACGAAAGATCACTAATCTGCGACCCCAATTCCTGTTTTACTCAAGGACCAAGCTCACCAGTGGTAAGGGGTAAGGATCGGAACAAATCCCTTTCACACTTATCGCCATTGTAACTATGAGAGAAATCCGCTAATAGCAGCGACATCATTCCGATAGTTTTTATGACAGTTGCATGCAGGATTCGAACCCACTGCTCTCAGCCACCCGTAAGATCACCTTCGCAGAGCCTTAGGCCACTGCACCACAAAAGCTATAAAATCCTTGAAACCTGGAATCGAACTGATTCCCGAGGGTACGAAAGATCACTAATCTGCGACCCCAGTTCCTTTTTTACTCAAGTACCAAGCTCACCAATGGTAAGGGGTAAGGATCGGAACAAATCCCTTTCATGCTTATCGCCATTGTAACTATGAGAGAAATTCGCCTTACTATAGAATTAGAAAATATGTGGATTTTTACATCCTTTTTTGTGTTTGTATAACCGTTTATCAAATTCACGACCTGTTTCTCCAAAATGATGATGGGCAGCTTTTACATGGTATCTTTACATGCGTACATATGTATTAAATGGAGTAGATGTGTAGCATATGAGAAAAATAAAACTTAGACCCACTCTCGTAGAAAAATAAGCTGAGATACAGAGTAAGCCGTATATTTCGATCACTGATTGTGATCCTCTTCAGCAGCTACATACATAGAACAGGAGGACAAAAGCATATATACAAAAGGAAATACTACAAAAGGGAACTAGGGAAACCTCAAGTTACTTGTCCTTGACGGGGTCGGATCTTTTGTTCCTTGGAAATAAGTTTGGTTACTGCTAAGTTAATAATAGCATCTGGTGACCATTGACCTTTTGATGTGTTGCAATTAGGAAATAGTTTAATAAATAAAGATTCAACAACTTTTCTTTTGAAACTACAATTTGAATGATATACTGTAGCTGCATTCTTCCAATCTATTCGGCGATCTAAGAGACTTGAATGGAGGAATACAGCTGAGTTTTCTTGTCCGTATTTTACAGAATTTTATGCTCCTTTATCTTGTGGGTAGGTCACGTCCCGTTTGTCCCCAGTGCATGTCGTCACAATCAAGGCATGGTAATTTATATACTCCGGGGTTGTCATTCTTAGGAGTTCTGTGATGGACATTTACCACTTTTCTAAAAATGCTATTTGGGCAACTGAATGTCATTCTAATTTGATTGCTGGGTAGTAATTTTGAAGCGGTATGGGTGGAACCATTATATGGGAGCTTAATATTTTATCTATCCCATACAAATTTAGTACTAGATTTTGATGTGCTATAATAACTGGCTTTGACTTTGCTGAGGGTTTTTGTCAAAAACCAGTCCGGGTAACCTATTCTTAGTAATTGAATGCGTACTAATTCAGTGGGGGTGGTGAGTTAGATCAATTATTCAGAAATGCTGGAAAAGAAAACTTCCTACAATCCTATGCACTTATTGTTTAAATCTGTTTCGTGTGATTGCAAAATGGTGTTGTCTTGAAAATAGAAATGGGGCATTATTTTCAGTACAGTTGTGTGTAGGTTAGATATGTTTTTGAATTCATACTCTCAGCTTATGCTTGTATTTGAGACTATACCCAAAGAAGAATGAACCACATAGCGTTTTTTCGCACCTGCAGTTTGTGCTTGAACCTGAGGTTGTACACGAAGAAAGCTTGCATAACGCAGCTCCCGAGTTGCCCAGCTACTGGAATGGTTACCCAAGGCTTGCTGCAGTTGACGTTCCCGTCAAGGAGTTCTTTGGTTTCTGGAGAATCAAGCTTCAAGAAGGGGTGTGTTGCATTGGCCATCTCGCCCACATATTCCGACTTGTTCTGGACTGGAACCCATCTTAGTGGGGGAGAGCTCCGGTTTTCAACAAAATTTAGGTTCATGTAGTTACAACCAAAGTTTAGATCAACCACACCCCTGAATTTGATATAAGACATCCATATGTAAAGAGAGCTGCTGCACATCAGGATTAGTGCAAGGACTCTTAATTTGTTCATATTTGCCAGGGTAAGATCTGAAACTAGGCGTTGACGTAATTTAGCAGCCGATTCTCTTCAAATCACCAGCATGAAGTTTCGCGCCTTCTGAATTCAAGTGACACTTCCTTGTGAGCTCGTACCTGACGCTGCAGCCACTGAAAAGAGTAAGATGAGAAAGCTTTTACCAAAATATCTCACGAAGGATTAGTGTAGAAATTGGAACATTTAGGAGGATTTAAAAAGAATCTCCTGCAATGTATGAGAGACTTCCTGAAGACCGACTAAAGTAGGCCAGAAGGCTTCGACACTGGCACCCATATGTTAGGCAGTTGTCCCGACGCCTCACCACACCACTGCGACCCCAGTGTTTGTCGTTTCCGA
Source organism: Oratosquilla oratoria (assembly GCF_046742065.1). Taxonomy (NCBI): domain Eukaryota; kingdom Metazoa; phylum Arthropoda; class Malacostraca; order Stomatopoda; family Squillidae; genus Oratosquilla; species Oratosquilla oratoria. The sequence goes on from NC_134799.1 coordinate 1,035,839, forward strand.
TTCCCATGAGAACGCACCTGCATCTCCGTCCTCAACCGCTCGGTGCCCTGTAGTTCTACGGGAACGACTGATATATATATATATATATATATATATATATACATATATATATTATATATATATATATATATATGTGTGTGTGTGTGTGTGTGTGTATATATGTGTATATATATACATGTATATATATGTGTATATATATACATGTATATATATGTATATATATACATATATATATATATATATATATTGTATACATCACTATAACTACATCACCATTCCCATAAATAATGTGAGCGGTGTCACAATCATCACCCAGACATTCTGTCGCCACAGACATCCGCCCTGACAAGCTGACCCAGCACTTATCGCAGGAAAGCTGACCCAGCAGTTATCGAGCACTCGGAACCAAGATACACACACAGACATACGAACGCACACATAAATGCGGTCAATCGCCAATTCCGAATAACACACGACAACACAATAGTAATCAACCCTTGCCCCCTGGATATATTATAAAAAGGGATATAAGAAATAATTTATGAACTAACAACAACCATGTAAAGGGCCGGATTTTCCTATTAAAATTGTTTTCAAGGTGACTAAAGAGCACCTCAGAATTACAAAGGATTACAAAGACGGAGCATGCCGACAGGAGACCTTTTGATCTATATCTAGGTCGGATGCGAAAAAAAAATCATATTAATAATAAACCAAGTGTACACTCTGAAGAAGCTCTGTTAAGAGCGAAACTTCAGTTAATAAAAATTCAACGGTTCTCGGTGTTTATCTCACCACCCTGCCACTCATATGTATATATATATACATACATATATATATATATATATATATATATATATATATATATATATATATATATATATATTAGTAAACTTTGGAAGCAGGTTTTCATTGATATATTTCCTATTAATATCACAGCACATTCAGCATTGGTAATATATATATATATATATATATATATATATATATATATATATATATATATATATATAGACTTTCTACTCTTTTCACTATTTTCCTTCTCTGAGAATGGAGAACGGGAGAGAATACACAATATTCCCGAACAGGTCCATGATTGTCGGATATAAAAACTAACACATCACGACGTTTCGCCTGTACCTCAGGCATCTTCTGGTAATTCTATTTTCTAAATAGAGTTAAGCAAATTTTAACTAAAAATAGGTTTACAATGAAAGATATCGATAAAGAAATCAAGAATAATATGGAAAAAACCAATACCAACAGTAGTCATGATGATTACAAGAAAAATAATTTAAACATTTATCAAAATACAATGTTTTATGCATATAAAATAGATGAAAAGGTATTAAAAGATATAATCCATAAGAATTGTAAAGGCCAAAAACAAGAGGATAAATTTAGTGTGATCATTTACTATCACAATCACACAACTTCGTCTATAGTGATGAAAAACAACATGGCAGCAACAACAGACAAATTGAACCAAAATAGTGTTGTGTACAAGTACTCATGTAATTTAAACAAGGACGGTGTATTTTCCAATGAGGAGTACACAGACATGACAGAATTAAATAGACACCAAGAAAAATGCATTTCTGCTCTTATTTAATGCTTAATGTTATTCAATTTTACCAAATATGTTATATTTACCTAGATTTATGTTTCAGATTGCGTACAAGATTAATCAAGCATGTCACGAACCAAAGCGGCAGTATCTGAATTTCAGCGAGGTCGTATTGTGGGTCAACATGGTGGATTTAGTCAACGCAGAATAGCTGAAAATCTGCCAATACTCCTTTCTACTGTTAATTGAGTGATCGTACAATTCACCAGAGAGGGTAAGAATGGCACAAAACCTCATTCAGGTTGTCCCGGGCCCTCAGAAAGAACCTTGCGTCTTGGTAAAAGAAATGTCGAAGAGGATCCACGTTGTAAGGCCTCTGACATAGCAGCGCAAGCTGATGTTAGTCCCAGAACAGCTGTCAGGTATCTCCACAAGCTGGGTTACTATGGCAAAGCTGCAAGAAGGAAACCACTCCTTCGTCCAGCCAGTATCAAGCGCAGAAAGGATTGGGCTCTTGAGATGGTGGAGAGACGTGTGGCCTTTTGGAGCACTGTCATTTTCTCTGATGAGTCACGATTCGCATCATTTTCTGACAGTGGAAGAGTGTGGGTCTGGAAACTCTGTAGTCAAGAGTTTGACCTCAAAACACTGCAGTCAACAGTGAAACATGGGGCTATTTCAATAATGGTGTGGGGTGCAATTTGTAGTGATGGTCGATCAGAGCTTGTGGAGTGTCAAGTAAACATCAATTCAGGCAAATATATTTCTATATTAAAGAAAAGAGTCATTCCAATATTCTCCAGTGGTAGAATGAGTAAAGATGTCTTCCTATTTATGGGAGATGGTGCTCCTTGTTACACTGCTCAAGCTACACAAAATTTGCTGAACCAAATTGGGATCAGGAAACTTCCATGGGCAAGTCAGTCTCCGGATATGAACCCTATTGAATACCCCTGGGGCATATTAGACCAACAACTTCGTAAAAAGAGCAAGAAACCATCTCCAAAGCCCGAACCCACACTCTTAGGATTACTACGTGAAACATTGCATGAATTCCATCTAGATGATATTCGTGATCTAATCACTAGTATGCCTAGATGGGTCCTTGGATTGAAAAAAGCAAGCAAAGGGGATATCAACCAAGTATTTGTTATTCACATTGTGACCATTTACAAGCACTTTAATTGTATTAATTGCTTGTTAGTGTTTATATCCAAACAATCATGGGGCCGTTCGGGAATATTGTGTATTCTCTCCCGTTTTCCATTCTCAGAAAAGAAAATAGTGAGAAGAGTAGAAAGTCTAAAGAAAAGGATCACCAATGCTGAATATGCTATGATATTTGATAGAATGAATATATATATATATATATATATATATATATATATATATATATATATGTGTGTGTGTGTGTGTGTGTGTGTGTGTGTGTGTGTGTATAATAAGAAATTTAGTCCGAACGTTTTCGTTTATTTAAGACAGTGGTTCTTAACCTTTTTCATTCTATGACCCACCAAGACTCTTCAGGGTATGACCGTAACCCCTATATTAAATTTTGAAACGGTGAACCTTGTCAAAAGGCAAGATAAAACACTAATTGTGGTTGATATGCTTACTGTAGCAGGCCACGACACTTGTGACCAGTGTTGCACTCACCACACTGGTCAAAGCCCCCAAGTGTCTGATTTCAAACATATGAAAATATATTATTCTCCCGAATCCTTTGTGACCCCCTAAGAAACCCCAAACGAACCCTAGGTTAAGAACCGCTGATTTAAAAGTATGCAACATGGAACGAGTATATTTGGTGCAAATACTGGTCTTCGTTGCCTCCCACACTGTAAAATACCAATCGACGTCACTTCAAAGTCGCTAAGAAATTCGTATCGAATCTGATCAGTTTCTTCAGCGAGGGAAGCGGCAAATTCGGTGAAGCTTTCAGCAACGTCACGGACAGGGACAAATGCTAAAGCTTGAACGGACTTGACACTGAGTGCATTTCTTGGATTATTATCTAAGCCCTGTAATTGTTTCCACAGGTACTGGCCGAAATGGAGGAATCGTCCATAAATGTTTGCGTTAGGGAAATATGCCGCTTTTTGATAGTCAGTGCAGAAAAGCTGTATACAGGTCTTCAACAGACAATGGATTTAGGGGATATAGATCACCTTCTTCAAGGTTTTAGTAAAAGTAAAGCAATTAGTCCATATGTGATGACAGTGGGAATGCAACAACAGAAACAAGAAACTCAAGAAGTAAATGCAGAAATAGTTTTAATTGATGACTCCTTGTATAGGATATTTTTCAAGTGTGTATATATTATATATATATATATATATATATATATATATATGTATATATATATATATATATGTATGTATATATATATATGTATATACATATATATACTCGTATATATATAATGCGTGCGTGTGTGTGTGTGTATTCACTTGGTCTTTTGGATCACGTGTTGGACTCGTGATCGACAGCTATTTCCCTCCTGGAAGAGAGCTCAGAGCTCGTAGGTCCGATCTATGGGTAATGCTATGACCTTGCACACACACACACCCCCAACTCCCCGCCCACGAGAGTTGGAGTAACACCCCTCAGCGCTGCGATACTGATATTATTTCAGCCCCGGGCGAGGATCGAACCCGGACCTCCGTAGTGGCAGGCCAGAGCTCTAACCACAGCGCCATGAGAGGTGTGTGTGTGTGTGTGTGTGTGTGTGTGTGTGTGTGTGTGTGTGTGTGTGTGTGTGTGTGTGTGCGTGCGTAGAAATTGAGATGGAGATATCTTCATTGTATCTACCGCGCGCGTACTTGCCGCCTTCCCCACTCCCCATTTCCAGAGAATTGATCACTCATCGTAATATATACATGCATATACATATATATATATATATATATATATATATATATATATATATATATACATGTATATACCAATCAGTAATTCTGAGTCCACTGCATGATACCAATCTATGACTACCACGACTGAGCCAGCGTCTGCCACGTCACTTTTGCGAATTTCTCTATCTGATCACTCCACCTTTTGTCTGGGGTCCTTGCCTGCTTCCCATCACGTGGCGTCTACCCATTAGTATACTTCCTCTATTACTCATTATTTGTTCACGCTAACTTAGCTGACTAATTCCACTGCTCCTCTTTTATATATATGTATATATATATATATATATATATATATATATATATATATATATATATACATACATATACCAAGGCTTTTTCCCCCTTACAAGGGGGGTAGCCAAAAAGAAAAAGGCATAAAATCATTCCCACCCATTCCATCCCTGAATACACTCCACACCCCTCCACCATCCCTCTTATCTTAGCACCTCCTGAATGACGGGTCATCCCTGCACCTTGTCCACTGCCCTGGGTCAGAAGCAGTGTCGCAAGACACAGCACATTCACAGCAAGGCCGCTTCATTAAATCGGCGACCCCCCCCCTCTCCGTCCCCCCATTGCATAAAATGAGAGGACGGGGAGAAATCCCTTCGGGCTGCGTCAAATTTTGCTCACACATACTACCTCACCCCCAATCCACCCGCCCATTCCACCTCATGCTATCACAACATCATCCATATACAACCATTCTCCATTCACCCCTGTCTTCTGTCCTCTCCCGTCCTTCCTCAACAGACATTCCCCTCTTCCCCAAAGCCCCCTTCACCCCATCCATCCACCTCATCCTAGGACGCCCCTTCATGTTCACTCCCTCTACATCTGCCTTCCATACCTCTTTTACTAGTCTTTCTTCACTCATTCTTTCCATGTGTCCAAACCATCCTAATATTCTTTCATCAACCCTATCTCCCAGCTCCCTTTCCACCCCCGTTCTCCTCCTCACCTCCTCATTTCTCACTCTATCTAGCCTAGTAACCCCCATCATACTTCTCAGACACCTCATCTCAAACACATTCAAACTCCTTCTCTCTTCTTCTCTTATGTTCCATGTTTCTGCCCCATACAGTGCTGTTGGCACAATCACTCCTTCATACAGTCTCCTCTTAGCATCCATTCCCAAATGTCTATTCCTCATTACACTCTTTAATCCACCAAGGCATTTACTCGCTTCTCTCAATCTACATTCTACCTCCACCTTCACTCCACCTTTCACTGCCACATTTGCACCCAAGTATCTAAAACTATCCACTTCCTCCAGTCGCTCTCCCTTAATGCTCACTTCCAGTCTACTGCCACTTTCACCCCTTGTACATCTCATCACCTTACTTTTACCCACATTTATCTTTAGCTTTCTTCTATCACATATTCTCCCAAACTCTGTCACCAACTTCCTCAATCCCTCCTCCGATCCTGCCACAAGCGCAGTGTCGTCTGCAAACAACAACTGGCTCACCTCCCACTTTTCTCCATTTTCTTTAACCATCTCCAATCCCTTGCCCACTACCCTTGCATTTACCTCTCGCACCACCCCATCCATGTATAAGTTGAACAGCCAGGGTGACATAACGCATAATTGACGAAGTCCCACCTTTACCTCGAACCACTCACTCTCTCCATTTCCAATCCTGACACAAGCTCTACTATTCTCATAAAAACTCTTGACAGCTCCCAGAATCTTTCCTCCTATCCCGTATATCTTCATAACCTCCCACAGTGCCTTTCTGTCTACCCTATCATAAGCCTTTTCCAGATCCATAAAAGCCTAAAAAACATCCTTCCCCTTTCCTATAGCTTTCTCACATATCTGTCTTACCACAAAGATCTGATCTACACAACCTCTACCTGTCCTAAATCCACACTGTTCCTCACCAATTACTCCTTCTGTTCCTCTCCTAATCCTCTCAACCAAGATCCTCCCATAAGCCTTCCCAACTACACTCAACAAGCTAATCCCTCTGAAACTACTACATTCAGACTTGTCCCCTTTTCCCTTGTAAAGA
>NC_134799.1:1047335-1099835 GCF_046742065.1 Oratosquilla oratoria
GTGTATCCACATATGACAAAAAAAAAGTCGAGCAAGATATTATTTGAGACCTTAATGCATAAAACGCGTTGAAGATATATTTGTCGGCTTCAGATTCATGATAAAGTGATATAACAGTAATGGTAGTCATAGATTGGTATCATGCAGTAGACTCAGAATTACTGATTGGTATACACTCACTCACACACACACACACACACACACACACACACACACACACATATATATATATATATATATATATATATATATATATATATCTGTGTGTATGTGTACACAAATACACACACACATGTATATTATATATATATACATATATTTTATATATATATATATATATATATATATATATATATATATATATATGGATATAAACTCATCTGCTGGGATTCGAACCCCCGCCAGAGCGGCTTGCTTCATACATTGTAAAAAATTACACAAACAATATATATGTATATATATATATGCATATGTATATATATATATATATATATATATGTATATATGTATATATATATGCATGTATATATTACGATGAGTGATTAATTCTCTGTAAATGGGGGGTGGGGCAGGCGGCGAGTACGCGCGCGGTAGATACAATGAAGATCTCTCCATCTCAGTTTCTATACACACACATACTTTTAAATCAGCGGTTCTTAACCTGGGGGGTCGTTTGGCGTTTCTTAGGGGGTCACAAAGGATTCGGGAGAATAATATATTTTCATATGTTTGAAATCAGAGACTTGGGGGCTTTGACCAGTGTGGTGAGTGCAACACTGGTCACAAGTGTCGTGGCCTGCTACAGTAGGCATATCAACCACAATTAGTGTTTTATCTTGCCTTTTCACAAGGTTCACCGGTAATACCCTAAGGAGTCTTGGGGGGTCATAGGATGAAAAAGTTTAAGAACCACTGTCTTAAATAGACGAAAACGTTCGGACTAAATTTCTCATAATGATTTTTTTTTTCTGCTATATGTATGTCTATATATATATATATATATATATATATATATATATATATATATATTCTATTAAATATCATAGTATATTCAGCATTGGTGATCCTTTTCTTTAGACTTTCTATGCTTCTCACTATTTTCTTCTCTGAGAACGGGAAAGAATACACAATATTCCCGAACGGGTCCTTGACTGTTTCGATATAAAAACTAACACATTACGACGTTTCGCCCATACCTCAGGCATCTTCTGGTAGGTTTATTTTCTTAAACACATACAATGTTTTAAGTATTGAAATTGTTACATTAGGAGAGGTAATGGTTCCAAGGGTGTTACGACGCGTCATCGTCCTGGCACGACGTCGGATGCCCAGAATAATTCCAAAAATCCACACATATTTTGTTGATTATTAATGATTGACGCATGACTTCTTATCAGTACTGCTTCTAAACATTTAAGATGTCTTTTGTCGTTGTCCTTGATATTATCATTGTGTTTGTGTTCAGTTGACCCCGTGATATTTTGGTGTTGTGTGTTTTTGTGATGTGTGATTTTATGGCTTCGTTTTGCATGTGGTATGTAAGCCTTTGTGATAATGTTGTGTGATCAATGTTCACAGGCATGACAGAATTGAATAAACACCAAGAGAAATCGTTTAATTTATCAAACAAGCAATTTTATGGCTTCGTTTTGCATGTGGTATGTAAGCCTTTGTGATAATGTTGTGTGATCAATGTACACAGGCATGACAGAATTGAATAAACACCAAGAGAAATCGTTTAATTCATTAAACAAGCAATTGATACAATTACAGTGCTTGTAAATGGTCAAAATGTGAATAACAAATACTGGGTTGATATCCCCTTTGCTTGCTTTTTCCAATCCAAGGACCCCTCTAGGCATTCTAGTGATTAGTCCACGAAGATCATCTAGAGGGAATTCTTGCAATGTTTCAAACAGTAACCCTAAGAGTATGGGTTCGGGCTTCGAAGATGGTTTCTTGCTCTTTTTATGAAGTTGTCGGTCTTATATGCCCCAGGGGTATTCAATAGGGTTCATATCCGGGGACTGACTTGCCCATGGAAGTTTCCTGATCCCAATTTGGTTCAGCAAATTTTGTGTAGCTTGAGCAGTGTGACAAGGAGCACCATCTCCCATAAATAGGAAGACATCTTTACTCATTCTACCACTGGAGAATATTGGAATGACTCTTTTCTTTAATATAGAAATATATTTGCCTGAATTGGTGTTTCCTTGACACTCCACAAGCTCTGATCGACCATCACTACAAATTGCACCCCACACCATTATTGAAATAGCCCCATGTTTCACTGTTGACTGCAGTGTTTTGAGGTCAAACTCTTGACTACAGAGTTTCCAGACCCACTGTCAGAAAATGATGCGAATCGTGACTCATCAGAGAAAATGACAGTGCTCCAAAAGGCCACACGTCTCTCCACCATCTCAAGAGCCCAATCCTTTCTGCGCTTGATACTGGCTGGACGAAGGAGTGGTTTCCTTCTTGCAGCTTTGCCATAGTAACCCAGCTTGAGGGGATACCTGACAGCTGTTCTGGGACTAACATCAGCTTGCGCTGCTATGTCAGAGGCCTTACAACGTGGATCCTCTTCGACATTTCTTTTACCAAGACGCAAGGTTCTTTCTGAGGGCCCGGGACAACCTGAATGAGGTTTTGTGCCATTCTTACCCTCTCTGGTGAATTGTACGATCACTCAATTAACAGTAGAAAGGGATATTGGCAGATTTTCAGCTATTTTGGGTTGACTAAGTCCACCATGTTGACCCACAATACGACCTCGCTGAAATTCAGATAGGTCTACTGCCGCTTTGGTTCGTGGCATGCTTGATTAATCTTGTACGCAATCTGAAACATAAATCTGGGTAAATATAACATATTAGGTAAAATTGAATAACATTAAGCATTAAATAAGAGCAGAAATGCATTTTTCTTGGTGTCTATTTCATTCTGTCATGTCTGTGTACTCCTCATTGGAAAATACACTGTCCTTGTTTAAATTACATGAGTACTTGTACATAACACTATTTTGGTTCAATTTGTCTGTTGTTGCTGCCATGTTGTTTTTCATCACTATAGACGAAGTTGTGTGATTGTGATAGTAAATGATCACACTAAATTTATCCTCTTGTTTTTGGCCTTTACAATTCTTATGGATTATATCTTTTAATACCTTTTCATCAATTTTATATGCATAAAACATTGTATTTTGATAAATGTTTAAATTATTTTTCTTGTAATCATCATGACTAGTGTTGGTATTGCTTTTTCCATATTAGTCTTGATTTCTTTATCGATATCTTTCATTGCAAACCTATTTTTAGCTTTTATATCCAACAATCATGGACCCGTTCGAGAATATTGAGTATTCTCCCCCGTTCAACATTCTCAGAGAAGAAAATAGTGAGAAGAGTAGGAAGTCTAAAATACATTTATATATATATATATATATATATATATATATATATATATATATATATATATATCACCAATGCTGAATATGCGGTGATATTTAATAGGAAATGTATCAATGAAAACCTGCTTCCGAGGTTTACTAATATATATATATATATATATATATATATATATATATATATACATATATATATATATACATATATATATATATTCATATGTATATATATATATATATATACATATATATACATATATATATACATATACATATATATATACATATATATATACATATACACATATATATATACATATACATATATATATATACATATACATATATATATATACATATACATTATATATATATATATATACATATACATATATATATATATATATACATTATATACTTCTCCCCGTGCTTTTCTTTTCATTTAAAATATGCTCCCTTTTCCTCTTTGTTTCACTTCAACTGAGGATGCAGTAGATCTGCGGAACGTCTTGATATTTAATTTGTTCTAGTTGTACTTTTTTTTTTTGCTGTATTTTTTGTATTAATTTCTTGTGTTTTGTTTACTGTGTGCTGTATTTTTTTGTTTATTATAACTCTTGCGTTTCCCATGAGTTTTGCAAATTTGATTTACTCCCTCTCCCCCTACCAGAAATCTACTTTTCGCAAGCTTGAGAACTCACGGAAAAAATTAATTGAGAACTCATTTGCTCTCGTTTTTAATAGAATATGCCTTAGAGAGAATCTGCCACGGTTTACCAATATGTGTATATATATATATATATATATATATATATATATATTCTGTTAAAAACGACAGCAAAAGAATTATTGATTAGTTTTTTCCGTGAGCTCTCAAGCTTGCGAAAAGTAGATTTTTGGTAGGGGGAAAGGGAGTAAATCAGATTTCCAAAATTCATAGGAAACACAAAAGTTGAATTTTGGAAATCTGATTTACTCCCTTTCCCCCTACCAAAAATCTACTTTTCGCAAGCTTGAGAGCTCACGGAAAAAACTAATCAATAATTCTTTTGCTGTCGTTTTTAACAGAATATGTCTCAGAGAGAATCTCCTGCCACGCTTCACCAATATATATATATATATATATATATATATATATATATATATATATATATATATATATATATATATATATATATATATATATATGATGAAGGTGGAAAAAGAAGTCACGGGTCTAGTTCCGAGTTACTGAGTTTATTCCTGACCGGTTTCGCTCTATGCTTCTTCAGAGGAATGTGACTCTGGAGTGAAGCTGGCGGTATACATAGTCTGAGTAAGACCGCGTTCCCTCCTTGGAGGTGGGTTACGTTTGGTTGTACAATGGTTTTTAATACAATGAACAATAGTGATAATAATACAATAAATTGTTGTGATGTTATTACAAAACAGCTCCGGTGTGTGTGGAATGTTGATCGAGGGTGTAACATTGTAAGTGAAGTGAGTGGTGTAGAAATGTGTGAATCCTAAAAAGTGTCATATGATAACTTAGCCAAAGGGTTCACATTGGCTAAGGTATGTAGATGATTGCCTATTCATTTCCCCTGCAGAGACAGATGCTGAGGAGATTTTGTCAAAGTTAAATGAAGTAACTAATAATATACAATTCACTATGGAGATTGAGTCCCGTGGTCGCCTGCCTTTTCTCGACACGGAGATTATTAGAGAGGATAACAAAGCACATTTTAGAGTTTATAGGAAACCTACCAACAAAGATGACCTTTTACATTTTTACAGTGCACATGACGAACGAACCAAAACAGGAGTGGTGATCGGTTTTTTCCTCAGAGCTCTGAGGATCTGCAGCAAGGAGTTCCTCGAGGAAGAAATCCGCCGCGTCACAAACACCTTCATATCACTGGGATACCCAGAGGGCTTACTGTCCACTTCTCTAAGTAAAGCTCAAAACATCAGGCAACGGAGAGAACCAGTAAACAGACAGGACAAACAATACCTAGTCGTACCGGACTCAGAATTTTCACGCACACTGGGGGATGCTGTACGCCCACTAGGACTAGAAATAGTGAATGACACGGGAAGGAGAATCAGACAACTAGTAACACCAACATCAAAAACAACAAACGACCTCAGCGTCATATATAGGATACCATGTGGCAACTGTGACAAGTCATATTATGGTGAGAGTCACAGGGGCCTACATACCAGAATAAAAGAGCACAAGGCGGACCTAAGGTACCACCGCCTCTCAAACGCGATGGTGGGCCACGTGGATCAGGAAGGACATCTTCCCGACTGGCAACAGGCAGAGGTAGTAAAGAAAGGTCTATCAAAAAGACAAAGGAAGGTGATTGAAGCCCTATATATAACAACCAATGCCAACATCAACCAAAAAGTAGGGGATATTAAATGGGAAAAATTCACAGCTCAATACGCAGCCATAAGAACCTGCCCCAGAACAGCGCCCACATAGAACGACAAAATCCATCCGGTGCCCAAACGTCCGCGCTCCCTGGGTTGAGGGCTTGAGGCCGGTCAGTTCGTATTTTCATTATTTTTATTTTTATTATTATTATTATTATTATTATTATTTTTATTTATTATTTATTATATTTTTTCATTTTTTCATTTTTTCATTTCATATTTTTACTATATATTTCTTTGGCATTTATTTATCTATTCATTGTTATATATGTATGTATATTTTTTGATAACATTCTGTCACACAATGATATGCGATGAGATGTCATGTCACTTTAAATAAGCACATTTTTACTTATTTATTTATTTATATTTATTTATATTTTTATTTATATTTATTTTTATTTATATTTGTATTTGTATTTTCATTTTATTTCATTCATTTTATCTGGATATTTATCTTTATATTATTATATTATTTAATACTATAAGTTATCATATGACACTTTTTAGGATTCACACATTTCTACACCACTCACTTCACTTACAATGTTACACCCTCGATCAACATTCCACACACACCGGAGCTGTTTTGTAATAACATCACAACAATTTATTGTATTATTATCACTATTGTTCATTGTATTAAAAAACCATTGTACAACCAAACGTAACCCACCTCCAAGGAGGGAACGCGGACTTACTCAGACTATGTATACCGCCAGCTTCACTCCAGAGTCACATTCCTCTGAAGAAGCATAGAGCGAAACCGGTCAGGAATAAACTCAGTAACTCGGAACTAGACCCGTGACTTCTTTTTCCACCTTCATCAACTTGTCACAATGTACCAACATATATATATATATATATATATATATATATATATATATAATATATATATATATATATATATGGTAGAGGTGAATGAGGAAGACATAAATCAGAATCTAAGTTTATTTCTGACTAGTTTCGCACAAATAGGCTTCTTCAGAGGAAAAGCCTATTGAAGAAGCCTATTTGTGCGAAATTAGTCAGAAATAAACTTGGATTCTGTTTTATATCCTCCTCACCCACCTTTACCAACCTGTCACAATGCTTCAACATATATATATATATATTATATATATATATATATGTGAGTGTGTGTGTGTGTGTGTGTGTGTGTGTGTGTGTTTGTGTGTGTGCGCGCGCGCGCGCGCGTTTGTGTGTGTGTAACACAGAGTTCGTAATAATTTCTACAGTACACATATATATATATATATATACATATATATATATATATATATATATATATATATATATATACATACGCAGACACACGCCCCACCCATCCCCACACACATATATATATAATATATATATATATATATATATATATATATATGTATGTATATACATATATATAATTATATATCGGTCGTCCCCGGAGCACTTCAGGGCACCGAGCGGTTGGAGACGGAGATGCAGGTGCGTTCTAATGGGAATCGGAAGCGACAAACACTGGGGTCGCAGTGGTGTGGTGATGCGCTGGGACAACTGCCTAACATATGGGTGCAGGTGTCGAAGCCTTCTGGCCTACTTTAGTCACCTCCTTCTATTCTGGCGTTTTACAACTCTTCTCGCGAGTCGGTCTTCAGGAAGTCTCTCGTGCATTGCAGGAGATTATTTTTAAATCCTCCTAAATGTTCCAATTTCTACACTAATCATTCGTGAGATATTTTGGTAAAAGCTTTCTCATCTTACTCTTTTCAGTGGCTGCAGCGTCAGGTACGAGCTCACATGGAAGTGTCACTTGAATTCAGAAGGCGCGAAACTTCATACTGGTGATTTGAAGAGAATTGGCTGCTAAATTACGTCAACGCCTAGTTTCAGATCTTACCCTGGCAAATATGAACAAATTAAGAGTCCTTACACTAATCCTGATGTGCAGTACCTATCTTTACATATTTCTGTCTTATAACAAATTCAGGGATGTGGTTGATCGAAACTTTCTTTTTAACTACATGAACCTAAATTTTGTTGAAAACCGGAGTTCTCCCCGACTAAGATGGGTTCCAGTCCAGAACAAGTCGGAATATGTGGGCGAGATGGCCAATGCAACACACCCCTTCTTGAAGCTTGATTCTCCAGAAACCAAAGAACTCCTTGACGGGAACGTCAACTGCAGCAAGCCTTGGGTAACCATTCCAGTAGCTGGGCAACTCGGGAGCTGCGTTATGCAAGCATTCTTCGTGTACAACCTCAGCTTCAAGCACAAACTGCAGGTGCGAAAAAACCCCATGCAATTCATTCTTCTTTGTATATAATCTCAAATACAAGCATAAGCTGAGAGTATAAATTCAAAAACATATCTAACCTCCACACAACTGCACTGAAAATAATGCCCCATTTCTATTTTCAAGACAATACCATTTTGCAATCACACGAAACAGATTTAAACGATAAGTACATAGGGTTGGAAGAAGTTTTCTTTTCCAGCATTTCTGAATAATTGATCTAACTCACCACCCCACTGAATTAGTACGCATTCAATTACTAAGAATAGGTTACCCGGACTGGTTTTTGACAAAAACCCTCAGCAAAGTCAAAGCCAGTTATTATAGTACATCAAAATCTAGTACTCAATTTGTGTGGGATAGATAAAATATTAAGCTCCCATATAATGATTCCATCCATGCCGCTTCAAAATTACTACCCAGCAATCAAATTAAAATCACATTCAGTTACCCAAATAGCATTTTTAGAAAAGTGGTAAATGTCCATCACAGAACTCCTAAGAATGACAACCCCGGAGTGTATAAATTACCATGCCTTGATTGTGACGACATGTGCTGGGGACAAACGGGACGTGACCTACCCACAAGATAAAGGAGCATAAAATTCTGTAAAATACGGACAAGAAAACTCAGCTGTATTCCTCTATTCAAGTCTCTTAGATCGCCGAATAGATTGGAAGAATGCAGCTGCAGTATATCATTCAAATTGTAGTTTCAAAAGAAAAGTTGTTGAATCTTTATTTATCAAACTATTTCCTAATTGCAACATATCAAAAGGTCAATGGTCACCAGATGCTATTACTAACTTGGCAGTAACCAAACTTATTTCCAAGGAACAAAAGATTCGACCCCGTCAAGGACACGTGACTTAAGATTTCCCTAGTTCCCTTTTGTAGTATTTCCCTTTGTATATATGCTTTTGTCTTCCTATCCTACGTATGTAGCTGCTGAAGAGGATCACAGTCAGTGATCGAAATATACGGCTTACTCTGTATCTCAGCTTACGTTTCTACCAGAGTGGGTCATTTGATATATATATGTACACATGTAAAGATACCATGTAAAAGCTGTCCATCATCATATTTTGGAGAAACAGGTCGTGAAGTTGATAAACGGTTATACAAACACAAAAAAGGATGTAAAACTCAACAGATTTTCTAATTCTATAGTAAGGCATATAGAAAGTATGACCACCTTCCAGACTGGAACAATACATTTGTAATGAATAAAGGTTCAACAAAGAGATTGAGAAAGACAATAGAAGGAGCTTATATTAATACCAATAATAATATTAACAATAGGGAAGGTTTAACAAGCTTAGCAAAGGCCACAAGTTTATTAGTAGTTAAAGAAAATAAATACACAAATGTTAGAAATATGGCAACAATCTCTCCTCGGCGTCCCAAGAGGTGACCTGCCTGTATACAATGTCCAAATCGTACTTCCACTTTTAGCTTTGTGATCAAGACCCAGTGAGTCGAAGCGATAAAGCATTAAAAGTCTCCCATTATTCCTCGCCTATTTCCTCCACCTTCAGTTACATTTGTCATGGTGTAGTCAATTCAATATATATATATATATATATATATATATATATATATATATATACACACATTTATATGTATATACATATATATATATATATATATATGTGTGTGTGTGTGTGTGTGTGTGTGTGTGTGTGTGTGTGTGTGTCTGTGTGTGTGTGTGTATGTGTGTGTGTGTGTGTGTGTGTGTGTGTGTGTGTGTATGTGTGTGTGTGTATGTGTGTGTATAACTTGTCACGTACTAGCAGAGGTTCGAGTCCTTCGCTGTACCACGTTTCAATTTCTGCATATATGACTCCTCGACACGTTCGATGTTGATGGCTTAAAATTAAATTGAATTGTGGTTGATAAATGGAAATCTGTTCACTGGGACCCATTCAGTTTTGTACAAATATGTATGTATGTATATACAGGGTGCGGCAGGTATTTGAGAACGCATCTTCTAAGTGGTCTAGTAGTTTAGACACCATAGCTAACCATTCCTTTTCTTTTACATCTGAAAATGGCACAATCAAATATTACCCAAGAAATGAAAAGGCATGCAGTTATCGCCTCTATAGCAGCTGGGCATACTAATTCTGAAATTGCTGCCTTCCTTAATGTTGCCCGGTCCTTCGTTTATAAGGTCAGAAGGGAACTTGTGGATGCCAGAGGCAATGTGGCAAGTACATCGCAACGTAAACAATATTCCCGACGATCGGATAGCATCAGAACATCAGAATTCATAAATGCTATTCAATCGGCAATTGATGAAAGCCCTGGGAAGTCCATGAGGGCACTGGCCAAGGATTTTCAAGTTGATGAGGCCACCATTCGACGTGTTGTTCACGAAGATCTCCGGTATAAGTCGTATGTGATCCGAAGAGGACAGTTCATGTCACAGAAGACATATGAGAACCGAGTCATCAGGGCCAGACGTCTTTTGAACAAGTTAAAACATCCTGAAGAACCAGGAATCCTTTGGTTCTTCTCTGATGAGAAGAACTTTGTTCAGGACCAGAAGGTGAATAGGAGGAACGATCGTTGGTTGTGTCAAACTGCAGGTGAAGTTCCAACGGTTATGCATACTAAATTTCCAGCATCAGTGATGGTTCTGAGTGTCGTGAGCAGTGAAGGCGATGTGATGCCTCCCTTTTTTTGTCCGCCAAGGACTTCGTGTCAATGCAGCTTCTTACACTGAAGTGTTGGAGACTGTTGTAAAGCCTTGGATGGATGGTGTAGCACGTGGCAGGCCGTACGTCTTCCAGCAAGACTCTGCTCCATCCCATACAGCTCACACAACCCAAGAATGGATGGCCACCAATTTTCATGACCACGTAACCCCCAACAAGTGGCCCCCTAGCTCCCCTGATGTCAATGCTTTGGACTATTATGTTTGGGGCGTAGTTGAGAGGGAGTCTAATCGTAAACCTCACAACACTATAGCATCTCTCCAAGAAGCCATTGTCGCTGCAATGGCTAACATATCCAAGAGTCAGCTCATTGGTGCTTGCCAACGATTTAGACGTCGCTTGGAAGATATCATTGACAAGGATGGAGGTTCCATAGAGTGAAACAGTGCATTTGCTTTGTGTTAATGTATAGAATACAATAAATGCTAATTTGAATATATACTAAAACGTTAATAAACCTTATTACAAACAATCTCCTTTGTTCTCAAATACCTGCCGCACCCTGTATATATATATATATATATATATATATATATATATATATATATGTGTGTGTGTGTGTGTGTGTGTGTGTGTGTGTGTGTGTAAATGTATATATATATATATACATATATATATATATATATATGTATACATGTGTATATATATATACATATATATGTATATATATATATACATATATATGTATATATGTATATATATATATATATATATGTGTGTGTGTGTGTGTGTGTGTGTGTGTGTGTGTGTGTGTGTGTATGTGTGTATGTGTGTATGTGTGTGTATTTACCTAGTTGTATTTACCTAGTTGTATTTTACGGGAAGGGGAGCTATGCTCGTGGGGTCCCGTCTTCATTTCTCATTTTATCTAAACTATTTTTAAATTCATGTATTGTTTTTGCACACACCACTTTCTCATCTAACTTGTTCCAACTGTCTATTACTCTGTGAGGAAAGCTGTTCTTTTTCAAATCTCTTCTATAGCTGTCTTTTTTTATTTTCTTTCCGTGTCCTCTTGTATTTCTGTCATCCCATTTTATCAGATTCTCTCTATCAGTAATTTCTATGCCTTTCATGATTCTGTAAATAGCTATCAAATCTCCTCTCTCTCTTCTTTGCTCTAGTGTCTGTAATTTAAGTTTTTGTAGTCTCTCTTCATATGATAGTTTTGAGAGTGTTGGTGCCAATTTTGTAATTGCTCTTTGTATTCTTTCAAGTTTTTTTATACATTTTTTTGTACTTGGTGACCATATCGTTGCTGCATATTCTAATCTTGGTCTTATCAGGGTGATTAGGATTTTCCTCACCATTTCTTCATCCAGGTATGTAAATGCCACTTTGATTGTTCTTATTAAATTATAAGTTTCTCCAAAAATCTTATTTATATGTTTCTCAGGTGACATATTATTCATAACAATGACTCCCAGGTCCTTCTCATTTTCTACTTTTTTTATTCCTTCTTCTCCCAAATTATATGATCCTGTTATTCTGTTTTTGCTTTTTCCAAACTCCATTATACTACACTTTTTTGTATTGAACTCCATCTCCCACTTCCTACTCCATTCTTGTACTTTATTTAGATCTCTCTGTAGTGATTCACAATCTTCTTCAGTTTTCACTCTTTTCAGTAGTTTTGCATCATCTGCAAAGAAGCTCATATAGCTTTCAATTCCTTCATCCATATCATTAATATATATAGCAAACATTATTGGGGCCAGAACTGTTCCCTGCGGGACACCGCTTATTACTTCATTCCATTTTGAGTGCTGATCTCTTATCACTACTCTCATTTTTCTTTCTTGCAAAAAGTCTTCCATCCAATTTAGCAATTTACCTTGTATTCCTCCTTCATATTCTAATTTCTTAAGCAACTTCTTATGTGGTACTTTGTCAAAAGCTTTTTTTTAGGTCTAGAAATGCACAATCAGCCCATCCATCTCTTTCTTGTATTATATCTATTAGCCTTGAATAGAAACATATTAAATTGGTGACGCATGATCGTCCTTGTCTGAATCCAAATTGTCTTGGATTTAGTACGTTGTTTTTTTCCAAGTATTTTACCCATCTACTTTTGAAAATTCTTTCACATATTTTTGCTATTGTACTTGTTAGAGAGACTGGTCTATAGTTGGTAGGTTCTTCTTTATTTCCTCCTTTATATATAGGTACTATATTTGCTTTTTTCCAATCTTCTGGAACTTTTCCTTCTTTTAAGGAACTGCTTATTATGCTATGTATTTTGTCTGCCAGTTCATTCCTGCATTCTTTCAGAATCCAGTTTGCTATTTCATCTGGCCCATGCGATTTTCTGACATCAAAATTACCCAAGTGTGTCAATATTTCATTCTTTGTTACTTCTATTTCTTCCATAGGGGGGACTTTTTCTTTCCACTCAATCTCTTCAGGTTGTATATTTTCCCTTGTAAACACTGATTTAAAATGTTTGTTCATAATTTCTGCCATTTCCATTTCCTCAGTGTATTCAACTCCTCCTTGTCTTAATTTCTCCAAGTCTTGTTTGGTTTTCAGTTTATTGTTTACAAATCTGTAGAATAGTTTTGGTTGATCTTTACACTTTTCTATAACATCTTTTTCATATTTTCTTTTTTCCTCTCTGCACTTTTGTACATATTCATTTCTATAACCAGTATATATTTTCCATTTTTCAGGTCTTCTGTCTTTTTTCCATCTGGTCCAGGCTTTGTCTCTTTTGTCTTTTAACTCCCTACAACTTTTGTTGTACCAGCATTTTACATATTCTTTTTCTTGTTTTTGTCTTGGGACATACTTTTCCACTCCTTTTTTGTAAATTTTTGTCAAAATATTCCATTTCTCTTCCACTGATGTTTCTTCTTTGTATATTTCTTCCCAGTTTTCTTGTTGAAAGAATTCTCTTATTTGATCAAAGTTTGTTTTTTCATACATCATTCTTCCTTTTCTATATTGTTCATTTCTTTTCATATATTTTTCTTCATTAAGTTCCAGTTCAATCAATATGTGGTCACTTTTACCTATTGGTGTTTTATATTCAATCTTGTCCACTATTCTAGGTTCAGATGTAATTATTAAGTCTAGCCTCGATGGTTCTTCTTCATTTCTATACCTAGTGTTCTCTTGTATCCATTGTGTCATTGAATGGTCAGTAATCATCTCAAGTAGAGCATTTCCCCATGAGTCATCACCACTCTTTACTGTCATTTCTTCCCAGCAGATTTCTTTGCAATTAAAGTCGCCCATCATAACTATTCTTCCTCCGTCTTCCATTATTTTAGTTAATGCTATCTTTGTGTCCTCTAACATACTTTTATGTTCACTCTCCTCCCATGAGGCTGTTTTCGGAGGCACATAATTGATCACAAATTTTCTTCTCTTCTTATCTCGGTCTTCCACTTCTATCATAATCATCTCTACTGTATTCTTTCCATATATGACACCTTTCACGTTTATATCCTTCTTAGTCAGGAACATAACTCCACCCCCTTGTTTTTTCTCTCTGTTTCTAATCCAATAATTGTATGCATCATGTCCTACACTGTTGGGTGGTAGTGGGCCTTTTAATTTTGTTTCTACAATTCCCATTATGTCCGGTTCTTTTTCTTTCAAATAATCATTCAGTTCATTCAATCCTGTTATCAATCCATCTATATTTGTGTAAGACGCTCTTAGTTTTCTGCCACTTCCATTGTGTTCTCTGTTTCCCTTATGTTTTTCTTTTGTATGTCGAACTGCTTTATTTTCATGTTCACTACTCTCCAATAGAATCTCTCTTTCTCTGACTCCGTTCTTTCCTCGTTTTTTGCCTTAGCTTCAAGTCTTTTCTGCTTTTCTGCCTCTCTTTCCTCCTTATTCATTTCTCTTTTTATCCATACCTTTTTATATTGATCATTTGTTGCTAGTTTCCCTGTTTTGGATAGAGTTTTCTCTGCCGTTGTTTGTGACCTGAATTTAATCTTAATTGGTCTGGTCTTATCTGTACTATATTTTCCGAGTCTAAATTTTTCCTCAATTTCCTTTATAATTTCTGGTTCATCTTCCTGGACTAATTTTAATAAACTGCTTACTCTTTCATTTTCCTCCTTGATTCTTGCGGTTCTATCTGGGTTATGTTTCTCTTCCATTCCTAATATAATTATACATTTCTTTTTGTCAGCTAATTCTCTTACTATATTCTCCTTCTGTCTCATCACTTTAATAACTGAGTCTTCATTATGTTCTTTCAATTGCTGTTTGACTATGTCAGTGAATGAGACCTTATTCCCTTCTTGGGTTGTCCTCCAATTTTTAGCTTCTTTAGCTATTTTCTCTCTGTTTTCATTACTATTCTTCTTCAATTTCTCATTCTCCTCCTTTACATTTCCTAACTGTCTTTTTAGGTCCTCTATTTCTTCAGTTAAGTTTCTGTTTGCCTTCTCTAGTTGTTCCAACCTTTCAATTCTTTGGAAAATGAAGTCAACATTACCTAACTTACGTTCCAAGTCCTCTATCACCTTATCAACTCTCTCCTCTAGTCTTATCAGTCGGGGGGGAGGGGTTGTGTCCCCCCCACCCTCTTTAAATCCCTGGAACATATTCTCGTCACTTTCTACTGTATTGCTCCTCTCTATACTTCTAATCTTTACATTTTTATTAGACATTTCATCCTCACTCAGCCTTTTGTTTACCTTTCGCTTGTCTGGCTGGGCCAAGTCTACTCCCTCCTCATTTCCTTCCATTTCCCTCAGTAATCCCTCCCCTTTTCCTCTTTCCCTACTTTCCCACTACTCCACGAGCAATTTCCCCCCCACCCTGTAAAAACACTAGGCACTTCTCTTTGCGTTGGGATCCACAGACTTCAGTTTTCTTCAGAACGTCATCCAAGCCGTCCATTCGCTGAAGTGTGTGTGTGTGTGTGTGCATATACATATATTATCGTGATAATAAATGAATTAGTAGATAGATGTATAAACAAAAAAAACAATAAACAAATATCTGGATCCATGAGTCAATAGATAAACGAGTAAACAAACAAATAGTTTCTTTTTCAATGTACAAATGATGAGCAGGCAAACAGATAAGCAGGATGTTGGAGGCATTACGAAGACTGAGAAAAGCAAGGTGGAGAGGAGCATTTGCTTCTCCCCTCTGTCTTCGCAAGGGAGATCCTTAATTTCTATATTTTTTATCCCGACAGGCCGGCATGACATTCAATATGTGGGATTACGTACACGAAATATTCCCCTACACCCACCATCGTCTCCTTCCAGACGACTGTCTCAAACAAGTGAGTAATATCCTAGAGCAGTACCAGTTGGGCCACAAGGAACCTCGTGTCACCCTGTCTACCACGATTCATGCTCAGTACGCATCTTTAGCAAATGCGATTGATTACGTCAGTCAGTGCGCTTGTCTCACGGACTAAGCCACGAACTCGCGACCGCGGGCCAGCCACATCACCAACACCATTGGTTTGTGCACCACCCTCGGCATCATAACGATGCCTATGCACACGACAAACGTTTCTTCCTTCTCCTCTCTCTCTCTCTCTCTCTCTCTCTCTCTCTCTCTCTCTCTCTCTCTCTCTCTCTGAGGCTCTTCAGTTACAGCCGTATGGGAAACGGAAAGCGTCATTTTCCGTGAGGCATTCACTGCCTCGCGTGTAAACCTACTGCGTGTGACCAGAGCAGCGGAACACTTGAGGTGTTTGTGCGACAAATGCTGTGCCTTGTCCTATCTGATTCCCACATGCGAGGAGAGGGGTTGCTACTGGTATATAATGAAGTGTGTCCTCGGTCATCTCACTGACAAGAGGGAGAAGGCTCTCTCTCTCTCTCTCTCTCTCTCTCTCTATATATATATATATATATATATATATATATGTATATATATATATATATACATATATATATATATATGTATATATATATATGTGTGTGTGTATGTATGTAAATATAATTGTTGGTGTGTAGCAATATACTTTCATGAATAGTGAGTTTCTAATCATTTTTGTTGCAAACAAAATAGCAATAATGCAACAGCAATTTATGATGTAGGTCTACATGCCTAATTCCGATACAGCATGCGGTAAGTTTAGGTGTCTACAATAGTACAAGTTTTGTCTCCTGTGTCTGGGATTTCTAAACTTTTACCAACGGAGCGATGTGTAGAAGTTCCTTCCTCCATTCTCCTCCCGCAAGACTTGTTTTGACTCTGCCACCCTGCCTGCAAAGGGGAAAAAGGCAATTGGTACTTACAGTGATAGTATTGCTGCAGTGTGTGGGCAGTGGGTGAGATGCAGGGATGACCCGTCATCCAGGAGGAGCTAAGATAAGAGGGAGGAAGGAGGGTAAATGGACGTGGAGTATGTGGGGATGGAATGGGTGGGGGTGGATTTTATGCCTTTGTTTTTTGGCCACCTCTCTTGCAAGGGAGAAAAATCCGCTGATATATGTGTGTGTGTGTGTTTTTTTTTTTTGTATTTTAGCTGAAAGGAATGGAGAGAGTGACACATAATACCATCATTGGACAACTTGCCAAGAAGAATGGACGGCGACGCTTCCTCGTGCAGCCCCTCATCCACCCCCTGGACGACCTGTGGTATCTCAGGTAGGTGCGCTCGACCCGTTTAGGATCTAATAACGCAGTGGCTCTCAAACCAGGGGGCGCCACTCCCCCCCCCCCCGTAGAGAGACGCCATGAGAACACAAGGGGGAAAGCAAAGAAGGCTGTAGATGAGAAGAAGCGAGCTTTCACGGATTGGTTACAAAATAGGACAAGAGAATCATATGAGAGGTACAAAGAAAAGAGAAGAGAAGTAAAGCATAAGATAAAGCAGGCAAAGAGGAGAGCAGATGTGAAATGGGGTAAGAGTATGACTGAAAATTTCAAAAGTAATAAAATGTTTTGGAAAGGAATTAAGAGCGGAAGAGGAGGCGAACCAAGTAGAGAAGAAAAGGTAAAGGGTGCAGATGGAGATGATGTAGTAGTAAGGGAAGGCGATGCAATTTCAACCAAATTATTTACAGCTTGCTTAAAGAGATTTTGAGAGTTGAGTTTGTAAGAGAAAGGTTTGAAGATTCATGGCGAATATTTGATCCACCTAAGATTTGCGGAAGACATTATTCTTATTTCAGAGAGAGCAGAAAACTTGCAAGATTTGCTGAGTGATCTGAACAAGGAAAGTTTCAAAGTAGGTTTACAAATGAATAAGACCAAAACCAAATTAATGTTCAACACGAAAGTTCAAAGTAAAGAGATTATAATCGATGGTGAGAGTCTTGAAGAAGTTGAAAAATATAATTATTTAGGCCAGATAGTGAAAGTGACAAAAGATCGTGACAATGAAATAAAAAGACGTATTACAATTGGTTGGAAAATGTTTGGAAAGTATAATAAAACCCTGAGAGGCTCTTTACCTTTATGTTTGAAACGTAAAGCTTATCAATGCATTCTACCAGCAATAATCTACGGGCGTGAGACCTGGAAACTGACGAAGGTGATGGAGACAAAGCTAAGGACTGTACAGAGGAGAATGGAGAGATCATTTACGGGAATAACGCTGAGAGACCGAAAGAGAGCAAGTTGTTTGAGAGAGCAGACTGGAGTGAAAGATATTGTGGAGGCGATGAAAGAGAGTAAGTGGAATTGGGCAGGTAAGTTAGTGCGAACGACTGATGAGCGATGTAGCAAGTCTATTGTTGAGTGGACGCCGCGAGGTGGGAAGCGTGGAAGAAAGAGACCAGACACGAGGTGGAGAGACGAGATACAGAAGTTTGCAGGAGTGCCGTGGCAGAGATTGGCGCCGTCGTGTGAATCATGGAATGCTATGAAGGAGGCCTTTGTTCAGCAGTGGACTCAGGATGGCTAATTTAATTTATCGATACAAATACATATATGTACACACACACACACACACACATATATATATATATATATATATATATATATATGCATATATATACATATATATACATATATATGCATATATATATATATATATATATACATGTATGTATATACAATATATACATACATATAAACACACACACACACATATATATATAATATATATATATATATATATGTGTGTGTGTGTGTGTGTGTGTGTGTGTGTGTGTGTGTGTGTGTGTGTGTGTGTGTGTGTGTGTGTGTGTGTGTATTGGATAAATGGTTTATATATTATCAACATCAATGCACTTTATTTCTAATCCATCAACATCGAGAGATCCGTGGAGTTCAACATGCAGAAATTGAAACGTGGTACGGCACGTGACAAGTGCTGTTGTGACATAACCGATTGCTCCATCAAGAGAGAGCCAGGTTCGAGTCCTCGGCCGTACCACGTTTCAATTTCTGCATGTTGGCCTCCACGGATCTCCCGATGTTGATGGCTTAGAATTAAAGTGCATTGTGGTTGATAAAAATGTATCTCAATTCACTGGGACCCATTCAGTGTTGTACAAATACTTTCCCGCGTCCGTATACTTACCAATTGTACTATCATAGTGGAGATGGATTGAACGCAAAATTTCGAGTATGTGTAACTCGCTCGAGCATACAAATATATATGAAACTTTGCGCTCAACTTATATCTCTCTTGATGTAGCAATCGGTTAAGTCACTACAGCACTTGTCACGCGCTAGCCGGGTTCGAGTCCTAGGCCGTACCACGTTTCAAATTCTACATGTTAACCTCCACGGATCTCCCGATGTTGATGGCTTAGAATTAAAGTGCATTGTGGTTGATAAAAATGTCTCTATTCACATGGACCCATCAGTGTTGTACATATATATGCAAGTAATCACATCACCGTGATACAAAAATGCAAAATAACCACCGGAGAAGGGAAACTTGTAGACAGTAAGTACTTTCGTATATTACATCTTCAGACTGAAGATGTAATATACGGAAGTACTTACTGTCTACAAGTTTCCTTTCTCCTGTGGTTATTTTCCATATATATATATATATATATATATATATATATACATATACATATATATATATATATATATATATATATATAGTATATTTCGGGAGCAGATTCTCATTAATACACACTGTGTTAAACAGGACAGTATTTTGACATTGATTAATTTTCTTACTGAGATTTTCAATTTTTCTCACAGTAGATCTCATTTCAGGGGGGTGGGCAAATACAAGCTTTTCACAGTCTTCCATATTTAATAGACGTTTCGACATCAGGGAGTCATCTTTAGAATAGTATCCAAGAATTAAGTCACAGTCTTACACAGCTACATAATACACAATTGACATTTTTGTACAGACAACTTGGATTTAAGTATGGGCCGCTTGGGAACGCTGAAAGGATCGTGTTAACCTGGATGGGCGGACACTTCGTTCAGGAGGGGGAGGGGAAGGGGGAGGGAGAGGGTGAGAGTCAGGTAGGATGGTTCGTCTCGCAGGAACGCCCCGCTGGTCAAGAGGGGGTTGGTGAGATGGAGAAGGGGAAGAGGAAGGAGGTGGGTGTTGCTGCCGATGGTCTCCAAATCTTGATGAGGAATTAAAGAGCGGAATAGCAAAAGTCATGTTAGATTGCATATTAATTATCGGAGCTCTTTCCTTTATGTGGATGGCTTCTAGCATTTTTAGTTCCTTTCTTTTGTTACAATGTGCGACTATCTATGTGTTATTCACAATAGTCTCCCTATCAATTATAACCTGGTGGTATTGGAGGTGTTGTTGTTTAATTGCTCCTTGTTGTAAATGTAAGGACAACCATCTACTTAGTTGGCACGTCGTGAACCTAGTATATGTCGAATTGCTGGGTGCGCAGTCCCCAGAAGTACAATGGTATTCATATATAACATTGGTTCTCGATAATTTGCCGCCATTATCAAACACATTGTTTTTCATGACGAAAGAACAGGTACAGGGGTTGTTGTAGAACATGGCTACTCTTAATCTATCATAATCACCCATTGGCTTACAATTTCTATGCCGAGACACCAGCTAGCGAATACCTGTGATGTTTATATCTCCGAATAGTGACAAGTGATTGTGTTGTGTTTTTGTAATTTTACACGTATAGCGTTATACAGTTACAGGTATAAGATAAAGTGTAGTGTTCTATTAATTCAGAATCAAAACAGTAGTCTGTCACTGTACTCCAAAGGTAGGAGTAATAGTATAAGGTAAACAGAGTAAACATCGTGGATTTGGTTTATTTAGTGACCGCTTTTGTTTCTTTAGTTGGTTTATTTTTTTTCTCTCTCTTTGCCGTTTCTATTGCTGAAGGAGGAGCGAAATGGTTTGTGAAGATTGTGTGAACCTGGAGGACTGTCTCAGGATGTGTGAGGAGGAAATTCGTTTTCTCACGAATGCGCTCTGTGAGAAGAGTGAATTGTGCCCACAAACCCAAAGAGCGTTCCACTTCTTCCGCTTCTGCCACTGCTGTGAGCAAGTGGCGCTCTGTGGGGTCCCGTTTGTCGAGCCAGCGTTCGGTAAGCGGGTGCCCTAAGAAGCAACCGCTGGCTCTAGCCAATCGTTTTGCTCTGCTGGAAGATAAGGTGGCTGAAAATCTGGAGTTCTTGGTGATGGGGGAACTCCATGGTCTGAGGCTCTGACGACATCCTGCAGCGAAAGACTAAACGTTGTTGCAAGCTTGTATGTCAACTGGCCCGTGGGATCGCCGATTGTACCAGACCATCAGGAAGCAAAGGCGGACGAACACGGTTACGATTGTTTATACGGGAAGTAATGATGTGGGTAGGGTGAGATCAGAGGAACTAGTTCGGAATTAGAAGGTCCTCCTTCAGGAGATGAAGGAACGTGGGAGCTGTCACATAATCTGTAGGATCCTTCCGAGGATCTACGGAGGCTCGTGTTGGAACAATGTAGCCATAGGGATCAATGAGAGGATATCATGGTTGTACACGCAACTGGGATACCACTTCATTGATCCTTGGTACCGTCATAATGACGGCGTGAACCATTGGGCACCCTATAATGAATAAGGTGACACCAGAGAAATATCTCACCAGAAACCAGTTGACAAGTAGGCTGGATTACTGTCAACCCCCTTTCATGGCAAATATGAATAGCACAACCAAAAGAAAACCGGGCGTTCCTGTTGGATTATCGTCTCCTAAAGGTCCAACTGCATTACCTCGTGTGCTTGCGGGCAGTGTGCCACCGAATGTGAGCAAGCACTGTCCAAGCAGATCCAAGTCTTGGACATTAAACAATATAAAGGAAATGAAGATCTATACTTATAATGTAAGAACTCTCTCAGAAGACCACAGGCTGGAGAGTTTAATGGAAGAACTAGACAACATCAAGTGGGACATCGTAGGACTGAGCGAAGTCCGAAGAGCGGAAGAAAAGCTGATACAATTACAAGATGGTCACCACCTATTCTACTATAGAGGTAAGGACAAAGATCTAGTGGAGTAGGATTCTTGTTAAACCGAGAGGTTGCTGGTAATGTAGTCAAGTTCAGTAGTTTATCAGACAAAGTAGCTTGGATTGTGATTAGGTTGTGTAAGAGGTACACTCCAAAAATATTTCAAGTTTATGCATCAACTTCACAGAGTTCAGATGAAGAAACTGAGACATTCTATGATGATTCAGGTCAGGTAATGGATCAAGAAAAAAAGTACACGTTGGTAATAGGCGACTTTGATACTAGTGGTAGTAAATGGAACTGGAGAAGATAAAATGGAACAACAAAGAACGAAGTAGATTTCATATTAGGAGATGAGAGCAACAGCGTTGGCAATGTTACGATCATAGATAGTCAACAGTGGTAGTGACCATAGAATGGTAGGTTGCACAGCTAAATTCAATTTCAGAGCCGAGAGAAATAAACTAGTTTTAAAAAAGAAAATCAGCCTTGTAAAGGTTAAGGATAATGAGAAGAAATTTCAATTAGAAATTAAAAATAGATTCAAAGCTCTAAGATCCAACGAGGACACCGTCTGAGATATGAATTTAAATTTAGTGAATATCATTAGGGAATGGGCAGAGAAAGTAGGAAGTACAAAAAGTATGAAAGAAAACAAATACTCTAAAGCTATAAAAGGCCTAATCAAAAAAAGGACTATGCAGATTAAAAGCAAGACGAAATAGAAAGAGTAGAACTAAACAAGCTTATCAACAAAAGACAAAGATCAGAGAAAAGAAAGAGGAACATGGATGAAATAGAGGAAACTATTCGGAAAGGCAAAAGTATTAATGGGACCGAGCGCAGACATGCTTTAGGAAGACAGCAAATGATATGTTTGAAAGATAGGAGTGGAGAAATCATTAACTGCAGAGACATAATGGTAAAAAAAAGTAAATTCATCTGTAGACGTTAGTAGTGGACAAGAAATTACAAAGAAGTCGAATTTGCTCCAAAAAATATACAACGAGGAAAAGCACATGGGAAAGATGGTGTATCGATAGACCTTCTTGAAAGACGCAGGGAAAGAAGTTCATATTAAGTTAGCATAGTTGTACACCCAGTGCTTATATCGAAGAAAGCGTTCCTGAATCGTGGTAAAATTCTATAGTGATTTTGCTTCATAAAAAAGAGACCAGAAGGACCTTAGTAACTATCGACCGATTCGCTTAGTATGAATTGTACATAAAGTATTCTCCAAGATCCTTACAAATAGACAAAGTCAAATTTTAGATGGAAACCAACCGAGAGAACAGGCAGGCTTTAGGAGCGGATATTCAACTCTAGACCATTTGCAGGTGATAAACCAACTATTCGAGAAAACGACAGAATACAATATACCTCTGTGCTTAGCTTTTGTAGATTACAAGAAGGTCTTTGACTCGGTAGAACAAATAGCAGTGCTAAACTCGTTACGCAAGGAGGGTACAAACGAACAGTTTGTAAGGGTTTTAGAAAAGATTTATGCGAACAGTACCGCTATAATTTGACTACATAAAGATACAGAAAAGATCAAGATAGAAAAAGGAGTACGGCAAGGCGATACAATTTCATCGAAACTATTTACAGCTTCTTTGGAAGAGATTTTCAGAAGGTTGAGTTGGGAAGAGAAAGGTTTGAAGATTAATGGTGAATATTTGAACCACCCAAGATATGCAGATGACATTATTCTTATTTCAGAAAAAGTAGAAGACTTGCAAGATATGCCGAATGATCTGAAGAAAGAAAGTCTCAAAGTAGGTTTACAAATGAATAAGACCAAAACCAAAGAAGAGGGAGACCAGACAGAAGGAGAGGCGAGATACAGAAGTTTGCAGGAGTGACGTGGCAGAGATTGGCGCGGTCGTGTGAATCATGGAATGCTATGGAGGCCTTTGTTCAGTAGTGGACTCAGGATGGCTGATTTGATATATATATATATATATATATATATATATATATATATATATATATATATACATGTGTGTGTGTGTTTATGTGTAAGTGTGTGTACGCACCCGCGTGCGCACGCGCGCGCGCGCGTGTGTGTGTATTTACCTAGTTGTATTTACCTAGTTGTATTTTACGGGAAGGGGAGCTATGCTCGTGGGGTCCCGTCTTCATATCTCATTTTATCTAAACTATTTTTAAATTCATGTATTGTTTTTGCACACACCACTTTCTCATCTAACTTGTTCCAACTGTCTATTACTCTGTGAGGAAAGCTGTTCTTTTTCAAATCTCTTCTGTAGCTGTCTTTTTTTATTTTCTTTCCGTGTCCTCTTGTATTTCTGTCATCCCATTTTATCAGATTCTCTCTATCAGTAATTTCTATGCCTTTCATGATTCTGTAAATAGCTATCAAATCTCCTCTCTCTCTTCTTTGCTCTAGTGTCTGTAGTTTAAGTTTTTGTAGTCTCTCTTCATATGATAGTTTTGAGAGTGTTGGTG
This sequence comes from Oratosquilla oratoria, assembly GCF_046742065.1. Classification (NCBI taxonomy): domain Eukaryota; kingdom Metazoa; phylum Arthropoda; class Malacostraca; order Stomatopoda; family Squillidae; genus Oratosquilla; species Oratosquilla oratoria. Next base: position 1,071,969 of record NC_134799.1, read on the forward strand.
CCAATTTTGTAATTGCTCTTTGTATTCTTTCAAGTTTTTTTATACATTTTTTTGTACATGGTGACCATATCGTTGCTGCATATTCCAATCTTGGTCTTATCAGGGTGATTAGGATTTTCCTCACCATTTCTTCATCCAGGTATGTAAATGCCACTTTGATTGTTCTTATTAAATTATAAGTTTCTCCAAAAATCTTATTTATATGTTTCTCAGGTGACATATTATTCATAACAATGACTCCCAGGTCCTTCTCATTTTCTACTTTTTTTATTCCTTCTTCTCCCAAATTATATGATCCTGTTATTCTGTTTTTGCTTTTTCCAAACTCCATTATACTACACTTTTTTGTATTGAACTCCATCTCCCACTTCCTACTCCATTCCTGTACTTTATTTAGATCTCTCTGTAGTGATTCACAATCTTCTTCAGTTTTCACTCTTTTCAGTAGTTTTGCATCATCTGCAAAGAAGCTCATATAGCTTTCAATTCCTTCATCCATATCATTAATATATATAGCAAACATTATTGGGGCCAGAACTGTTCCCTGCGGGACACCGCTTATTACTTCATTCCATTTTGAGTGCTGATCTCTTATCACTACTCTCATTTTTCTTTCTTGCAAAAAGTCTTCCATCCAATTTAGCAATTTACCTTGTATTCCTCCTTCATATTCTAATTTCTTAAGCAACTTCTTATGTGGTACTTTGTCAAAAGCTTTTTTTAGGTCTAGAAATGCACAATCAGCCCATCCATCTCTTTCTTGTATTATATCTATTAGCCTTGAATAGAAACATATTAAATTGGTGACGCATGATCGTCCTTGTCTGAATTCAAATTGCCTTGGATTTAGTACGTTGTTTTTTTCCAAGTATTTTACCCATCTACTTTTGATAATTCTTTCACAAATTTTTGCTATTGTACTTGTTAGAGAGACTGGTCTATAGTTGGTAGGTTCTTCTTTATTTCCTCCTTTATATATAGGTACTATATTTGCTTTTTTCCAATCTTCTGGAACTTTTCCTTCTTTTAAGGAACTGCTTATTATGCTATGTATTTTGTCTGCCAGTCCATTCCTGCATTCTTTCAGAATCCAGTTTGCTATTTCATCTGGCCCATGCGATTTTCTGACATCAAAATTACCCAAGTGTGTCAATATTTCATTCTTTGTTACTTCTATTTCTTCCATAGGGGGGACTTTTTCTTTCCACTCAATCTCTTCAGGTTGTATATTTTCCCTTGTAAACACTGATTTAAAATGTTTGTTCATAATTTCTGCCATTTCCATTTCCTCAGTGTATTCAACTCCTCCTTGTCTTAATTTCTCCAAGTCTTGTTTGGTTTTCAGTTTATTGTTTACAAATCTGTAGAATAGTTTTGGTTGATCTTTACACTTTTCTATAACATCTTTTTCATATTTTCTTTTTTCCTCTCTGCACTTTTGTACATATTCATTTCTATAACCAGTATATATTTTCCATTTTTCAGGTCTTCTGTCTTTTTTCCATCTGGTCCAGGCTTTGTCTCTTTTGTCTTTTAACTCCCTACAACTTTTGTTGTACCAGCATTTTACATATTCTTTTTCTTGTTTTTGTCTTGGGACATACTTTTCCACTCCTTTTTTGTAAATTTTTGTCAAAATATTCCATTTCTCTTCCACTGATGTTTCTTCTTTGTATATTTCTTCCCAGTTTTCTTGTTGGAAGAATTCTCTTATTTTATCAAAGTTTGTTTTTTCATACATCATTCTTCCTTTTCTATACTGTACATTTCTTTTCATATATTTTTCTTCATTAAGTTCCAGTTCAATCAATATGTGGTCACTTTTACCTATTGGTGTTTTATATTCAATCTTGTCCACTATTCTAGGTTCAGATGTAATTATTAAGTCTAGCCTCGATGGTTCTTCTTCATTTCTATACCTAGTGTTCTCTTGTATCCATTGTGTCATTGAATGGTCAGTAATCATCTCAAGTACAGCATTTCCCCATGAGTCATCACCACTCTTTACTGTCATTTCTTCCCAGCAGATTTCTTTGCAATTAAAGTCGCCCATCATAACTATTCTTCCTCCGTCTTCCATTATTTTAGTTAATGCTATCTTTGTGTCCTCTAACATACTTTTATGTTCACTCTCCTCCCATGAGGCTGTTTTCGGAGGCACATAATTGATCACAAATTTTCTGCTCTTCTTATCTCGGTCTTCCACTTCTATCATAATCATCTCTACTGTATTCTTTCCATATATGACACCTTTCACGTTTATATCCTTCTTAGTCAGGAACATAACTCCACCCCCTTGTTTTTTCTCTCTGTTTCTAATCCAACAATTGTATGCATCATGTCCTACACTGTTGGGTGGTAGTGGGCCTTTTAATTTTGTTTCTACAATTCCCATTATGTCCGGTTCTTTTTCTTTCAAATAATCATTCAGTTCATTCAATCCTGTTATCAATCCATCTATATTTGTGTATGACGCTCTTAGTTTTCTGCCACTTCCATTGTGTTCTCTGTTTCCCTTATGTTTTTCTTTAGTATGTCGAACTGCTTTATTTTCATGTTCACTACTCTCCAATAGAATCTCTCTTTCTCTGACTCCGTTCTTTCCTCGTTTTTTGCCTTAGCTTCAAGTCTTTTCTGCTTTTCTGCCTCTCTTTCCTCCTTATTCATTTCTCTTTTTATCCATACCTTTTTATATTGATCATTTGTTGCTAGTTTCCCTGTTTTGGATAGAATTTTCTCTGCCGTTGTTTGTGACCTGAATTTAATCTTAATTGGTCTGGTCTTATCTGTACTATATTTTCCGAGTCTGAATTTTTCCTCAATTTCCTTTATAATTTCTGGTTCATCTTCCTGGACTAATTTTAATAAACTGCTTACTCTTTCATTTTCCTCCTTGATTCTTGCGGTTCTATCTGGGTTATGTTTCTCTTCCATTCCTAATATAATTATACATTTCTTTTTGTCAGCTAATTCTCTTACTATATTCTCCTTCTGTCTCATCACTTTAATAACTGAGTCTTCATTATGTTCTTTCAATTGCTGTTTGACTATGTCAGTGAATGAAACCTTATTCCCTTCTTGGGTTGTTCTCCAATTTTTAGCTTCTTTAGCTATTTTCTCTCTGTTTTCATTACTATTCTTCAATTTCTCATTCTCCTCCTTTACATTTCCTAACTGTCTTTTTAGGTCCTCTATTTCTTCAGTTAAGTTTCTGTTAGCCTTCTCTAGTTGTTCCAACCTTTCAATTCTCTGGAAAATGGAGTCTACATTACCTAACTTACGTTCCAAGTCCTCGATCACCTTATCAACTCTCTCCTCTAGTCTTATCAGTCGGGGGGGGGGGGGTTGTGTCCCCCCCACCCTCTTTAAATCCCTGGAACATATTCTCGTCACTTTCTTCTGTATTGCTCCTCTCTATACTTCTAATCTTTACATTTTTATTAGACATTTCATCCTCACTCAGTCTTTTGTTTACCTTTCGCTTGTCTGGATGGGCCAAGTCTACTCCCTCCTCATTTCCTTCCATTTCCCTCAGTAATCCCTCCCCTTTTCCTCTTTCCCTACTTTCCCACTACTCCACGAGCAATTTCCCCCCCACCCTGCAAAAACACTAGGCACTTCTCTTTGCGTTGGGATCCACAGACTTCAGTTTTCTTCAGAACGTCATCCAAGCCGTCCATTCGCTGAAGTGTGTGTGTGTGTGTGTGTGTGTGTGTGTGTGTGTGTGTGTGTGTGTGTGTGTGTGTATGGCCGGTTGGGTCCGTTACCTCACACATTGATATCATGTACGAGTATGCTAAAGACATTAATGGCAGAGCTTCCAAGGACTAGACTCTCTTCATAGGGAAGCCACCGTATTCATTCACATCGTTCGTACACTATACACAATGTAAAAACTTTTGAAATGACTGACTGACAGTCAATAATTAATTTTTGTCTTTTTCGTTAGTCAGGGCAGCATCAGTCAAGTCCATTGCTCCAACGACTCATCCATCGGTTCCACTTGACAAGAAATGTGCTCTTCCTTTTGCAGGAAAGTGCTCATTGAAGAGTTTCGCTTCGCCGACCACATCCTAGCCGAATCCAGGCTTGTTCTAGAGAACCTCCTTGACAAATGGAGGCAGCGGATGAGCACCATTGAGCCCCAGCGTCTAAGGCAGTGTAACTATTATCAGCAATTTACTACCTGATTATGAACAAAATAATTAGACCAGGCGACTACACGGGTGAATGTGTGTGTGTGTGTGTGTGTGTGTGTGTGTGTGTGTGTGTGTGTGTGTGTGTGTGTGTGTGTGTGAAAGAGAGAGAGAGAGAGAGAGAGAGAGAGAGAATCACAGCGGCCTTAGATCACGTGCTTCACTTGCGATCGACAGCTGTTATCTTTTCGATTGAAAGTTTCATAGCTTATATGGTCTGCTTAACGGGTGATGCATCTTGCATAAAACACACACTTACACACACACACACACACACACACATACACACACACACACAAACCAGCAGATACACACACCAGCAGACACACACCAACGCCTTGCTCAATAGAAACAGTAACGCCTTGCATTATAGTGATTTTTTTCAAGCCAAGCTCCGTTAATATGGTTTTCCGAGACCCTAACTGCTACACCAGCAAGCCGCATGTGTGTGTGTGTGTGTGTGTGTGTGTGTGTGTGTGTGTGTGTGTGTGTATGTATTTGTCTATCTATCGGTCTGTGTTATTCACCACGGTCTTGGATCACGTGTTGTACTCGTGATCGACAACTATTACCCTCTCTGATGAGAGTTCAGAGCTTGTGTACGGTCCGATCTATGGGTAATGCTGTGACCTCACACACACACACATACACACACACACACACACACACACACACACACACATACACACACACACACATAGCTCCTTGTCCACCACACCAGGAGTGCTGAATTTTTCGGCTCTGGTTGAGACTTGAACTTTGATCGCTGAATTACCTGTCGAGAGTGATATCACTGCCCTGTCGCACCAGTGTATGTATGAGGCTACGGCCACGGAAGGGGGGCAACCCTCAAATTTGTTAGTTTTGAGTTAGAGGCGCCAACTTGTTGTTCAGGGGTGTACAAGTCTTTTAGAAGGGTCGGCCAGAGGAAATTCGATCACTCTGATGGTTAGAATAAGGCACAAATTTGCGTGATTTGGTGCGAAGCGTGGGACAGACTAACTATCTCAGCCAACCGCGGAAGAGGGACAAGCCACGATAGTTGCGCCCAATGAGAGTGGAGTATATTTCCCCACCCCCGCGCGTAGCCCATCACAGCCCGGCTGGCTGTGTTTATTTTTCCCCTCTCCTGCCTTAGGTGGCCCACCACCTCCGTCAAGGGCATTGTCAGGAACATTAAGGATTGTTCTTGACAATGAAGTTAACTGTCTCAAGCCAGTATAAAGGATGAGAGTCAATTATAACACATAAAAATAAAGAATAAAATAACATACTACCTTTTGTACCACACACTATAAAAAACTACAAAGTAGGGATGAATAAAATGCGGCCGTAACCAAAAATAAAATCAATATTTTTATCAAAAAACAAATGACATGACAGAACTACCCTAAACCTTTCTTTTGATGTATAATAACAATACATTTAGACCGTTTTTCTTGTAGTAATCAGCGATAAACTTTAAGCGCGATTGTCTCAAAAGTAGGTGCGTGTGGGTTGTCCCCCTTCCGCGGTTGTAGTCTCGTATTTACCTCATTGTGTACAGAAAAGGAGAAACGCTCATTATATTACGTCTCCTACTCTCTAATTCATCTAGTCTAACTTATTCTATATCCTTGGTCTCTAATTACCATATTTAGATTTGAATTCCTGTATTGTTCCAGTTTGGGTTATATCAGCTTCTAAGCTATTCCGAGCGTATATGCATTCATTTGAACATAAGACTGAAAAAAGTAATAATTACTCCATATCATTCTCTTATAAGACCTCAACTCGAATACTGTGTTTAGTTTTGGTCCCCATAACTTATAAGAGATTTGGACACATTACAAAAGGTATAACTTAGGATTACTAACAGAATGAAGGTAGCATCAGCCAAGGCCACAATAGCGACAACAATGCTTCACAATAAACAGCGCATCACTCATACACACTAGATCAAAATACTTGGACCCAAATACAATATCTAAGGGACATCTATACCATATATGCCCGACATTACGCACAAATGCAGCACTTGCCTGAACACTCTCATCGTTCTCAAAGGTACATGATTCGGGTAAGATAATGTGACCAACAGACAAAACAGGAGACCAGTGCTAGACTCTGCTGATCCAACATACCCAGTACCCATCTCAAATACATAATACCACAAATTACTGATGACACAATAATGGTGGCCGAAAACAAATCCCCTACACGCGGAATCCTAAGTTTTACAATCATATACGAGGTCTGTTAGAAAAGTACCCGACTTTTTTTTTTTTTTGGGGGGGGGGGCGAAAACCTGATGGATTTGAATCAAGTGTGCTTGCATGAGCCGACCTTGAACATTCGTGCGCATGCAGGAATTTTTTCCTGCCTGTCAATAGCGTCAGTTGCTGGCAAGCAGCATTTGCGTGAGGTAATGTTTAGTGCTCTCGGTGGTTTTTCATTGCAAGGAAAATGACGGAACAACTGGAGCAATGCTACTGCATCAAATTTTGCCAGAAACTGGGCGACAGCCAAGTGGAAACCATTCGGAAGATTCAGACGGCTTTCGGTGACGATGCTATGGGCATCACACCGGTCGGCCATCAACATGCCGAAATGACCAGGTGATTGCCAAAGTGAACGCTGTGGTAATGCGGAGCGGTCGTGTGACTATCCGAGAAATTGAGGAAGAGGTGGGTATCAGCACTTTTTCGGCACATTCTATTGTGACCGAAGATTTGGCTATGAAGAGAGTGGCGGCAAAATTCGTGCAGAATCTACTGACGGCGGAGCAAAAACAACATCGTGTTGAAGTCTCATAGGACATGATGGACTTCACAAACAGTGACCCCGACTTCATGATTACCATAATCACTTGTGACGAGTCCTGGGTGTACGGGTACGACCCGGAAACCAAATCCCAGTCGTCATTTACCCTTGTAATGAAAAACCGCCGAAAGCACTACACATTACCTCACGCAAATGCTACTTGCCAGCAACTGACGCTATCGACAGGTAGGAAAAAAAATCACGCAAGTGCACGGAGGTTCAAGGTCGGCTCATGCAACCGGGCTTGATTCAAATCCATCAGGTTTAAGAAAAATAATAAAGTCGGATTCTTTTCTAACAGACCTCGTACTCAGGCACAACACATAATACGAGTACAGCACCCCCTTAAACAAAACTCATAACACCCACCAAATTACATGAAAAAACACCTACCAACACTTAGAACCATCAAAGATAAACCAGAACTATGTTGTTACGTAATGCACAACACCATGCCACCACTCTCATCCAACGACACCAGCACGAACAAATTCACATCCTTAATTCTCACAGAGAGAGCTCTCGATAGCCTGGAACCAAACAAGGTTCTTGGCCACTTCTTGCCGCCAGTACACAAATCCGAATGAGATTAAACAGAACAGAGTTCATCAAATCAGACTTCACTGTGACCACCATATAACATTTAATACATATCAAAGTAGGCTACGTAACACGACATGTTGCACATGCCCACTCTGACAGGTGGCCTTACACTCAATCAAGAAGATACTCTCTCCAGCGATGTGAGCACACCTGCATGATGTAGCATTTATAGGGTTGGGGGGGGTCTTTATTAGACTGAAGCCCAAGAGGGCAACCAGTTCCCCCGTAAAGGAAATCACAACCCACTGTCTCCAACACCAACACCAAGCATATCTGCTCCCACCATTCCAACAACAACAGGGTATGATTTTAGAATTCTACTATTTTTAATGTTATGCAGTCAAAGGAAACAAAATCTACCATGAATTAGCTTCACATCTAATCACACCTTACCCTAGATATATTATTACTTCATTTAAAGAGCTAACAAGATATATGTAATGTGCATCAGTGGTTTGAACCTTTTGGACTCTGTATATACTCACATGATCTAACACTGATGGGGCGGATGGTTTATTTCCAGCCGGGCCGAGGACAGTGGTGGCTGTGCACGTGAGAAGGACCGATAAGGCGCACGAGATCAAGAAACAATTTAACTCATCTCTTATTTCACCCGCCTACTTCCATCTCGCATTCGCTTCTGCAAGGAAAATGTAGGTCCCGTCTCTCTCCTTTTGAAATTTCTTAATGATCATTCAACGTGCTTTTTTTTTCTACTTCAAGATGTTTCGTTATTGATACGTTGTCTGGCGAAACGCCTACTCACAATGTACGGTAAGTAAACTTGTTTTCTGCATTTCCTCCAACAGGTTTGATGATGTGGCTTTTGTTGTTCTAACCGACGACGTGGAGTGGACTCACCAGAATATTTTAACCGCGCATCCGGATGCAGTGCTTCAAGACATACCCAGCAACCGCGAAATAAACTTGGCGATCATGTCTCTTTGCGACCACGTCATCACCAGCGTCGGCAACTTCGGTTTTCTGGGGGCCTGGCTATCTGGGGGGAAAATTTTCTACCCTGAAGCTATATTTAAAGGTAACGACAAGCCATTGCCTCTCCAGAGGGATAATTCAAAAAAATATAATCACTTTATAGCTATTTCGTACAATCAAACAAAGTAGTTGAGAGGTTGTTTTGCCCTTATCAGTGATGCAAAGACTGAAAATTTGCAATTGGGAAAAATAATGAGTTCTCCTTCTAAAGGTATTATTCTGTTACAGTGTAATCCAGCATGTAGCTACATACTGCACAAATGGAGAAATATTTTTCAGTAAATAGCTTGAAGGATTACACTGGTCAACAAATTTGATCAAAATACCAGTCCCACAAGCAAAAGGAGTTGAACTTGATAGAATATTTTCTGTTGATTTCAATTATGTTTTCAGATTTATTTATCAGGCATAGTTTTTCTGTGATAGCACATTAAATTCTAAACAATTGTAACTAAAAAATCAGGCTGATATTTCAATGACACTTACATTTAAAATGTAGAAATGTACGATTTTCGAGTGTATTTTGTTTCCGGGCGATACCTATTTAGTGTCCAACAGTAATCAGCAAACATTGAAGAGTTCCACTTCCCTTGATACCGGATTTCCATGTTCAGAATGTCCTGGTGAAACCTCCCACCGTGCTCGTCACTGACGGCGCCAAGATTTGAAGGGAAAAGGTCCAAGTGAGAGCCTAGGAAGTGGATTCTTAGGCTTATATTGCATCCCAAGGCTTTGTAGGATGTCAGTAGTTCTTTTACGATTTCACAGTAGTTATCTGCTTTGTGATTCCCCAAAAACTTCGCGCAAACTTTCTTAAATGGCAGCCATGCAGCTTTTTCAAGATCATTTAGCTCTTCATCAAAAATTTGGTCTCCCATCACCTCCCTAATCTGTCGTCTAACAAAATGACCTTCTTTGATTTTTGCGTCACTTACTCTAGGAAACTTATTTTTCAAATATGTGAATTCCTTGCCAGTTCTATCCATACCTTTAACAAAAAATTTCATCAACCCTAGATTAATATGTAAAGGATTGCAGATAAATTTTCTGTGAAAGAATAAGAGGAGGATTGACAACATTCTTCTCTCGTGAGTTCAGAGATCGTTTCGGCCACACATTCTTTTCATAATAATTTTTCATATTCTGACTGTTCCACTCACAGAGAAGCAATAAAATTTTGTGTAACCCAGCTGCATTCCAAGTAAAAATGCCACAAATATTCCATATATCGCTTGTTTGCGAAAACGTCATAACTCAGGAGAGGCATTTTAAAGTTTCAAAACGCTCTCAATATTATAAAAAGCCCTCAAACACCATAGGTGGAACATTTTTTGGAGCATCAAATACGCCTCTAAAGTTTATAGAAGTTGAAACAATCATAATCTTTACTAAGTCTAAAATATTTGTTGGAACAAGTTGGAACATGTAAGGTTATGTCGTTGGGACATTTAGCACTCCCTAGCGGTCAATTTTTGAGCTACAGATATGACACTGTTACAAAAAAAAAATCTGTGTTTGAAGATGAATATGTCTGTATAGATAACTCAAAAATTCAGTTTTTTGAGTTATGACGACGTTTTCGCAAACAAGTGATATGTTCTTCATACTTAATTTTTTGCAATAGAAGCTTCATACTCTCATATTTTTCCTTTATGTTAGCTGCATGGGCCAGAGGAACAGAGGGAAACTTGTTTCCATTGTGGAGCAACACAGCTTTCAGGCTCACTTTTGAAGAGTCAATAAACATGTGCCATTCATTCCTGCCATATTTATGGTTAAGATCCTCCATAATAGATTATGCATCATTGCAAAGGACCCCACCATCCTCAAGTGAGAAAAACTATTTAAAATCACAATGTCGCTTACGATAAAAACTAACTTTGAGTTCTTTCTGGAGAAGATTCCAGCCCTTTAACCTGGAAGCAAGAAGCTCAGATTGCTTTTGTTTTTGACAAGTTTAAATCCCGCACAAGATCATTCAGATCTCCCTGACTCAATGAATGTGCCTCACTTGAAGATCAGATTGGCTGAAGGGACATACAATCTCACGCAGTATTGCCAAACTCAGTGTTGCCAACCGCTCGATTGAAATTTATCCAACGTAACACACGATACAAGAACAGTGCCATTCCATCCATTGTCCGCACAATAAACTCATTATAAATTTTAGACTAAGCATATCACTCTTATAATTACTATATTACTCATAAAAGTGCTCAATTGTATTATTGTCCGTGTATCACTGCTATCTCAATAAACCTATTATTATTATTATTATTATTATTATTATTATTATTATTATTATTATTATTATTATGCCGTGGAACACAAAACTGTGGGAGATGGAAAAAAAAATTGGACATTATTTTTTAGATTCTGCATGCAAAAACATATAAGATACAGCTATCGTTTTTCTTGGGGCAAAGTCTTTGTTGACTAGTGCTATTGATGTTCGCTCAATCAACTTTCTGGTGAATGCTGAGCTTGGGCCTGGGGTTCCCAACCTTGGGTACATGTGCCCCCAATAGTACATTTGTAGTATTCAGGGGTTACATTAGGCTATTCGAGCACTGTTGTAATTTCCGCCAACATAGCTTTGTGAGTCAGCATTTTCAATGCTGCTGCGAATTAAATCAAAATACAGATCAAAATTCAGAACACCCGGATATGTTTTCGTTCTGCTGTTGCTAAAATTTCCCCTAAAGTCCCCCCCCCCCAAAAAAAAAAATCTCAACCTTTTCATTGGTGATACTTAGTTTTGGTTACATTGTTTTCAATAGTTTTTAGTACTTTTACTTAGCAATGATCATTATGGGTAATTATTAAGATATGCATGCGACAGAACAAAATATTTTATAAATTACCGGAGTTTAGTTTATTGATGTTATTACCATTAATGTTCTTGAGAAGTCTACACGTACAGATTTCATAATAAAATCATATCGAAACATAAATTTTATCTTTTTTTTTTTTCCTTTAATTTTTAGTGGTACACGGACGTCTACAAAATGCCAAAGGAGTACAAAGGAGCAAAAAGGTTTGGAACCTTTGGCTTAGGCAATGATATGGTGTGGCCAGTGTGATTACTCCAAGTGCTTTGTTCTAAAGGGTTCATGATACGAGTACCGCTTGTAGATGTGTTTATAAAGCACTAAAAACTTACCGTAGTCTTTAAGTTTTAATTTAGCGTAAAGGTCCGTTTTAGAAATGTCCAGTAAGAAATTAAATGAAGTAGTAATAATATGAATATTTATGAATATCATATATGAATATATTAGCGGTCTATATTATAAAATTTGTTTCACATGATTTACTTGGATGGTATCGTTTTTTATGCAGGCGCTCATTTGCGAGGAAGGTGCATGTATAGTATATGTAAACTATAACTTATAGAGGGTTTCTATCTTCAAGAAACGATGTGCAGTCCAATTTGTAGATTGACTTGTACACTGGACCTAATAAATTTAAGAAAATTGTATATTGTATTATGCTGTACACTATAATTTGGAAACTTAAACTATGTGTGTGTGTGTGTGTGTGTGTGTGTGTGTGTGTGTGTGTGTGTGTGTGTGTGTATGTATGTGTATGTGTATGCGTGTGCTTGAGAGAGAGAGAGAGAGAGAGAGAGAGAGAGAGAGAGAGAGAGAGAGAGAGAGAGAGAGAGAGAGAGAGAGAGAGAGAGAGAGAGAGCCGGAAGAAATTGAAGCCTATGGGGAGCCTGCGCACGGTCCACATTTTGTTGGAAGCCACTGATCACTAAAAAAGTGGTCTGTACATTAAGAGACGAAAGCTCACAGCACACAGTCTTGCATATTCTAGTAGGTGCTAATAGTAATAACATGAAAAAAGAAAGACAGGTACAAGGTAAAAAGAAAATATATCATCACTGACACCTAAACAGAACCTTTATCCTAATGGACAACATTGCGACGTCTTCGAGATATTGTTTTGGTTCTTTGTGTTGGTTTAGTTAGTTGGAAGTGAGCATATATGGCAATGTAGCATTCTTCATCTATGGGAGTATTGATGCATCATGTTAGGTATTGTATATTGTGTGCCCATTATAGTCTGGAAAAGAGTCTCTATGTAGAGAAATTTCTTGGTTTTGGTGTACCAAGACATTAGCAGGGAGACGTTAATTCTACTCAAAATATTGGCAGCTGTAAGGAACCCAGGCGACTTCAACTAGTCGAAGCAGTACACATCAGAGATAGAGTCCCATCCATTAACATACAATCCAACAAGTGTTCTACACCTTTATTTGTTGGACTTTGACAACTTAGGAAATTCAGACGAAGATATTCTATTTTTCTTTCTCTTTCTTTGTTTTTCTTTCTTTCTCTGTTTCGTTTATTAATTTCCTCTCTGTCTTTCACTCTCTTTTTTCTCTTTTAGAAAGTCCTTTGTGCGCTGGTGGTGTTATCGATTTGTATATTCACTTTTTCTAAGCATTTACTGATATAAACATCATTATGTATTATGCAAATAATCGCTGCATTCTGACAGACGCAACTATCCAGGGTAAAAATAGAAAGAAAAAAAATAATAATAATGGACATCTCGATTAACGCACATTGTATAGTCATGAGCTATGAAAAAAAAGCCATGACAAGAGTAAATGTAATACATTGAATTCTCCGTCTTGCGGACCCCTTGGTAGGTTCCTGCTGACCCTTTGATAGGTTCCAGCGGACCCCTTGGTAGGTTCCTGCGGACCCCTAAGTAGGTTCCTGCTGACCCCTTGGTAGGTTCCCGCAGACCCTTTGGTAGGTTCCTGCGGACCCCTTGGTAGGTCCCTGCTGACCCTTTGATAGGTTCCAGCGGACCCCTTGGTAGGTTCCTGCTGACCCTTTGATAGGTTCCTGTGGACCCCTCGGTATGTTCCCACGGACCCTTTGGTAGGTTCCTGCGGACCCCTAGGTAGGTTCCTGCTGACCCTTTGGTAGGTTCCTGCGGACCCCTTAGTAGGCTTTTGCGGACCCTCCGTGGACCCCTGGTTGAGAAACACTGCTACTTACGAATGGAATCATCTGAGATTAACCAGAATTAAAAGTGAACAATGTGTCATTATGATGAAGGGCCTGGCATCGTTGAGGATGCCAGGCTGGTGCACGGAGTTACCGAACAAGCTTTGTCATTTAATCAACATTAAGATCTCAATACGATATATTTTTTTTTCATCTAAAAGCTGTGATAATCATACAGAACTGAGTTTCGTCTCATTCTTTTTATTTATACTTTAAATTTCCTTAATTAAACTGGAGGATACAGTTGTATGAAAGATTTACAGATATTTTCACATTTGCACTGTGTGTGTGTGTGTGTGTGTGTGTGTGTGTGTGTGTGTGTGTGTGTGTGTGTGCGCATGCGCGCGAGAGAGAGAGAGAGAGAGAGAGAGAGAGAGAGAGAGAGAGAGAGAGAGAGAGAGAGAGAGAGATAAGGGTAAAACGACCTCTCAATTAATTTGTATGATTGTACGAAATAGCTATGAAGTGATTATATCTTTCGGCATTATCCCTCTGGCGAGGCAATGGCTTGTCGTTACCTTTAAATATAGCTTCAGGGTAGAAAAATTTCCAACCAGATAACCAGCCCCCCAGGAAACCGAAGTTGCCGACGCTGGTGATGACGTGGTCGCAAAGAGACATGATCGCCAAGTCTGTGCCGCGTTTGCTGGGCATGTCTTGAAGCACTGCGTCCGGATACGCGGTTAGCAGATTTTGGTGAGTCCACTCCATGTCGTCGGTTAGAACAACAAAAGCCACATTATCGAACCTGTTGGAGGAAAAGCAGAAAACGAGTTTACTTACTGCACATCGTGAGTAGGCTTTTCGCTAGACTGAACGCGACAATATGAAACATCTCGAAGTAGAAAAAAAACACGTTCAATGACCACCAAGTTATTTTAGAATTAGAGAGACGAGACCTACATTTTCCTTGCAGATGCGGTTGCGAGATGGAAGTAGGCGGGTGAAATAAGAGTTGTCCGGTAATATTTTTTGATCTCCCGCGCCTTGTCGGTTCTTCTCACGTGCACGCCTACCACTGTCCTTGGCTCGGCTGCAAGTAAACCATTCGGCCTCTCAGTGTTAGATTATGTGAGCATATACAAACTCCAAAGGGGTCAAACCACTGATATACGTTGAATATGTCTTGGTAATAATAAACGGGTATACCTTGGGTAAGGTGTGATGAGATGTAAAGCTAATTCATGGTAGGTTTTGTTTCATTTGACTCCATAATACTTAAAAGAGTAGAATTCTAAAATCGTATCCTGGTTCTGCTGCAATAGTTGGAGCAGATATGCTTGATGCTAGACGTGAATCCATTGTGTCATTGTATGGTCAATAATCATCTCAAGTAGAACATTTCCCCATGAGTCGTCTCCACCCTTTACGGTCATCTCTTCCCAGCAGACTTCTTTGCAATTAAAGTCGCCCATCATAAATATTCTTCCTCCATCTTCCATTATCTTATTTAATGTTATCCTTGTGTCTTCTATCATACTTTTATGTTCACTCTCTTCCCACGAGGCTGTTTTTGGGGGCACATAGTTTATTACAAACTTTCTGCTCTTCTTATCTCTGTCTTCCACTTCGATCATAATCATCTCTACTGTATTCTTTCCATATGTGACACTCTTCACATTTATATCCTTCTTAGTCAGGAACATAACTCCACCCCCTTGTTTTGTCTCTCTGTTTCTAATCCAATAATTATATGCATCATGTCCTACACTGTTGGGTGGTAGTGGACCTTTTAATTTTGTCTCTACAATTCCCATTATCTCCGAATCTTTTTCCTTCAGATAACCATTCAGTTCATTCAATCCTGTTATTAATCCATATATATTTGTGTAAGACACTCATAATTTTCTGCTACTTCCATTGTATTTTCTGTTTCCCTTTTGTTTTTCTCTGGTATGGCCCATTTCCTCACTTTCATATTTACTACTCTCCAATAGAATTCCTCTTTTTCTAACTCTGCTCTGTTCTCGATTTTTTCCTTAGCTTCTTGTTTTTTCATTTTTTCCTCCTCTCTTTCCTCTTTATTCATTTCTCTTTTTATCCATACCTTTTTATTTTGTTCACTGTTTGCTAGTTTCCCTGTTTTTGCTAAGATATTCTCTGCTGTCGTTTATGAACTGAATTTAACCTTAATTGGTCTGGTCTTATCTGTACTATATTTTCCAAGCCTATATATTTCTTCAATTTGTTTCCCGATTTCATGTTCATCTTCCTGAACTAATTCTAGTAAACTTTTTACTTTTTCCTCTTTGATTCTTGTGGTTCTATTTAGATTACACTTCTCTTCCATTCCTAATACAATTAGACATCTATTTTTATCTGCTAAGTCTCTTACTATATTCTCCTTCTATCTCAACACTTTAATAACTGTGTCTTCAGTTTGTTCTTTCATCTGTTGTTTTACTATATCATGAAATGCAATTTTGTTGTTCTCTTGGATTATTTTTCCAACCCTGTGCTTCTTTTGCCATGGACTCTTTATTCTCTTTACTATTATTCTTTAATTCCTCATTCTCATCTTATACTTCTTTTAACTGTCTTTTTATTACTTCTAATTCTTTAGTTAATTTTTGGTTCTCCTTCTCTAATTCTTCCAATTTTTCAACTCTTTGCGTGATCTTCGTGAGTTCACCGAACCTATCCTCCCAATGTTTGACAATTTTCTCAAGTTTTTCTTCTAGACTTGCTAATAGGGGAGGGTTGGCTCCCCCCCCCCCACATTAAACCCTTGGAAATTGTTATTTTCACTTTCCATTGTGCTGCTCTTATCTATATTTCTAATCTTTACATTTTTGTTAATCCCTTCATCGTCACTAAATTGATCTGGCCCGCGTTTAGTATATATGGCGTCTGCCTGCCTGGACCAAGTCCTCTCCTTCCTCGTTTCCTTCCATTTCCCTCAGTAATCCCTCCCCTTTCCTTTTTCATCACCTTCCCACTACATCACGAGCTTTCCCCTTCCCTGTAAATACAAAAAGGTGCTTCCTTGACGTTGAGATCCACGAAAATTTCCCTTTTTCTTCGTAGCTCCAGTCTTCGCCGTCAATCTGACGAATGTGTGTGTGTGTGTGTGTGTGTGTGTGTGTGTGTGTGTGTGTGTGTGTGTGTGTGTGTGTGTGAGTGGGGGAGGGTTTGTCGTCCTGCTTCAGACAATGCCACAGATCGAAAACACCTGTTTTGTTATACAAGTGTTTTTAAGCAACCTTTCTTGATTACTACATATGCCAGCAGCCCGCTTCGCACTACACTCAGGCTAGATAGCATACCGTCCCAGGGAGGGAAGATCACACAGGATTTGGGTAAGTACACGTAGTCGTATTTCCACTCGTACTAAAGTACTTGCACACGGGTGTGATATTTCACTGGCGCTTGCACTTGTCCCTGGAGTTCAAGTAAACGAATACAATCAGGAAAGTTAAAAATATAATGTGGTGTTTAGTGGCTAGTGTCAGTGGAGCTAACTTATTTGATAAAGTCATTCGGAAATTTTGTATACCTGTAAGGCAAACAATGTGTATCAGCTAGCTGCTACTCTAAACCCCACTTTTATGTTAGATTTGTGTAACAATGAGGAAGAAAATGGAATTAAAAACACTGAAGCACCGTTTCCATCAGCTGGGGGTACAACCAGCATCTCCAGAATAAAAAACATAGATTCGACTACTCTTCTCTCTTCTCTCAGATTCAACCATGTCTTAATCATCTTGACTCTCTGACGGCAGTGATGTTTTCGTTTACTGGAAAAGGAATACAGATGTGTACCCACATATGGCAATAATAACAAAGCAATATTTCGCTTCTCCTATATCCTCTACATTCTTCTCTATATCCTCTCACCTTAACCCATGTCGAGCGAGATATTTCTTGAGACCTTAATGCATAAAACGCGTTGAAGATATATTTGTCGGGTTCAGATTCATGATACAGTGATATAACAGTAATGAATAATTTCATATAATAGAATCAATTGGGGCAATGGTGGAGGCAATAGATATAATTATCAATACAAGAATGTTGCATTTGAAAGAGTATATTATTTGAGAGCTTTATCGTCCATAATGCATTAAGATTTTACTTTGGGGTATCTCGGTACAGTGAAGTCTATTTACCTTACCGAGGTGCCATGTCTGTGACGTCGGCGACCATGAAACTCCATTTTCTCCAATCTTGAGCCAATCTCGTCAGGTTTTGAGTTTTCGTTCCTCCTCCAACGCCCTGCAGTAAGCTACTCGTGTAAGTCTGCCGCTGTCTACCACGCGCCCTCTTCCTTTCCTAGTAGGCTGAGTTTTTCCAGTTCTCCTGCCCGGATTATATGGTGGCCAAGGAAAGAAAGTTTTCTAGTGCCGATGGTTCCTATCAGCGATCTTTTTAGTCCCAGCTCTTCTTAAAACTTCTTCATTTTTGGACTTTCAACCCGTGATATCCTCACCATTAATCGAGGGCAACACGTCACCACTGCCTTAGGTCTTTTTTTTTCGGCGCTTATTGTCCAGGATTCACACCCATACGTAAGCGTCGACCTCACAGAACGTTTTAGAAAATTTGATATCAGGTTCCAATTCATATTTACGTCTGTTAGAAGCTTTTCTTGCTTTCCAAATGCTGTTTTTCCTACACCTTTTGTCCTTTTCCTCTTTTTCCGTCTATCCTCCACTCAACTCACTTTCAACAAAGAAATTATCTGATATGCCTCTACTCTCTCCCCTAAGAACATGTGCATATATATATATATATATATAAAAGATATACATACATATATACTGTATATGCTAGTAAGAACACGGGTACGTGTGTTCACTTATGCAAAGTAGACCACTTGGAAAAAGAAACTAACGAAGCAGAGCGCTTTCGTATATTATATCTTCAGTGCAACAAGTACAAAGTAATAGAAATGCATAGATAATATATACATGAAACAAAGGAACAAGGACAGTTTGAATAAGGGTAGCGGCCAATTACCCCCTGGAGGGCGGAAGGTCAAGGTCAATTAACTTATGATGGTGGGGCGACATCAGGTCACAGTCGCCAGGGTCACATAGTCGGTGGGTTATACAGTATTTTACCTGATATCATCTTCCTAATTTCTTGACAAATAAAATGATCAAGTTTGTATAAGCCCTTGTGTAGGTTGGTATTTTGATTACTGGTGGTATGAATCAAACTACACTCTATTAAATTTCTTGCTATTATGTTGTTGGTATAATAGATTGGCTGGGCGTTACCCCAATCAACTGGATGATTATTTAATTCAATATGCTTGAATATACCACTTGAATTATTGCCATCCCTAACATTTTTCTTGTGTTGTTCAATTCTAATGTTTATGGGTTTGGCAGTTTGACCTATGTAAAATTGATTACACATTTTGCAAGGAATTTTATAAATGCATCCTTTTTTAATTTCAATACTATTGTTGATGAGTTTATGTTTTATTGTACTATCATTTTTAAAAACTACCTTTACGTTAAATCTTTTTAATAATTCTGTGATACTTAACAAATTTTCTTCAAATGGTAAAATTAAATTATTATGATAATTGAAAGGTGATTTAGGCTGAGGAGTTAAAAATTATTTCCTTGCAAAATTGTAAGCAATATCAAGGAATTGCTTAGGATATTTTAATTCTAGCCCAATGTTAAAAACATTTCTGATTTCTTCATCAATAAATTCAGGACTACAAATACGAAAAGCTCTTAAAAACATAGAAGCAAAGACTGTACGTTTAATATTATTTGGATGAGAATAATAATAATGGATATATGAACTTACATTGGTTGGTTTTATGATGTACTTTAAATTTAAGGCTACTGGCATGACGTAGGATAGTGCAATCTAAGAAAGGTAAGGTACAATTTTTCTCAATTTCTAAAGTAAATTTAATAGAATCAACAAGGGTATTCAATTTGTGACCCTGGCGACTGTGACCTGATGTCGCCCCACCATCATAAGTTAATTGACCTTGACCTTCCGCCCTCCAGGGGGTAATTGGCCGATACCCTTATTCAAACTGTCCTTGTTCCTTTGTTTCATGTATATATTATCTATGCATTTCTATTATTTTGTACTTGTTGCACTGAAGATGTAATATACGAAAGCGCTCTGCTTCGTTAGTTTCTTTTTCCAAGTGGTCTACTTTGCATAAATATATATTATATATATATATATATATATATATATATATATATACAGTATGTATATACATGTTATATATATATATATGTGCATATATATATGCATATATATATACAGTATGTATATACATGTTATATATATACATATATATATATATATGCATATATATATGCATATATATATATATATATATATATATATATATATATATATATATCAAGGACTACTATTACACAGGACGTGCGCACCCAGATCCCTGGCTCCGCTAGCGGAGGCCATTGCTTTCTTTGTAACCTAACATTTTATATTGGACAAATATATCAAAGCTAGAAAACTAACATTGTATATAGGACAAATATATCAACTATTGACTTATTCAATGCAGTAAAAGTTAATATAAACTTTTATAGTGAAATAAGAAACTATTTTTAAGGCACTGTTATACTTTGAAATGCCAATGTAAGCCGGACTTAACAGGTATCATTGTATGAGGTTAGTGGACACCAGAGTTGGCGATTTTTTTTTTTTTTTTTTTTTTTTTTTTTTTTATCTTTTTAAGAATATAAAAAATCTATTTTTTTTTTATCAAAATCCGATTTATTTGATTTAAATATACTTTTTTATAATTTTAAATATTGTGGGATTGCTATCTGATATGCGATCTGATTGCTAAAGGACATTTTTAGCATATCAATATAAGGAGTAGTGTTATATAGACTTGCCACAAGTATACAAGGAACAGTATAAGCCGTATGTGAGGACGGTATGCTCAGGTTCACTCGATTCCTCCAAGAGTTTTCTCATCTTGGTGACATTTGCTGCATTGTCTGTCACAACACTTCCAATGTGACAACCAAAATCTTGTTGAGCCTTCTTGATCGAATTTTGTACAAGTTGTAGAAGATATTAAGCAGTGTGAGGTTTCCCTGATGTGTCTATTGTGTCAACTAAATAAAGCTGACCAGTGGATGTTGTTAGAGTGACACATATTATGGGCTCATTATGGATGTTGGACCACCCATCAATTGAAAGACATACAGTTTCATTATTCAGGTCATCTGCACACTTTTTATATTCCTTCTCATACACAAGATCCAAGTACTTATCAGCAATATCTTTTCTGGATGGAGGAATATAACCTGACCTCAGGTTTTGAACCATCTTGAGAAACTGAGGATGCTGAACAAGACGAAATGGTGAATTTGTAGGAAATATAATTCTTGCAACTTCTTTGTCGAGATTTTCCTTTTGCGAGGCTTAAGTTTTTATAATAAATCTGTACAAAGATGTTGATGACTTTCTTTTAGATGAAAATTATTTAGAAGTGGCGCCTGTGGAGGAGTCTGATAGTGATCCTTTTAATGGTGGAGTCAGGTTTGCAGATAATTCAAGTGGAGCCGATGATGATGGGATTGAAGTTGTTGATACAGATCCTGAAATGGAAACAGAAAATTTTAGCATATTGCATAATTTATAAATGAATAAATAAATGAATGAATACAGTATGATTTAGGCTACTTTTGAGTACAGTAGCTATTTTTTTAGATAATGATCATATTCACACAAGCCACTAAATTATTTGGAAATAATTAACAGGATATGAAATAGGCGGGCTTGGAATTCAGCCCACACAGGATTCAGTCCACTTTTAAATTCACTAAGAATAATGGGTTAGTTGGGTTAGGTTAGACTAAATCCCTTTGGGCTGAATCCTACGTGGGCTGAATTCCAATGGAACCTATGAAATACATTACACAATGTTGAATGAAATTAATAACAATCATCTAGGCCCCAAAGTTGAGTGGATATAGTATATCATAGTGATATAGTCATTACCTAAATTTAGAAGTAATGAAATTGAAGTATCATCTCTTTAGGCCTTCACATTTTTATTGCACATGCTCTCCATTGTTAACCAAATTTATATAGTTGCGTATGAAAGGGGAGAAATGCACACAACATAAGTAAAATTATTTACCTGGGTTATCAATTTCTTCTTCTGTATGCTGTGGCTGACCTTGGTATTTATCTCTGTTAGATTTTAATTTTGACATAATGCCCTGTAGTTCCTGGCTGCAGTCTTTGCATTTAGCTCGGTACCCTTTGCCAGAAGTTGTTGGCAGTTTTTCAAAATAATTCTAGACAAGATCATTTTTTCTGCCTGAAAGAACCACTCTGCCAGGTCCAGAAGACATCCTTCCTGGTTGATTTCAAAGCAGCAACTGATTTAGTGAGAAGCTGCTTACCTAGAACAAGTTTCATCAAGAATCTTGTTGAAAATTGTTGTGGGCTGCACAGTGATATATACATGTAGGCTTATACCGTCCCTTATATACTTGTGGCAAGTCTATATGACACTGCTCCTTATATTGATATGCTAAAAATGTCCTTTAGCAATCAGATCGCATATCAGATACATACATATATATATATATATATATATATATATATATATATATATATATATATAGAGGAATGGACGACAAAATGAGTGGCACGGTGGTGAGATAAACACCGAGAATCGTTAAGTTTTATTAACTGACATTTCGCTCTTAACAGAGCTTCTTCAGAGTGTACAAACATGATCGGGAAATCAACAGTTTTGTCTTACATCAATCCGCGTTCCTTCCTTAACCCACTCCCTCGCTCCCTCGCGTACCCTTCAACTCCTGTAGGACCATCCAGCCGGATGTATATGTGTATATATATATATATATATATATATATATATATATATATATATATATATATATATTTGGAAATAGACTCATCCACTGGGATTCGAACCCTTGCCTAGGCGGCTTACGTCTTATAATGCAAAGGCCTTACTGACCATGCTATCACGACCCTTCAAAACGAAAACACTTGTCGGAAGACTAACCTGCATAAAGGATTCGATGAAATACATTACGTAGCATGTTCTGTCCGAGTGCTCTCGGCGGAACGACTGGACCGTGAACCAAGTCGTTTCGTTTTGAAGGGTCGTGATAGCATGGTCAGTAAGGCCTTTGCATTATAAGACGTAAGCCGCCTAGGCAAGGGTTCGAATCCCAGTGGATGAGTCTATTTCCAAAAATTGTCAAATGATAAAAAATATATATATATATATATATATATATATATATACGTGTGTGTGTGTGTGTGTTTGTGTGTGTGTGTGTGTGTGTGTGTGTGTGTGTGTGTGTGTGTGTGTGTGTGTGTGTGTGTGTTTACCTAGTATTTACCTAGTCCTATCCGAGAGTTGACACCTTGACGTGGTGGATAGCCTTGAGAATCTTAATGATTACAAAAGCTATGTTGATAGATAGGAAAAATCTGGAGGGTCACCCATATCGAACAGATTTTGTAAGAAAGATCAGACAAAGAACAGCTCACACAGTCGTAGGACCCACTGCTAACTGACACGTCCCTGATGGCGAACAGGGAAACTCCTAATAGATATATGGGGTACCGTCATAATGACGGCGTGGACCATTAGGCACCCTATAGACCAGTGGTGCCCAAACTAGGGGGCGCGCCCCCCTAGGGAGGCGGGAGGAGGATACAAGGGGGTCGTGAAGTCATCTGCTCAAAAATATTTTGTTTAATTAGAATAATAAAATCAAAGAACAAAAATATCTGCCATTACACTCATGCAAAATATAATTATAGCAGTCACTCCAACCCGTACTCTATTAAGCTAGTTCTCTTTACACGTTTTGGGCACGTCGCCGATACCAACCACACTGACGCCACTGAGGGACTCGTCACAAACTCCCAATACTTCAATCCTAGAATTTCTAATCTTGTGAGGAAGAAGCAGCAGCATCCATCTCACTAAATTTTCATAAATTGTGCCTTAGTCTCACGAGTCTTTTCAAATATTATATGCCATGTTTTCAAATTATCTATTCTTAAAATTGCAAGTCAATTTTGCCAATTTGCTAATTTTCAAACTTTTTTCCCTCCCTTTGAACCAAATATTTCGTTTTCAGTTACTTAGAAAAATGTCTCTGGAATGTACTATTATTTGTTTTAATGACTTTCATTATTAGAATTTAATACAAACAGAAATCTGTTTTCCTGAACAATGCTAAGTAAATGCAAGAATCATTTCACATGAACAAACGAGGGAGTGGGGGCGTGCGGGTCTACTGGAAGCAAAAAGAGGGCGTCAGGTAAGATAGTTTGGGAACCACTGCTATAGATATAGGGCTTCACCGAATATAACGAACAAGGTGACACCAGAGAAATATCTCACCAGAAACCAGTTGGTAAATAGGTGAGATTACTGCCAAACTTCCTTCATAGCAAATATGAATTGCACAAGCAAAACAAAACTGGGAGTTCCTGTTGAATCATCGTCTCCTAAAGGTCCAACCGGATTGCCTCGTGTGCTTACGGGCAGTGTGCCACCGAATGTGAGTAAGCACGGTCCAAACAGATCAAAGTCTTGGACATTAAACAACATGAAGAAAATGAAGATCTATACTTACAACGTTTGAACTCTCTCAGAAGACCACAGGCTGGAGAGTTTAATGGAAGAACTAGACAACATCAAGTGGGACATCGTAGGACTGAGCGAAGTCCGAAGAACGGAAGAAAAGGTGATACAATTAAAAGATGGTCACCACCTGTTCTACTATAGAGGTAAGGACAAAGATCTAGTGGAGTAGGATTCTTGATAAACCGAGAGGGTGCTGGTAACGTAGTCAAGTTCAGTAGTTTATCAGACAGGGTATCGTGGATTGTGGTTAGCCTATGTAAAAGGTACACCCTAAAAATTGTTCAAGTTTATGCACCAACTTCACAGAGTTCAAGCGATGAAATCGAGTCGTTCTACGATGATTTAAGTCAGGTGATGGATCAAGAAAAAAATATATACACGTTGGTAATAGGCGACTTTAATGCTAAAGTAGGGAAGAAGATGGGAGATGAGACGTGAATTGGGAAGTTTGGAGTAGGTGAAAGAAATGACAGAGGCGAGATGTTGGTAAATTTTGCAGATAACTACATGAGGATAATGAACACTTTCTTCCAAAAGCGTGTAGGTCGCAAATGGACTTGGAAAAGTCCAAGTGAAACAACAAAGAACGAAGTAGATTTCATATTAGGAGATGAGAGAAAGAGCGTTAGCAGTGTTACGGTCATAAATAAAGTCAACATAGGTAGTGACTATAGACTGGTAGGTTACACAGCTAAATTCAATTTCAGAGCCGAGAGATATAAACTAGTTTAGAGGAAACAAATCATCCTTGCATAGGTTAAGGATAAGAAGAATAAATTTCAATTAGAAATTAAGATAGATTCGAAGCTCTAAGATCCAACGAGGACACCACTGAAGATATGAATTTAAATTTAGTGAATATCATTAGGGAATCGGTAGAGAAAGTAGGAAGTACAAAAAGTATTAAAGAAAACAAATACTCTAAAGCTACAAGTGACCTAATTAAAAGAAGAAGGACCATGCAGATTAAAAGCAGGAAAGACGAAATAGAAAAAGTAGAACTAAATAAGCTTATCAACAAAAGGCAAAGATCACAGAAAAGAAAGAGAAACATGAATGAAATAAAAGAAACTATTCGGAAATGTAAAAGTATGAAAGGGACCGAGCGCAGACATGTTTTAGGAAGACAGCAAATGATGTGTTTGAAAGATAGAAATGGAGAAATCATTAATTGCAGAGACAGAATGGTAAAAAGAGTAGAAGAATTTTATCAAGAGCTTTACTCGTCGAAGACCGTAGTTGAATCAGTAAGTTTATCTGTAGACGTTAGTAGTGTTTAGCCACCCTGAATTAAAAGGCCAGTGCTTGTTGAGACAATTACAGGGCTTAGAATTTCAGACTTGGTATAATAATAAAAAAAAATCAGTCTATTCCATTCAAGCTTTAGCATTTGTGCTTGTCAGTGACGTTGCTGAAAGCTTCACCGAATTTGCCGTTTCACTCGATAAAGAAACAGATAAGATTTTATACGAGTTTCTTAGCTACTTTGAAAGAACGTCAATTGATATTTTACAGCGTGGGAGACGGCGAAGACCAGCATTTGCACCAAATATACTCGTTCTATGTTACTTTTAAGCCATTTGCGCCCGATTTACTATACATGTAATTACCGTTGAAGTGGCTGAGGGGAGATGATTTTATTCAGCTTAGAGGAGGCTCTACGTGTGAAAAGGATATCAGGAATATTACGAGTGCCAGTGTCGAAGCTATCTGACATCCTTTAGTCACCTCCTTCCATTCTGACGTTTAACAATTCTTCTCGTGAGTCGGTCTTTCAGGAAATCTATCATGCATTGCGGGATATCCTTTTTAATTCCTCTTAAATGTTCCAATTTCCACACTAATCACTCGTGACATATTTTTGTAAAAGCTTTCTCCTCATGTGAGCGAGTGTACCCGTGCCCTTTCATTAACTTTTCATCTTAATCCTTTCAGTGGCTGCAGCATCAGACACGAGCTTACAAAGAAGTGTCACTTGAATTCAGAAGACGCGAAGATTCATAATGGTGATTTGAAGTGAATCGGCTGCTAGATTACGTCAACGCCAAGTTTCAAATTTTATCCTAGCAAATATGAAAAATTTAAGAACCCTTGCACTAATCCTTATGTGCAGTAGCTATCTTTACATATGGCTGTCTTATATGAAATTCAGGGATGTGGGTAATCGAAACTTTCTTTGTAAAGACATGAACCTAAGTTTTGTTAAAGACCGGAGCTCTCCTCCACTACGATGGGTTCCAGTCCAGAACAAGTCGGAATATGTGGGCGAGATGGCCAATGCAACACACCCCTTCTTGAAGCTTGATTCCCCAGAAACCAAAGAACTCCTAGACGGGACCGTGGACTGCAGCAAGCCTTGGGTAACCATTCCAACATCCGGGCAACTCGGGAGCAACGTTATGCAGACTTTCTTTGTGTACAACCTCAGGTTCAAACACAAAGTGCAGGTGCGATAAAACACTATACAATTTTTATTTGTGTATAATCTCAAATACAAGTATATCATGCGAGTATAAATTTAGGGTCGCAGGAAACGAACTCATGATCAAATCTTATGAAATTTATCAACGAAGTACTTTTTCTTCTACTGAATGGCCTGAATTGAGTAGATACAGTACTATGACGCACCACCTACATGGGCTGCAAAAAGACAAAATGGACAGAGACTGGGCCAGGGATTCGCTGAGTACAGTATATCCATCTAAGAAGTAATAAGACTATACTAAGGTCAAGAGAAAGTATCATAAAGAAAATAATAAACGCACAGTTAGCCATCACTTTTATCGACACATATGACGCAAGTGGGAGTAGAAAACACAGGAGTCTTAGTCTGAGTTTATTCCTGACTAGTTTCGCAGGTATGCTTTATCAAAGAAATTGTATACCAGGTTGGCTGGTTGAACATTTGGTAGATAAGTGGTTATCTACACCACGGACCTTACTCCCTTCGGAGGCCCGTAAGTGTTGTCTAGAATGTGGTCTGTTGAACCGGTCTGTGATCAGCCATGTTGGCGTTCCATAATTATCTGTGCGGCCTCGATAGCTGTTTGTACGGCACCCCTCGGTTCCCCTGGTAAGCAACGGTTCTTAGAATGTGTAAGTCTTGAGCGGTCGAAGGTAGTTGATGGTGATTTCCACGGCACTGGAGATCGGTACTCCAGGCATGCCCTGTCTGGTTCCAGAGCCCGCACGTGCCCCTCCATGCCTGACACTTAGATTTGGTCTCTCAGGTGTCCGATTACACGTATTTGGCCGGTGTAGGTCTGGGTGAGCGTCCAGGTGAGCCTTGAGTTTGTTTTTGAAACGGGAGTCCCTGTCGCTCAGCAGGGCCTTGGCTGCCGCGGTGCAGTTTCGGGTCTGATTCCTGGGCATCAATGGGGGAATACCCGATTCCATTTGCAGGTTGCTTCTTTTGGTTCACATGGGAGCACCCAGGATGAGGCGAAGGGCGTTGTTCTGTGCCACTTCGAGTGATTCTTCTTGCTGTGCTGTTAGATGTGCTAGGAGACAGGTGCTCTGTATTCAATTATGGGTCAGATGCAGTACTTGTAGTAAAAGTTGCAATACCTAGTGGCTGGCTCCCTCAACAAGTGATTGCATAAATCATATCGAAGCTGTCTTTGTT
>NC_134799.1:1104835-1269835 GCF_046742065.1 Oratosquilla oratoria
TATCATTGCCTCCAAGTCACTCACAAAACACCTTTCCACACTTGAAACTGTCCTCTCAAGGCTAGCCGCGGCAGGTCTCAAACTAAAACTCGAAGAAGTGTTCCTTCCTCAAAAAGGAAATACGTTTCCTAGGACACGTCATCAACTCTCGAGGTGTCATCATCTCTCAGGACAAAGTTAGGGCTGCACTAGACTTTCCACGCCCTACCTCCACCGAACACGTCAAGTCATTCTTGGGTTTATCAGGTTTCTACAGGCGTTTCATTGAAGGATATGCTCATAATGCAGCCCCATTTACAGCCCTTCTCAAAAAGGATACATCTTGAATACACGTGTGATGAAAAAATAGATAAATTGAAGAATTTCTTTTGTTGTTGAGCCGCTCTTGGCCTCACTGATAGGCATAATAAAATGTATATACAAATAGATTAGTAAGCAAGGTCCTTAATTTCTATATTTTTAATCCCAACAGGCCGGCATGACACTCCCTATGTGGGATTATCTACATGAAGTATTCCCCTACACCCACCATCGCCTTCTTCCACCTGACTGTCTCAAACACGTGAGTAGTATCTTCCTAGAGCAGGAATGTCAGACTGTGTTGTCATGAGAGTCACATATCATAACAATTTACCCACTACAACTGAAGTAATTTAATCTAATTCATTGCAAAATATCTATTTTTCTTTAATTTAGAAACATACAATGTGCATACCAATGTTTTAACAACATTCATGGATACCAAGGCAGTAGTCAAAAAATAACAAGTGGTAACACGTATTTGCAAGGAGGGAAGAGGAGGTGGAGTAGGGTGAGAGGAGGAAGGAGGAGTGGGGTGGGAAGAGGGAGGAGGTGTGGGGTGGGAGAGGGTAGGGGATGGGAAGGGGAGTAGGGTGGAAAAGGGGGAGAAGGAGGAGTGGGGTGGGAAAGGGGTGTAGGGGGAGGAGCGGGGGCTAGGAGGAGGAGGAGGAGCGGGTTAGGAATGGGAAGGAGTAGGAGGAGTAGGAGGGTGAGGGAGATGGCTTCTGACGTTGGGGTGTTGGAGAGGGTGTAGTTGGTGGTGGTGGTGACCTTGACCTATGAGCTTGCGGTTTCTTCCATCGTTTGCAGCCGCCACTAAAGCGGTCCGAGTTCGAATCCCGTCCAGGACTTAAATAATTTTAGTATCGCTACGTTACAAGTCTTTATTCCAACTCTCGTGGGCGGGGAGTTGGGAGTGTGTATGCGTGTTAGGTCACAGCATTACCCATAGATCGGTACTATATGATTTCTGAGCTCTCTTCCGGGATCGAAATAGCTGTCAATTACGAGCCCAACACGTGATCCAAGGTCATGAATCACATACACACACACACACATACATATATATATATTATAGTCACATCCACCTCTAACCTAAAATAATCAGTTAGTAAATAAAGGACCAAGGTCAATAATAACTCTCACGGATATTGCCTCATCCCTTAAATGTGGGTGACAACTAGATTCTTTTGTTATATCATCTATATCATATATCATCACAAATGAGGATAGGTAAAGAAACAATTAATTAGTTGCATATATTGAACTAAAAGTTATACGAATTATATATTCATTACATACTATCATAATACTTATATAGAGGTAGAGTTTGATAATCAAAATCAATTACCATTACTTACATCACTGAAATTCTGTTCTCCATAATATCATCATTAATGAATAGTATTCAACACAAATAATTTCAATCACTATATCAAATACATATCTAAAAGGATTATACTCTATATTATTCTTAAAGGAATAGATCACCACCATCTGGTTGCCATGACATGACATGTGTATACATGAATGTTAAACTTGATCATTGAATATCTAATCAATCCTACAGTATTATCAAAATAATAATGAACTTTCTATACCACACAAAATACAAGTCTACATACCTTAGATAATCTTGCTCTTTCCTTCTTTACATGAACCCCCCATTTATCTCAGTAGAAAACATGCTAATTAATGCATGTGCAAACTGACTCCCCTAAATAACGCCACTTGCGTCTTGTTCTTTTGATTGTCAGAAGGAAAGAGAATCGTGAATCCGCTCTTAGTTTCACATTCGAAAAATAAACAGTTTTTCAACAACGAATTCATCCACATATATATGTCGTAAATATAAACCATACATTATTCATACATCACAAGAAATTAAAGCAAATACTTCTTAGAATTCTCACTTTAATTAGAGCACAATAATCTCAAATGTATAACATACACGCAGATATGTTTATCTTCAAAATGCTTTGATTTCGTCTCGTGATTTCTGCGCCTGCATGAGATAGAAAACGGAAGACACGATACAACACAACAGAAAGCATAATACAAACAAGGGGTGATTATGCTACGGTAACAATATATATGTATATATATATATATATATATATATATATATATATATGTATATATATATATATGTATATATATATATATGTCAGCCATTTCACCTCGCTCACGGACTCCGCTGCAGAAAATAACTCCTGACCACAGGTCAGATCACGAACAGCAGGGATGTGTACACCCTTGAGATTATAATGATACACACGGCACACGTTTCTTCCTTCTCCTATATCTCTCTCTGAGGCTCTTAAATTACACTCATATGGGAAATAGAACTTTACAGAAAATAGAATTTCACTGTCCGTTACGCACTGTCTCGCTTGTAAGCTTGGGTACCGGTGCGTCGCTAGCTGCGGAGTAGAGACAACGGAGCAATTGCGTTGTTGTTGTTGTTGTCCTTCCTGCCAGATGTGCATTGCCCTGTCTGCATCCCACGTGTGAGGAGAGAGAGGGGTTGATGTAATAACGCGAAGATATAGAGACTGAATGGACAAAGGGATGACGCGGCACGAAGGATTTTTCTTTCTTTTTGTTGTCATCACTGGGTGGAGGTGGGGTATGTCATGAAACGGTGATGGGTAAGTCAGCTTCGAATGTCGGGCTCTGATGTGAAGGCGTTGCTTCGCTCCGTTCCCTGACGCAGGAAAATATGTGGCACTGCAAAGTGCCGAGGTGGGAAGGACAATGAATGAGCGTTTATACTGTATATAAGGTGTGTGTGTGTGTGTGTGTGTGTGTGTGTGTGTGTGTGTGTGTGTGTGTGTGTGTGTGTGTGTGTGTGTGTGTGTGTGTGTGCTTAACTCGGTAATTTCCCTAATAAGAGGGAGAAAGCTGTTTAATGTATATATATGTATATACATATGTATATATATATATTATATATATATATATACACATGTTGGTGTGTATTAATATGCTTGTATAGTGAGTTTCTAATCATTTTTGTTGCAAACAAAATGGTAATAATGCAACAGCAACTTAAATTATAGGCCTACATGCATAATTCTGATATAGCATGCGTCAGGTTTAGTACAGATTTTGTCCCCTGTGTCTGGGATTTCTAAACTTTTGCCAATGGAGCGATGTGTAGAAGTTCCTTCCTGCATTTTCCTCCCGCAAGACTTGTTTTGACTCTGCCACCCTGCTTTCAAAGGGGAAAAAGGCAATTGGTACTTACAGTGATATTATTGCTGCCATGTGTGGGCAGTGGGCGAGATGCAGGGATGACCCGTCATCCAGAAGGAGCTAAGATAAGAGGGAGAGGGGGGGGTGAATGGGCGTGGAGTATGTGAGGATGGAATGAGTGGGAGTGGATTTTATGCCTTTGTTTTTTGGGGTACCTCCCTTGTAAGGGGGAAAATCCGCTGGTATATGTATTTTTCTATATTTTAGCTAAAAGGAATGACGAAAGTGGGGCCTCATACCATCCCTGGAGAACTTGCCAAGAAGAATGGACAGCGACGCTTCCTCATGTGGGCCGCCTACCACCACCTGGACGAACTGTGGTACCTCAGGTAAGTGCGCTCGACCCGTCTAGGGTCTAATAAGGCAGTGGCTCCCAAACCAGAGGGCGCCACTACCCCCCCCCACCCCACCCAGGGAGGCGCCATGAGGATAAAAGGGAGCGCGATGCAATCTGCTCAATAAGCATTGGTTTAAAAAGAATAACTAAATCATCCCAAGAATAAATGTGCCGTTAACTACGTGAAGTGTAAGTCTATCAGTCACTCCAACATATTTTCTATTAAGATAAATACATACATGTTATATATATATATATATATATATATATATATATATATATATATATAATTTCATATCGATACAAAAAAGGCGGGGGGGCGTGGAGGTCTGCCGGACGGAAAAAGTGGGCGGCATAAATAATTATATACATACATATATAATATATATATATATATATATATATATATATATGTGTTTGTGTGTGTGTGTGTGTGTGTGTGTGTGTGTGTGTGTGTATGTGTGTGTGCGTGTGTGTGTGTGTCAGGGCACTCACATGGGGGGGGGCAGGGGGGCATATGCCCTGGGGCGGCACATTTAGGTAGGAGGGCGTCAATTCTAGTCTGGACATGCCGCCCACAAGGCTGACAATATAACTATAATAAAAAAAAATGTCAAAGGAGCCCTGAATATTTTGCCGTAATATACGAATTTTTCGTTAGAAACAAAAGAACATGTAATACTTTACCCTTATCCTTTCTGCAATAAGGACATTAAATACAAAATCTAAAATCCGTTTAATTATTTCGCAAGCCAATAGCTATGATAGGCAGTAAGGGATAGTGGAGGTGGGAAGTGGTGATGGGGGGGGGGGGCGTCACTGAGAACTTTGCCCCGGGGCGGCACTTAGGCATTTAAAGGTTCTGGTGTGTGTGTGTGTGTGTGTGTGTGTGTGTGTGTGTGTGTGTGTGTGTGTGTGTGTGTGTGTGTGTGTGTGTGTGTGTGTGATTCACCATGGTCTTTGGATGACGTGTTGGACTCGTGATCCACAGCTATTTCCCTTCTGGAAGAGAGCTCAGAGCTCGTACATGACCGATCTCTGGAGAATGCTACCTTACACGCACACACACCCTCAAGTCCCCACCAACGAGAGTTGGAGTGACAACCCGCAGCGCAGCGATACTGAAATCATTTCAGCCCTGGGCGGGATTCGAACCCGGACTCTCGTATTGGCGGCCAGAGACTCTACCAACCGCGCCATCGAGACGTGTGTGTGTGTGTGTGTGTGTGTGTGTGTGTGTGTGTGTGTGTGTGTGTGTGTGTGTGTGTGTGTGTGTGTGTGTGCGTGCGTGTGTGAACATGTTCGCTTGAGTCCGTTACCTTACATATTCATATAATATGTTCGAGACATATGTATCATAGTTCATATTAATGACAGAGCTTTCAAGGACTTGACTCTCTTCATAGTGAAGCCACTGTATTCACTAACATCGTTCGTACACTTTACACAATCTAAAAAAAGTTTGGAATAACTGACTCACAGTCAATATTTTTTTTTCGTCGTCCGTCAGGGCAGCATGAGTAGAGTCAAATCCATTGCTCTAACGACACATCCATCGGTTCCACTTGATAAGAAGTGTGCTCTTCCTTTTGCAGGAAAGTACTCATTGAAGAGTTTCGCTTCGCCGACCACATCCTAGCCGAAGCCAGGCTTGTTCTAGAGAACCTCCTTGACAAATGGAGGCAGCGGATGAGCACCATTGAGCCCCAGCGTCTAAGGCAGTGTAACTATTATCAGCAGTTTACTACCTGATTATGAAAACATGAATTAGATCAGGTGATTCCAAGCGTGTGTGTGTGTGTGTGTGTGTGTGTGTGTGTGTGTGTGTGTGTGTGTGTGTGTGTGTGTGTGCGTGTGTGTGTGAAAAGTATTGCTAAAAAGAGACAGGCTTACAAGTAATACAAGTGCTCGGGTGCACCTAATGACTATCAAAGTTATGTAATAATACATATTTAAAAAAAGACAATAAAAAAACGAAAACGACAATACGAAATGAATATCGCTGATACAAAGAGAATCCCAAAGAATTCTATAATAACATTAGAGATAAAAAGATGATTAGGAATCACATTGGTTCTTTATTATCTGCTGACTTCAACTTAAATATTCAAATGAGGGAATGTGTGATATTTTAAACAATTATTTTAGGTCAGTATTCGTAAACGAAACACCTCAAAGTTAACTCCAAACTGAAACCTGTGAAAAGTCTAGAGTGAATTTACTCACTACGGTAAATATACCAAAAGAAAAAATTAAAAGGTGTATAGAAAAACTCAAGGTTAATAAAAAAAAAATGAGATTGTTGTTCCATTAGAAATTATTTTCAAGAAATCCATCATATCCGGAGATGTCCTAAGAGAATGGATGATAGCTAACGTTACTCCCATATTCAAAAAAGGTGACAAAAAGAAACCAAATAACTACAGGCCTATAAGTTCGACTTCAATCGTAGGAAAAATTATGGAAACTATCATCAGAGATGCTATCGAACATCATTTAGAAAGTAACTGTTTGATAAATGATACCCAGCATGGATTCAGATGGAAACGTTCTTGCGTGACTAATTTACTCGAATTCTACAACACAGTCATCTCTAGTTATGACAAGAGAAACAATATAGATTTAATATATTTAGACTTTGCAAAAGCTTTTGATACCGTCCCCCACGAAAGACTATTTACTAAATTAGCTTCACGCGGAATAAGTGGTAGCCTATTAAATTGTACTAGAAATTGGTTGAATGATCGAAAACAGAGTTGTTCAAAATGGCAAAACTTCTAGATGGAAAAATGTTACGAGTAGAGTTCCTCAGGGTTCCGTTCTTGGGCCACTTCTATTCATAGTATATATAAATGATATAGACCACAGACATATATTGTCTCCAAATTTGCTGATGATACAAAATTGTGCGGGATGGCACATGATTACTTCAATCAATTAGATATTCAAGAAGATTTAGATAAATTACAGCAATGGTCTGAAAAGTGGCTAATGAAATTTAACACAAGTAAATGCAAGGTTATGCACATAGGTAAAAATAACAGTATGTACGATTACAAGTTATTTGGAAATTCGTTAACAAAGGTGGATGGATAGTAAGAAGGATCTAGGGGTAATTATCAGTAATGATGAGATCTAAGCAGTGTATTTCAGCCTCTGAGAAAGCAAATAAGATTCTACGACTTCAAAAGCTCATCTCTCATTAACAAGCTATATGAATCGTTAGTTCGTACACATTTGGAATATGCTGTTTCTGTATGGTCACCGAATCTCATTAAAGACATTGACAAATTGGAAAAAGTACAAAGTAGAGCCACAAAACTGATTCCAAATATAAAAAATAAATCATACGAAAATCGACTAAAACATATGAATCTGTTTTCCCTAAAAAAGCGTACTCTCAGAGGTGACTTGATACAGATCTAAAGATTCTAAAGAGGAATGACAATATCAAAAGTGACAAAATTCTTACACTGAATGAGAATCCGACAAGAAATAATGGTCTCAAACTGTCAGGAAATAGATTTGATTTGGAAGTGGTAGAAGCAACTTCGCCAACCGTGTAGTTAATGAATGGAATAAACTTCCTGCAGAGCCAGTGCAATGTAGTTCAGTTCGAAGCTTTAAGATTCGTTTAGGTAAACATTTCAGCAAGATGCTGTAATGACTGCCATTTATTTTATATTATTTGATTATTTGTTTGTTATTATTTGTCTGTTTATTCATTTGCTTTATTTCCATTTACTATCATTTATTTGTCAGTCGTTTATTATTTACTATTTACCTGTTTATCATTTAACTATACCTATGTATCATTTATCTTATTTATTATTTGTAGTATTATAAATTTTATTTTATTTTGTTTTTTTTTATCATTTATATATTTTTTCGCATCCGACCTAGATATGGACCAAAAGGTCTCCTGTCGGCATGCTCCGCCTTTGTAATCCTTTGTGATGACCTCATTTGCATCACCTTTGATCCCCGTACTCTGCGTCTTTCCAAAGAGTGAATCAAAGTGCCTAAGCCTGTCCTCGTCAGGTAAATATCTGAACATTTTGTATCATTTTGGTCATTCTTCTCTGTTCTGATTCTAGTGAATTGATATCCATTCTATAAGACGGAGACCAAAAGTATACCGCATATTCAAGGATGAGTCTAACTTACGCCAGATAGAGTTTGATAACTACCTCTGCACTTTTATTCGCTCTATTCCTGCCGCTAATGCACTGTTTCCTGGACTTAAGGTCAGGACTCACTAGAACTCCCAAGTCTCTTTCGCACTCAATTTTCTAAAAAAAAAAAAAAAATAATAATAATAATAATAATAATAATAAATAAATAAATAAATAAAAAATCTAAGCTATATCTGCTTTCTGGGTTGTGTAAACCTACGTTTAATACACTGCACTTTGAGATATTGAAGTCCATTTACTATTTCACTGACCATGTGAACAATTTGTTAAAATCTTCCTGCAGAATCTCGGCGTCTTCTGCAGACCTAATTAGGCGTCCTATTTTAGTGTCGTCCTCAAACTTACTAACATCAATGTTAGTCCCATTGTCCAAGTCGTTTATATACACAATGAACAATGAGGAATCCGAAACCGAGCCCTGAGGAACTCCACTAGTAACACTCCACCATTTGTAATTTATGCCGTTTATGGTGACCCGCTGTTTTCTGTCACTGATCCAAGCTCTAATCCATTCAAGCACTTTTCCTCCTATGCCATGGGCACCTTGTCAAACGCTTTGCTAAAGTCAAGGTAAATAACATCGTAAATATAATTGTAAACTGACGCCTTCAAGACATTAGTGTGAAAAGATAGAAGATTAGTTACACATGACTTACCCTCGGTGTGATCTCTGATTCTATTAACTATTATGGATTCAAGCATTTTACCTATAACTGATGTCAAAGTGATTGGCCTTTAGTTGTACATAGACAATTTATATCCATTTTTTAAAACACGACGATTAGAATGCGCGCCAGGCCACTCTGTCTGAAAAGACGCGTAGTGTGACATGGCCTTCACACGCCACGCGCCTTTAACACCCATGCAAGGTAAGCCTGACTCAAAAGACACGCAGTGATGTGACCCTAATATCCCATTTTTATCGATCATGAAACTATTAATTAGAGCCTATAAAGTATGTAGCAGTGGTATGAGAACTCACACCTGGAAGGTGGTTATAACCAAACTTTCCGTCAACGAGACATCCCAAAGACTTAATATACGAGGAAAGAATGAAAAAATAATGCAAACGAAATGCCAACGTTGAGTTAAAAGAGGAGTTAATACGATGAAATTGTATAAATACAAACAGGAGCATTAGGAAATAAGAGTATGTAGAGACATAAGTTAGTATCCACCGGAGTCCTAAAGGGCTTTTTCGTTCTTTCACTCTAGTTGACCTGTGAGCTAGAGGTACGATATTCCAGCACTTACTCCCGATGAGACCAACATACACATCGCATCTTTTGTGGATCACATTACACTCAGAAACACACACCACAGACACAAAGTAGCCAACGCACAGCTGTAGCACAGCACACAGCTGTACACAAACTATAACAATAGTTAATCACCAACAGAATGAAGGTAGCATCAGTCAACACTAGCGACAACAATGCTTCACAATAAACAGCTCATCACTCATACACACTAAATAAAAATACTTCGACCCAAAGGCAATATCTCAGTGACATCTGTACCACATACGGCCGACATTACGCACAAATGCATCACATGCCTCACCCCTCACTGTTATCGAAGGTGCATACTTCGGACAAGACAATGAGACCAACAGACAAAACATGAGGCTAATGCTAGACTATGCTGATCCAGCATAGACAGCGACCATCTCGAATACATATCATAAATTACAGATCACACAATACTGGTAACTTAAAACAAATCCCCCATAAGAGGAATCCTAAGTTTTACAATCATATAAGCCCATGCACGACACACAATACGAGTACAGCACCCCCTTAAACAAAACTCGTAACACCCACCAAACTACATGAAAAAAACACCTACAACACTTAGAACCATCAAAGATAAACCAGAACTCAGTTGTTACGTAATGCACAACACCATGCCACCACTCTCATCCAACAACACCGGCACGAACGAACTCTCACCCTTAATTCTCAGAGTTCTCGATAGCCTGGAACCAAACAAGGTTCTTGGCCACTTCTTGCCGCCAGTACACAAATTCGAATGAGAGTAAACAGTACAGAGTTTATCAAGTCAGACTCCGCTGTGACCACCATACAACATTTAGTACATGCCAAAGCAGGCTACGTAACACGACATGTTGCACATGCCCACTCTGACAGGCGGCCTTACACTTAATCAAGAAGATACTCTCTCCAGCAATGTCAACACACTACATGATGTAGGGTGTACATACATGTATAGGGTGGGGGACCTTTATTAGGCTGAGGCCCAAGAGGGCAACCAGTTTCCCCCGTAGAGGAAACCACAACCCACTGTCTTCAACAGCAACAGCAACACCAAGCATATCTGCTCCCACCACTGCAACTACAACAGGATATGATTTTATAATTCTACTATTTTTAATGTTATGCAGTCAAAGGAAACAAAATCTACCATGAATTAGCTTTACATCTAATCATAACTTACCCTAGGTGTATATCATTACTTCATTTCAGGAGCTACCAAGATGTATGTAACGTACATCAGTGGTTTGAACCTTTTGGAGTCTATATGCTCACATAATCTAACACTTAGGGGGCGGATGGTTTATTTCCAGCCGGACCAAGGACAGTGGTGGCTGTGCACGTGAGAAGGACCGACAAGGCGCAGGAGATCAAGAAACTTTTCGACACAACTCTTGTTTCACCCGCCTACTTTCATCTCGCATTCGCTTCTGCAAGGAAAATGTAGGTCCCGTCTCTCTCCTTTTAAAATCGCTTGATGATCATTTAACGTGTTTTTTTTTTTACTTCATTATTCTTGCGTTCAGTCTGGCAAAACGCTTACTCACAATGTACGGTAAGTAAACTCGTTTTCTTCTTTTCCTCCAACAGGTTCGGTAATGTGGCTTTTGTTGTTCTAACCGACGACATGGAGTGGACTCACCAGAATCTTCTAACCGCGCATCCGGACGCAGTGGTTCAAGACATGCCCAGCAAACGCGACACAGACTTGGCGATCATGTCTCTTTGCGACCACGTCATCACCAGCGTCGGCAACTTCGGTTTCCTGGGGGGCTGGCTATCTGGGGGGAAAATTTTCTACCCTGAAGCTATATTCAAAGGTAACGACAAGCCATTACCTCTCCAGAGCGATAATGCCAAAAGATATAATCACTTCATAGCTATTCCGTACAATCAAACAAATTAATTGAGAGGTCGTTTGCTGAAAATTTGCAATTGGGAAAAATAATGAGTTCTCATTCCAAAGGTATTCTTCTGTTACGGTGTAACCCAGCATGTAGCTACATACTGCACAAATAGAGAAATGTTTTTCAGTAAATAGCTTGAAGAAGGATTATTGAGGCTCGCTCAATCAAGCACGGAACTTTCTGGACATTTTATTTCAACACTTCTGACGAATGCTGACCCTGGGCACATGTACCCCCAATGGTACATTTGTACTATTCAGAGGTTACATTAGGCTATTCGAGCACTGTCGTAATTTCCATTAACATAGCTTTGCGAGTCTGCATTTTCAGTGCGACGTTACATCAAAATACAGATCAAAGTTCAAAACAACTGGATATCTTTTCGTTGTGCAATTGCTAAAATTTACCTTAAATTTTTTGTTGCCATAAAACAATGTCAACCTTCTCATTAGTGCTACTTAATTTGGGTTACATTGTTTTTGAATATTTATGCTTACTATATTAGCAATGATCATTATCAATAATTAAGAAGATATGTGTATGATGGAACAAAATTTTTTTACAAATTACCTGAGTTAAATTTATTGGTGTTATCGCCATTAAAATTCTTATGCAGTCTTCACATACATAGGTTCCCCCCACTAATGGGTCGATAGCCGATAAAAAAAAAAAATAATAATAAAAAAAAAATACAGGGGTACAGAGGAACAATAAAGTTGGCAACTTCTGGTTTGGGTAATGATATGGCATGGCCAGTGTGAATCATTTAGGTGTTTTGTTCGAAAGAGGTTTTGATACGAGTAACGTGTGTAAACATGTTTATGAAATAAATAAAATTACTTAGTCTTTACCTTTTAATGCAGTATAAATGCCCAGCAAGAAACTGTATTAACCAGTAATAATGTGAATATATTACCGATCTAAATTATAAAATTTGGGGGGGGGGGTCGCTGAGTCACAGGTGCGCGGGTAATGCATTCATCCTTTATTAGTCACATCGGTCATACATGCAAATATAAAGAAAACTGTCTCCCCCCCCCCCGTTTTCTTTGGAGATGGTTTAGACGTGACAGCGCTGCTGGTTTTGCCGGCCACATCCTATGGGTCACCAGATAATGAAAGAAGTATAACTGCGCAACAGGGTAGTCACTGCGTGAACGACAATGTTCTCTCTACCTAGCGTGCAGCTGCTCACCTCGCAAATATAAACATATGAACACAATGTAAGAGACTGCAAGAGACCATAAGGCCTACACTAGACAGTTCCATGACCATTACCCCCTATCATCCTCATCCATAAAGTTATCTAACCTTCTCTTACAACCGATATTTTATGCGTTTACTACATGGTTACTAAGTTTATTCCATTTGTTAACCCCTTTTATGGTAAACCAGCTTTTTACTGTTTCCTTATATCTAAAATTATCCAATTTATACCCATTACTGCGAGTTATGTTGTCTTAATGTGATAACCATGCCTGCATCAACTTTGTTATAGCCCTTGACCCATTTGAATACCTCTATTAGATCACTCCGCACTCTACGTCTTTCCAGAGTGTAAATTAAGGTGCCTAAGTCATTCTACGTATGGTAAATTTCTGAGCCCATGTATCATTTTGGTCATTCTTTTAGGTACTGATTCCAGTGGATTTATATAAATTCTATAAGACAGAGGCCAAACTATACCACATAGTCATGGATGGGTCTATCGCC
This sequence comes from Oratosquilla oratoria, assembly GCF_046742065.1. Classification (NCBI taxonomy): domain Eukaryota; kingdom Metazoa; phylum Arthropoda; class Malacostraca; order Stomatopoda; family Squillidae; genus Oratosquilla; species Oratosquilla oratoria. The sequence continues at coordinate 1,117,821 of NC_134799.1, forward strand.
AGATAGTTTGATAACTATATCTGTACTTTCGTTCGTAACCATCCTAGCAATAAAACCTAATATCCTGCTAGTTCTGTTACTGGCGCTAATGCAATTTTCTGGATTTAAGGTCAGGACTCACTAGTTCTTCAAAGTCTTTCTCATATTCTGTTTTCCCTAAAACCGTGTTATCTAAGCTATATCTGTTTCTGGGTTGTGTAGGCCTACGTTTAACACACTGCCCTTTTAGATGCTAAAGTTCATTTATCATTTCACCGACCATACAAACAATTTGTTAAGATCCTGCAGTATCCCGGTGTCTTCTCCTGACCTAACATGGCGTCCTGTTTTGTGTGTGTGTGTGTGTGTGTGTGTGTGTGTGTGTGTGTGTGTGTGTGTGTGTGTGTGTGTGTGTGTGTGTCGTCTGCAAACTATCACTAATAATTTCACTGCCCAAGTCATTTATATATATATATATATATATATATATATATATATATGTATATATATTATATATATATATATATATATGTATATGTATATATATGTAGGGTTTGTCGGCTAATTGTTGTCTTAGGATACGCAGGGACTAAAATGGAGCTCCGAATTGACGCTGACTGCAGGTCATTCTAAAAAGAATGTTTTTATTGTCACGAATTTGTACAAAACTACAAATATACATAAATGCCAACCAAATAACAATATACTGTACATAAGTACCAATCAATATGTTGAGTCGTAACTCTCACATAAATTTGACATCAAATACATAATCACAAAATTTCACATAGAAATGACATCACATACTAAAGCAATATCGACTCACCGACTCGTGCGTCTCCCATGGTCCCTGCGTCCGTTGACTTATGACATTACAATGGTGAAGTGGTGAATTGCGACAGTATACGTAACTTGTCCCTCCCTCTAACAGTGTATAACCCACATATTGGGCGACTCTTTGACCAATGCCAGTTAGAGAGAAGACCTTGACATGGTTACCCACAAACACCATCTAACTTTTTACAGCCCCACACTCGACCAAGTCGATGCCGGTGACGGGGGGAAATGGTACAACTGATCGTACCGTGACCTTATTGACGGACGTACAATGCACAAATTATTTTTTCCACTCCTGATTATTATACAATAAAGGCAGTAATACAATTTTACGTCTATTGACGTAACACTCCCCCACCTTGAATCTTACGATTAAAAAAAAAAAAAAATACGTACATACATACATATCAATGACAGACAACACAAAACATTTACATAGAACCTTCAAGGAATACAAGTTTTGTAACGGGTCGGGTGAGCTCACTGAATTGAGTTTTCAAACGGGCACTACGGACCAATCCGTCCCTGCTCACCCGCACTTCCTGGACTCTCCCCAACGGCCAAGAACCACGGGACGAGTTTTCATTCATAACAAGCACTAAATCCCCGACTGAAAGATTCGGGCTTTCAGAATTCCATTTCTGCCTTCTTTGCAATTCCACTAGGTATTCACTAACCCACCTTTTCCAAAATTGTTTAGCTAGATGTTGCACGTGACGCCAATGTTTGCGGTAAGGATCGGCATCGTGAAAAGCTCCCCAAGATAGTGGGGAGTTTCCTTGGAGGAGTAACAGATGATTGGGAGTCAGCGGACTCTCATCACTTGCATCATCACTGCATTTGGTAAGTGGCCGACTGTTGACTATACTTTCCGCTTCGCAGAAAAGGGTTTGCAAAACATCATCAATCATCCTGGGGCTTTTGATGATTAAAGCGAACAGTACTTTGCGTACAGACCTTATCATGCGTTCCCAAACGCCTCCGTGATGTGACGCGGAAGGCGGGTTGAACGACCACTCAACGTCACGTCGACGTGTTTCCCTTACGATCATTGTCAAGATCTCGTACACTGCGTGCTAATTCAGCCCTCGCTCCTACTAGGTTAGTACCATTGCCTGACCACACTTTACTGGGATAACCTCGCCTCGCTGTGAAGCGTGCGAAACCATTGATGAATGCGTCAGTTTGTAAGCTATCAAGCTTCTCAATGTGAATAGCTCTCGTAGTAAAACACGTTTCATTTCTGATCTCCCGACCTTAACATGGAAGGGTCCAAACAGGTCTACTCCCACGTACCCTCTCAGGAGGGAGGTCAGACATTCTCTGGTTCATGGGGGCCCCGTATAATCTCTTACAAACCATGCAATCCATTTTGACACGTTTCACCAATTTTCTACCCCGTATGATCCAAAATTTCTTACGCACCTGACTGAGTGTCCATTCTACTCCTACACGAGAGGAATTATGGCAATCCTGTACAATTAACGTGGACAACCTGTGGTTAAGAGGGAGGATCACAGGATTTATAGCTTGCTCATTCAATATTGCATGCTTGAGTCTACCACCAACTACTAACAGACCATCTATAAGAATAGGAGACAGTTTATATATTGAACTGGACTTTAACACAGTTTTCCCTGCTTCAATGTTCTTGGTTTCATGAAAATAAGCACGCCCTTGAACATGTTTGACAATTAGATTTTCCGCGTGCTTTAGTTCATGGATCTCAAGTGGTGAACTCTGCGGAATCTTCGTCTTCTTAAGAAATTTAATTAGCCTTAACCACCAACCAACGGCTTTCTTTAATCTGTAAAAGCTTGAATAGTGCTCAATCAGCGTATCGATCGGGTGTTGGGTAACGCCCGACTGACACGTCTGTACGATACTCGTGGGATGTACGTCACGCCTCACCTCCGGGTCTCCATCTTCAAGGTGTCCTACAAGATCATCTTGTGCTGGCCATGCACACTTGTAATTCGACAAGAAGGGGGGACCATTAAACCAAGAAACTGGCAAATTGTCTACAAAGCATCCCCGAGACAGTACATCTGCAGGATTCTCTTCACCACTAACATGATGCCACTGATTGGCCTCTGAAACCTGTCTAATGACTGTAACACGATTTGCTACGAAGGTCTTGAACCTTCTTGTCTCGTTCTGTATATATGCCAGAGCTAGAGTACTGTCAGACCAGAAGTTAGATTTGAGCAAGGGGATATCTAACTCTATTCTAACAACAACATCTAATTTGACTGCTTCAACGGCAGCCAAAATTTCCTATCTTGGTATAGTAACTCCTTTGATGGGGGCTACTCTGGCTTTACTGGCTAGCAGAGCTACATGTACTTTCCCATCTTGATTAATTGTCCTGATATAAGTGCAAGCACCAAAGGCGACCTCACTTGCATCACAAAAATTATGTAATTCTGAAGTACAACCATTTGATTCTAATGGTAAAACACACCTAGGGAAGCGAAGTCTCGAGATTTCATATAGTGAAGCTATCCATTTCAACCACTTCTGACACAAAAAAGCAAGGACTTCTTATTGTTTTTTCTATCAAAGTGGTCAGTACGGTCCAAAACATGGGCTAACCTTTTCTGATAGTGGTGACTGTTCACTCCTACTTTGTCTTCTGATTCTCTTCACTATGGATATAGACTTTTGTTGCCTCTGAAACTTTCATCTCTGCATCTCTAATATGTTCAGTTTGGCCGTGCCTTTCAAAATATGTGAAGACATTCAATACAATATTTCGAGCTTGGCTCACAAGTCTTGTTGCACCATCCCTCTACATAGAAAAATAGTTTGAACATTTTATGGGACTGTTGTAGAAGAACAGGTTTCCTATCATAACCCTACTCGTCTTAGACACCACTTTGCTCCAATCTCCCTGTGATCCGCCCTATGATCACCACCGCGTGGTTCAAGCTCGGTTGTAGTTAAACAGAGATGTCTCTAGGCAATAAATAAATAAATAAATAAATAAAGAATAATAATAAAAGAAAAATTAAATATAAGAAATTTTACAGGGATTAGTTTGAGCACCGCGATTGGTGCCAATTTTCATACCCTATACCAGCTGATGTGTAAATACTTTACTCAGTAATTTAATAATCATTATCACTCCATGATTGATACTGTACACTATATAATCTACAGTCATGCTATTCTATGTTGCCTAATTACAATATATATTTTCTTACCTTTTTGACTATACTCAAATAATCTACCTACCATCTCCACAGATTATTGATAGATTCACATTACATAAAAATCTAGGGTAAGAATGATGGAAAACGAATACACTCTCATAATAGATTGAATGATAAGTTGGAAGGAGGACGAGGGGGAAGAGAGGAAAGAAGAGGAGGAAAGGAGTCACCAATACCTTACCCCACCTCGCGCCACGAGCGTCATAACGCAAAATATTGATAAAAATCCTAATTTTCTTTTAGTGGTTTTCTATGTGAAATCTGAATGCACCATCGTGTTCTGTAGAAGAACACACGTTTTGTTCTACAGTGGTTGTAATGCTAAAATGTGATCTATTAGATCCCACCGTTGACATACAAAATGTAGTGCCAGAATGATATATTGTCCCGAATCCCTGGATAGTGGAAGGGGGAGGGGTGATTGCGGGGCATGAGAATTCTCATACATCGGGGAATTGGTGAAGGCGGATAGCTGCAGTTAGGAGCCAAAGTCCAGGAAATTTGAGACGCCGCCGTCCGGGACCACTCATGTTCCCTTCAATCCGAACGTGTATTTTCGATTTCGAAGGACCAGAGAAATGTTTCTCAAAAAAGGGGAGCAAACTCATGTAAATCACAGTCCTAGGCTAATTAAACAGAACATACTACACTGATTTTAATATGATTTAAGATATCTCCACAATCAGTTGCATGCAAGAGATCCAACACGTTTTATCTTCAATGTACTTAACATTCAAAGTAATTCACTTATCAACAAGCTGGCCAAGATACACGTGTATGTATTTGGTTGTCCTACCTGGCTAGCCCTGCGCGCTCTACTACCTAGTTAACACAAGAAGATAATACCTCTGATTATCCCTTTGGCCTCTTCTCTAATAGCGCACTGACTGGTGATGTCTTCAAATGAGTGGATGCCCTCGGTTGTACAGGATGCTGTTGATATTCGTGGATCCATGCGTCGCATAGGGGCGGCGGGAACCATGCTTGTCCTTAGTCGATAGCACTGAACACGTGGTTGGGGAGAGGAATCGCGCCCAAGTATTCAATTTCCCCGCTTCATACACGTACTGAATCACTGGAGTGAGTTTGGCAATGAACCCCGACTGATCCTGTAGATTCTGATTTCGGGGCACGTCACGAAGTACAGTTCGGAGCACGTCACGAAACACATTTCTTGTTTCAGTAAGTTTCCGGGACACTCTAAACACGAGTCACTGCAACGTGATTGGTAATAGCCATCGGTGAGAATAATGTTCATGTTAGTGTTCACTGTCGAGAATGAGAGGTCCTCAGACGTATTCTCTTGGAGAGTGTGCCGTGCCTACTCCTGCGAGGACGTAATGCCTACTGCTTACTGCGTGATACTACGAGTACTAAGCAAAAGATCCAGTGCACTGTTTTTCGGTGGGCACTTTTCTAATCGTCTGGGCAGGAGTTAAGGCATTTCTAAGAGTCTTGTGAGGTAGTTACTTGTTACGAGAAAGGGATAATTAAAACTAGCCTAGACGAAAAGTGGCAAGCGCGCAGGGCCCCCCCCCCTGCGCGCTTGCCACTGTAAGCATCGCTCCAACCAAAACAATTGAGAAACAAAATCAAATGGTAATACATAGGTAAAATAAAACAATCCTAATCACAAAGTACAAGGATAAAAAATGTAATGTGGTGAATTAGTTAAATTAAGAAGTTGAGACATTTCAGACTTAACATTATAACACCTGTGATGACTTCGATCACGAGCATACGAAGACATATTGTATACGTCACATACACATGTAAGTATCAGTCAGTCATATGACCCACACACTCCTCCATCTCAACTACCCCAACCACACTCTGGACTTATTGGCGCCACCCATTTCCTGCCAAGAATTGCCGAGCTAAGCATCACGTGGATCAAGCAATACACACACACACGAACACACACTCATAAGTGCAATCAACCACCAACACATTACATTACAGAACTACCCCATAATAACGAGCTCTTCCCCCCCGGGAAATATTATAATATATAAATAGAAATGTAACAATACTTAAGTACCAACACAGCATATTGTAAGAGACTGAATACCCCCACTAAAAACTGTACAAGTACGATTGCTGGGACCCGCCAAATAGTGCTCGGGCAGGTGTTTACTGAACAAAAACCGAAGTGCGCACCACAGGACCGGAGGTCGGTCGATAACTTACAATGTGCACTGTAGTGATAAGGAAGATGTGATAAATTACTATTGATGTAAAACTTTTTAATTATGTAGTGACAATAAGTGATTAAAGTGGAACTAGGTGACATATAGTGTTTGATATATTCGCCTACACATCTGGATAGGGACGGGACCACGTACGGACACAATCTTGGAAGACAGGGTAGGGGGGGGGGAGATTCCTGAGTAAATAGAAGATACTTAAACTCGATAAGGCACTGTAACTGATTAGCGCTAAGCTCGCACAACAGTTGCTGGGTAGAAGGGAGAGGGGAAATACCAAGTAGTTACTAGAGGTCTTAAGTCTTCCAGCGATTCCATAGAGCGAAGGAAAAATAATAGCCGAAGGCCTGAAAAAGCGACGAAAGAAAATGGGAAGAACTAGACAGTGTGTCACAACGCCAAAGTTGTGCCATATATGTTAGATCCCACCGTTGAGACAAAAATGTAATGCCAGGATGATAAAAAGCATACTATACGAGTAGATTGATTAATGAATGGATAGGCGAGACGTATATATATATATATATATATATATATATATATATATATATATAATATATATATATATATATATATATATATATATATATATATATCGCCTTTAAAAAACCAATGTTTGGTCAAGCACACCACTTTATAGAATGACACTTCATCATCTATATATCTATAATGGTTATTGGGAAATCCTACATTAAGTCGTATTGTTTTGATTTGAAATCGCTGCCACCGTCCCAGGTATCCAAAATAAGTGCTGTTCCTGATCATACACCATTTTATTCCATTCTCCTCCTTTAAGGTCCATTTGTGGTGTTACTTGTAGTAGCGGTATCCAGGTTGGGTAATTAAAGAATATTTCTAGTTTTCAATCCATTGATTATTAAATTGTAACAAAAATAGGACAAACAAAATATAGGTAGGTCTTATTCAATAATTACAGCAAATACAATTGATTTAAGGTTGTTGGATATGAACTAAAAACCCGTGCTGGATGATTATCTTGAAACAATGATGTTCGAGGTAGTGTTTTATATAATACCACGCCTAATGGCGTAGTTTATGTAATCAAGACCCTTACATGGGGGGCAGCAATTTTAGTCTGGTCATGCCGCCCACAAGGCTGACAAAATAATTATAATTAAAGAAAGGTCAGAAGGGCCCTGAATATTTTACTGTAACATATGAATTTTGCATTAGAATCAACAGAATATGAAATGTTTTTCCCATATTCTTTCTGCAGTAGGGACAAATTTTAAACAATTTTTAAAACCCGTTTAATTATTTCGCAAGCCAATAGCTAAAACAGGCTGCAAGGGATGGAGCTGGGAAGTGGTGATGGTGAAGGAGGGGGGGGGGCGTCACTAAGAGCTTTCCCCGAGGCAGCATTTAGGCATGCAAGGGCTCTGTATGTAATTCAACATCTAGTACCGTAGTTAGGACATGGATTTTTACTATCTAACCTTCTGGCCACTTATCCAATGTTTACTTCGCCTACTTACAAACAAACCTAACCTACAATTTTCCATATCTTTGAGAGACAACACTTTCGGTCAAAATTCCACTTAACAAGTTCACACTATTTGTCATAAGAGCTTCCTTCGATCGCATACCCTATAACCCCATGTATCTGTTTTCACGCATTTTATATTACACTCCCTCAACTCATTTTCTCCCGGTTATGAAGAGGGGCTTGAGAACATTTCTAGATAACTTATATCTATTATATTTTCAATTTTTATATTCATATATCCTCATTAAATTCGATATTTTGACTGAGAAGTGAGAATACTGACATAGGCTATCTGTTATGAGGAGGGGTGGCTTGAGACGGTTTCAAACTGCGCAAAAAGAAACATACTTCGTTATCTTGCTTCTCGAGTTAACCTCTACATCAGTTAACCTGGGGTACGAAACCTTAATCCTAGGGGTACGAGACATGACAGCCAGTGCAATGGCACTGTATATTTACCATGAGAAAGCATAACATGTATTCATTGTATCCTACTGATTGACATTTCTAATTTGAAATAAAAAGAATACCTTTGTTCAGTAATTGAATACATCTAATAATTTCTCAGCAAGGTTTGTGTTAATAATCCTTTTCACATGTTTTCACTGTACTTATATTGGATGGGGGTACGAGAAATTGTTCTGAAATAATCAAGGGGTACGGGGCACTTCAAAAGGTTAAGAACCACTGCTCTAGATATTGTGGCGAAAGAGCATGAGTGAGTGTTGCATAATGTGCCTAGATGGTTGGTCTGGGATGCGACATGATTTGTAACGTGGATGGATGTATGATTGGTGCATGTTTCAGAAAGGAAGTAGCGATAGAAGCGAGGGCGGTCTCACTAAACGTCGACCAAAGCCGACCAAACCCAAACAATGACGGCTTTTGCTCAAATGCATAATTTTATATAGAAATTAGCATATGGTTGCATTATTTGACCAATTTTCTTTAAAATGTGATTTTCATGGAATTTGATTAAAGAAAAGTTACGCTTTTATCCTCTGCAAAATTACTAAAATCGACTAACGCCGACCAAACACAATGACGACTTTTGCTCAAATGTATAATTTTATATAAAAATTAGCATATGGTTACATTATTTGACCTATTTTCTTTAAAATGTGTGATTTTCATAAAATGATAACATCAAAAGAAAATAGTTCAAATAATGCAACCAAATACTAATTTCTATATAAAATTATGCATTTCAGCAAAAGTCGTCATTGTTTGTGTTTGGTCGGCGTTGGGCGACTTTGGTAATTTTGCAGAGGATAAAAGCGTAACTTCTCCTTGATCAAATTACATCAAAATGACACATTTTAAAGAAAATAGGTCACATAATGCAACCATATGCTAATTTTAATACATAATTATATGCATTTGAGCCATTATTGTTTGGGTTTGGTCGGCGTTGGTCGACGTTAGTGAGACCCAGCGAGGGTATATGTGCGGGGGTACGCAGGGGGGTAGTCCCTGCGGGCCCGCCATACCCATCTCGCGGCAGTGCGAGTCTAGACGCGGTGTTAACAGAGCATGTATCATCCTCTCGTTGGACATAATAAATGCTATAAAGTGACACTCCTGCCTTTCCCTGACCCGGACAAGTGCACGCTTTTTATTGTTACTCTTAGTATTCCAGATTGCGTCCCATGCAGCTACAGAACTGGTGAGTTTGAAGTGAGAAGGTTTGTCACGTATAATGGAATCCGGAAGTGGAGGTTGGGAATTTTTCTCACTCTTAAATCTAAGGTTCCTAGTCTATGTTTACATCCGAATGAGTTCTAATTACGTCATGGATGGGCGAAACTACAGTTTACCCATAATGCTTAGCGACCTCGCTTATAGAATCTAGAAAAAATGCAATTAAACGAACATAATATGCAATATTCTAGCCTTACATTATCATAATTGCTGTAAACATCGATTATAATAAAGATGTATATAAACCGACAATTCATTTTTCTTGAATTCTGTTCCATATAATTACTTAGTTTCTAGTCCTATCGATGTTGATGGCTTAGAATTAAAGTGAATTGTGGTTGCATTTGTAGAATGCTCTAATGATTGAAACCAAAATTTCCTATCTTATGAACAAAGTGGAGATAATATTTTCTACAGGGGGTGACGAATTTGCGTGTCATTGGTGGCTATGTGGATGAGGAGTCTGCAATACTATCAACTATATCGAGCTGCCGGCAGAAATCGAGTATAATTTCTTAATCAAATGGACTTTACTACAGTTTAAGTAAGGGGTTCGGAGGCGGGGAAGACTTCTGATTGATCGGCAGTACCTCCAGAACTTTTTCCCCGCCGTAATATCACTATGCTAAGGGAAATTTGTTGGTACTACTATAGCGTGAGGTCCGCCATATGTCGTACCCTGGTGCAGCCTGAGGTCTACCCCGCGTGAAACGCGTTCCTCCGGGACGCTCCCCTCACCTGTCCATCAAACATGTGACCTACCGAAATACATAAAAAACGTGACCTGTCCACGTGACCTGACTTAACCTAACCTATTTGTGTCATTCTTAGATGTACGAAGTGTGTATCGCTAGAATAAATGTATGGAAATATATGATAAACATTAATACTGATAACCCACTTTCGAAGAATAAGCGAAAGTATAAAGATCTGTATATTTCGATCACTGTGATCCTCTTCAGCAGATGTCAGTTAGTGATCGAAATATACAGATCTTTATACTTTCGCTTATTCTTCTCCGAAAGTGAGTTATCAGTATTAATTTTACTAATGTGCTACGACATAACTTTGTTGTGATATGATAACATGTTTATTTTTACATTTCTTCCTTTGATATTAATGTAATTAGAAATCCAATTACCTAAGTCATTCCTAGGGTATGTACAAAATATGTGTTTATCGCTAAAATAAATGTATGGAAATGGTAGACCTCACGCTATAGTGCTAACGGGAGGTAGACCTCACGCTATAGTGCTAACGGGAGGTAGACCTCACGCTATAGTGCTAACGGGAGGCAGACCTCACGCTATAGTGCTAACGGGAGGCAGACCTCACTCTATAGTGCTAAAGGGAGGTAGACCTCACGCTATAGTGCTAACGGGTAGACCTCACGCTATAATGCTAACAGGAGGTAGCCCTCACGCTATAGTGCTAACGGGAGGCAGACCTCACGCTATAGTGCTAACGGGAGGTAGACCTCACGCTATAGTGTTAACATGAGGTAGACCTCACGCTATAGTGTTAACATGAGGTAGACCTCACGCTATAGTAGCACCAATTTGTTTTCCTCCAGCATATCAGATTTCTTCCCGAATTTGCTTCAACAGTCGGAGATAGATAAACGCCTTTGGGGACATTCTAACAGAATGTGTGATATTGTAAGGTGGATGCCATGTGGGCAGGTGAGGGAACACCTACAGTCACGAGAGACGAGGGTTTTGTTCTTCAGCGTATTAGTGTTTTTTCAAAGCGTCGATTACATAGGAGGCCTATAGCTACACGTGAGATTTGTCGGGTTTTCAACCCAATGTTTTGTATTGATGCTCGGACGACAGGATAGCAAGTTGCAAACAATGGGGTGAAGTCAAAGGTGATTGATGCTGCTTCTCAAGCTGCCTTGTCGGTCCATTCATTCCAGGGGATGCAGACGAGATGGCTCCCAGCTAAAGACAGATACTTGGATAATCCGCCAGTGGATTTGGTGGATCAGTGGGTAACAGGAGTTGAAAATGCTTCTAAGGCGTTCCACAGAGGGAGGGGAGTTGTGCATAAGTTGTAAAGCAATGCTGATAAAATGTTCGATGGTAAAGACTGATCCAAAGGGGAGGGATATCCATTTCGTGTTTGTTGGAAATACTGCTCCATAACCCACTCAATTTGAATACAAGAGACAAATGCCAGAGGAATGGGTAGATACCAGAAAAACAGTTTCATGCCAGGTGATCTTTTTTTTTCTTTTTCTTTTTCTAAAACAAACCAGGGACGTATTAGGGAGAGTAGCCAGGTATACCAGATAGGTGTTATGACCGGAGGGGCGTCAGTAATTCCCTGTGTTGATAGTAGGTCTGCCATCCTCATCCCAAAGGGGAGGGAGAGGGGGGGGGACTCCCCAGCCAGGTTAGGTTAAGGGAGGCTTGTTCAACGCCTTCGCTATGGTGACATTTTTTTATATACAAATAGTCTTATTAACACTAGGAAATAAACACCATATCAAGGAAGTTAAGTCACCTTTTTTAGCTCCTTCCCCATGTGGGGGAAAACAGTGTATATGGTGAATAGGGCTACCCAGTGATATAGGCCCCCACTGTGTTGTGTTGCTCCCTAATTCCACCAAAAGGTGACCACTGGGCCTACACTGCCTGTTATCTGGGTTCAAACTCAAGACTTCCAGGGATCTCCTCTTGTCCCTACTGTCACACACCTTTTGCCACAGGACTTTTGGTTGTTACTTAAAAGAACGAAGTTGCTATTAGTGGGGGTGAAGTTTGAGGGTGCCTGCTTATACCCACAACCTCATTCGCTGCCTCGTTCTCAGCATGAATTCAAGCCATAGGCACCACAAGGAAGTGGTGAGGGAGCAGTTGGTTTCCCACCTGCCTGTTCTCAAATCCTTCCAGGCGCAGATCCAGGAATGTTATTTGGGGGGAGGGGCAACCGATAACCAATACTTGAAACACGCCAATATTCTAACCCCAAGAATAATGATGTTGGCCTAGAGATTGGGTCCAGAAACCTAAGTCTGTTTTGCTCGTAATTGCATGTAAAATCATATATAATTCAAAATTTGTGAATTATATATGATAGTAAACAATGAGACAATGACGCCAAATGAAAAGTTGACACCTTCAAATTCTACAAGCAGATACAAACAGAAAAACCTACGCGGCTGCCTTCACAAATGAATCAAATGTTTGACAAAAATAACATACCCCATCACATACAAGTACTGACTGATTACGAATGTGTACCATACTCGGGGCGTGGTGGGGGGGGGGGGGGCGCCCCCCCCCCCCCCCCCCCCCCCCCCTGTATCCACACCTGAATCCTTCTTTTGAGATTTTGCCTTCCTCTTCTTAGGCAGGAAATGAGACAAAAGATTTCAAGACCTCAATATGGTATTCATAACAGGTCAAGAAAACCTCATCCCCCTACCACAGTTGCAAAAATCTGTGGTGATCAGTTATCTGAAATTCTGAACCAGGTTGTCAACATTTAAATGACATAAAATTGCAACTTTAGAACTGTAGGGAAGGTGAAGAAAAAAGTCAGAAACTGGATACAGCTCATGTCTCATATTACCCAAATTACCTGCATATGGTGATGATCGTGAGGATGTATGTTGAACCAAGTCCTTCAACTCAAAGACACTTTTCTTTTTCTTTCTAGTGGACTCACGAGTTCAGCATAGCTCAAGTTCTGCAATTCACTAGTTCTGTGTGTTATCCCAAATTCTCTAATTCCCAGCCTTTGTACTTGTTGGTCATAACTTCTCTTCCCCTATACAGGGGAGGCAGCCAGCCAAAGCATGCATCCACAACCCACCATTCCCCCCCCTCATCTTAGCTCCATGTGGAAGAAGGGTCATCCCTGTCTCCTGCCCACTGTCTGGGTCAGAAGCAATACAGCATGACACAGTACATATTTGAAACCTGGGTAGAAAACAGTGACCAAGAAAACACAGAGAGATGGTAAAAAGCCCTCACCAGGCCTGCTTCAATGCAGAAACTCTTTTCCAGCTCTTGCGGGTCAACAAGCAGAAACAAAAAAGATGCAAGAGAAATGTAAGGCAGTCGCTAGATCCCTGCCCACAGGTAAGATTTCAGTTGTAGGGGATAGCCAGATGAGATATTTAGATAGGGCCTTCTGCGACAAAGATAGGAAGCATAGGACCCAGGTGTGTTTCCCAAGGGTAGGGACAGATGATGTTAGAGACAGGATTGAAGAGTGTATTGTCAGGGAAGATGAGAGACACATTATTTGCTTGAGTACAGAAGGAAATTACATAAGTTAGGGAATGAGGAATTATTTGCATAGTTTTGGGATGCACTAGACAAGATTAGGGACAAGGGAGTGAGTTCCTGTTGTATGTGGAATCCTTCCAAGGTGTAAAGTTGGAGGCATGTGGCACTCCAGGACTACTGCAATGAATTGTAGGCTGGCAAAACATTGTAAGGCCAATGGATGGGCTTTTGTTGATAACTGGGATTCCTTTTCTGGTAAGAATCATCGATATACAATGGAAAGAATGCACTTGTCACCCAAAGGATTTTGGCTCCTTGCTGAATCCTTTGAGTGAGATGAAGGTATCCTGCAGAGTTTTTTCAGGTAGATTATGTGGGAGTCTGGGGGGAAGTATCGGAATAGTTTAGGCAATAGGAACAGCTCAGAGAGGGACTGTGAAAAGAATTACCTTATCAGGCGGACGGAGGATACACTAAAGGTTTACTATACAAACAGGAGCATTATGAAATTGATTTGCTGCAAGGCAAAGCATGTGTAGAGAGATTTGATAAATTAGCTATTACTGAATCCTGGATCAATATGGCTGATAGACATTTCCTCCTGGAAATCAAGATAGGATATAGGCTTTTTCACAAGGACAGGGTAGTCAGGAGTGGGGTAGGAGTAGCACTTTTCATTAAAATTACAGCTACAGGTAATTGTATTATCAACAGATCAATTAAAGAAGAGATAAGTACAGAATCTATTTGGGTGGAGATTATAGGCAAGAATAAGAAACTTATTATTGGCGTCTTATATACAGTAAACCTAACCTCAGCATTGATCAGACTGACCCCAATTCATGAAATTTGCAGGGCATCCCAGTACAAAAATATTGTGATCATGGGATAATTATAGAAACATTGACCAGGGAAATTTAGTAGGAGATAAGGAATTCCAAAGTTTCTTAGATGTGGTACAGGCTAAATTCATAAAACAAATGATTACCAATCCTATGTGGGGAGAGAATACTCTGGACTTACTTTTAACTAATAATGACCACCTAACGAGAAACAAAAGTGGGAGATAGTCTAGGCTCCAGCAATCAAGAAACAAGATTTAATATCATGTGGGAAGAACTAAATAATATGAATAACATTCTAGTACCAGACTTCAGGAGAGCCAATTTTGATAAGATGAGAAAATATTTAAGACAATTGGTCACTTATGAGACCAACCCAGGGGGCTGTGACAGGGTTCACAGTCAGCCTAGACATCATTAGTACAGTCAGGTGTCGGGCCACAGAGGGTAATATGTATACCTTGGGTCAGGTCACTTACAACTGCAAGGTCAACAGCCCAGTCAGCAATTTGGATGAAATGTACAGTAACCTAAGAGCTTTAATTCTAAATGCACAGAAAAAATTATTCCCCTCAAGTCAATACAGAAGAATAGTACTACTCCCAAATGGATGACAGGCTGAAAAGTGAGATCTGAATGAAAAGAGGACTTTTACTAGAATATAAAAATGGGGGAAACACACCTTAGATCCAAATACAACAATATGGCAAGACTGGCTAACAAGAACACACACAGTGAAACGTAACTACGAAATTAAGGTTGCCAGACAAGTGAGATCCAACCAAAAGGGCTTCTTTCATCTCTGCAGAACAAAAAATACCGAAAGGATAGGCCCTATTAAAAACAACGAATATACCATGATACAATCGGAGGAAAAAATGAGTGAGACATTTAACAAATATTTTATCTCAACATTTAAAAAGGAGTGGTCAGATATGGTACCTGACTGCAATCCAATTTTCAGTGGCAATAAAGAAATTAGACTAACTTCAGCATTAGTAAGGTAGTAGTCAGACTGAAAGACAAAGCTACAAAATCCCCTGGTCCAGAATAAATTTTTCCAAGTGCTCAAAGAGTGTAAATTTGAAATCTGCAACCAGTTAACAGAAATATTTAACAAGTCAGTAGACATTGGTTTTGTGCCTATTGCTTGGGGGCAGGAAAATGTTGTTCCTGTTTTCAAAAAGGGAGATAAATCATCTATATGCAACTACAGGCCAATAATATTGACATCAGTTATAGGTAAAATGCTTGAATCAATAATAGCTAATAGAATCAGAGATCATATCAAGGGGCATAATTTTATTTATGACTCACAGCATGGTTTCTCCATAGGTAAATCATGTGTAACAAATCTTCTATCTTTTTATACCAAAGTATATAAGGCCTCAGATAACAATAATCGTTACAATGTTATTTACCTTGACTTTAGAAGTGTTCGACAAGGTGCCCCACCAGACAATATAAAGTCAAAGCCTATGGCATAGGAAGAAAAGTGTTTGAATGGACTGGAGCATGAATCAGTGACAGAAAACTGCAGGTCACCACAAATGGTGTAAAATCCAAATGGGGTAGTGTTTCTAGTGGAGTTTCCCAGGGCTCAGTTTTAGGCCCCTCATTGTTCATTATGTATATAAGTGACTTAGACAATGGGATTAATAGTGATGTTAGTAAGTTTGTGGACAACACTAAAATAGGATGGCTAATTAGGTCAGAAGACACCGAGATTCTGTAGGAAGATCTTAACAAATTATTCACATGGTTGATGAAATGGCAAATGGACTTCAATATCTCAAAATGCAGCATATTAAATGTAGGCCTCCACAACCCCAAAAACAGATATAACTTAGACACGTTTTTAGAGAAAACTGAGTGCGAAAGACTTGGGAGTTCTAGTGAGTCCTGACCAGGAAAAAGTATATTAGTGCAAGGAATAAAGTTAACAGAACATTAGGTTTCATTGCTAGGATGGTTATGAATAGAAGTCAAGAGGTAAATATCAAACTCTATCTGGTGTTAGCCCCATCCTTGACTATGTGGTACAGTTTTGGTCTCACTACTATGGAATGGACACCAATTCACTAGAATCAGTACAAGGGATGACCAAAATAATACATAGGCTCTGAAATTTACCTTACGAGGAGAGGCTTAGGCACCTTAACCTACATTCTCTGGAAAGACGCAGAATGTCGGGTGATCTAATAGAAATCTTCAAGTGGATCAAAGGCTTTAACATGGGTGATGCAAACATGGTCATCATATTAAGAAAACAGGGTAGGACTTCCAGTAATGGATTAAAATTGTATAAATTTAGATTTAATAGGGAAATAAGCAAGAATTGGATTACTAATAGGGTGGTTAACATATAGTGAGCACTGAAACTATCAGTCATTTTAAGAAATGGTTAAACAACTTTATGGATGAGGATAACAGGTGGTAATGGACATGGAACTGCCTAGCATAAGTCTTATGGTCTCTTGCAATCTCCTTCATTCTCATATTCTTATAAGCAGTTTTATTGTTTGTGCTGTTCCAGAAAGCATTAGATAAGGTTAGGTTGATTGATTTATGGAATTTTTGGCTCGAAGGCCAAGCGCCGGGTTAGATAAGGTTAGGGAAGAGAGTGAGGTTCCTGTTGTGTGTGGTATCCTTCTGAAACAAAGTTAGTGGCATGTGGCACTCCAGAACTAGTGCAATTGCAGGTTGCTTAATCATTGTAAGGCCAATGGATGAGCCTATGTTGACAACTGGGAAAAACTTTTACAGCAAGGATTATCTGCATACAAAGGGTGGAGTTTATTTGTCACCCGAAGGATTTTGGCTACAGCTGAATCCCTTGAGCCTGAAGATTTTTTTTTTTTTTTTTTTTTTAAGAACATGAAGGGGTTGGGGGAAAAATTGAAAAATAGATTACAAAGGGACTAAAAAGAATCACATGAACAGAAGGATGATAAACTCAATGTTTACTACACAACCATCAAATAGATTTGTCGAGAACTTCTGTAGAAGGTTTTGATGTAAATAGTTATTACTGAATCTTGAACCAATAAGGCAGATAAATATTTCCACTATAATTTTTACTTGGTTCATCCCTTACTAGCATTGAGATCTCCCAAAACCACTACACTGACATTCCTTTCCAAACCCTCTAAGCACTCATTTAAATCTGTCAAAAAAACTTACCATTTCTCTTCATTCTTTACACTACCAGGTTCATATGTATTTACAAAAACCCACATCTCCCATCCCAGTTTTGCCTTCATACATATTTACTTTGAATATACTTCCCTCCACATATTTTTTGTCTATGGTCATCATGACGTATGTTTGAGGATGCTAAATCAACATGCCTGTTCCTGGGAATTAACATTTAACAAGCCTAAGAAGCATATTATTTTGCTAATAAGTAAAGTATTTTCAACAAGCTGAATAAGTTCAATCTCTCAATGCAAGGGTTTCAAGAGACAATGATTCCATCATCCTACAAAATTAATGGTTTAGAAAAAGCTTGGTTCTTAAAAAGCATGCTTCCCAGAAAGATGATTTATCAAACTTTCTCTTCTTCCTATGGCAGGGGATAATGATTTGAGAAAGCAGAAAAGACCTCATTCTGAACCAATTCCAAAGACTGCAAGATGTAAAAATCTATATTTTCCATCTCTGCACCAATAATCTTGACTGGATTGTGTCACAATTTGAAATAAAAAGACAGTGAACGGATGAACAAAGTTACTGTTACACAGCAGGAGGGAGTTATGACAGTGACTGAATATACTTTCTATCAGTCAATATCTCACACTCAGCATTGATGTTGTTGGTGGTCGCTGATCCTCAGATGCATCATGTGGTGGTTGTGTGGCATCACCTTCTCCAGATGAGGAGGCGATCCTAACTTTTCAGGTGAAGCTGGGTCCTCCTAGTATAGCAGTATTTCTGATTAATGGTAAAATTCTTCTCCCTAACCCACTGACAAGAAAACATGGCATTATATTTCAGAAAAAGACAAATTCTCTAATAGACCCCTCCCTAACCCAATGACAAAAAACATTAAGGTACAGCAAATAATATTTGCTTCAGAAAAAGAGAACACTAAAATTATAAAAAATTCAATATTCCTTCATTCCTTGTAAAAGGAAAAATATCTAAGTATTTTCTCCTTCAATCCAATGTTAATAAAGTCTTTTGAAAGTGTGTTACAAGCAAGAAAAAAAAATTTAGTACTTCATTGGATCAAACCTAGTTCTTAGACATTGTGATTTTCCTCCCACAAAATTAGTTACAAAGTGTATCTTAAATACCACAAATACAATAAACAATCAAATAGACAATAGACCATAATAAACAATAACAAAAAATTGTATTTTATTGTATTACATGTAGTTCTAGTAGACATTAAATATGATTTTCCTCCCAAATTAGTTATAAGGTGTATCTTAAATACCACAAATACAATAACCAATCAATCCACTGCCCTAGGTCTCTCTTGATCTAATCAAAAACCACCTATAGAAACTGTTTTCAATACTTCCACTGAATTCATTACCAAAGTCACAGATGAATAGAATGGTTGGAAAGAGAAAATCATTCTCTAGCAAATACTATTTATTTCCACAATAATATGCTGAACACGTTCTAAAATACTTGTATTATAGACAAGATTAAGGGAGTAAGAAGAATGCTTATACAAGTTCTGTACATGTAAGAAGAACATCATCGGAGCCTAGGTAGCAGACTCTGCGGAATGAATGCCTGAGACAAGACAGAGGCCAGCACACTTATGGCAAGTAACAAATAATCATGGGCCTGGGATTCACATTTTCATACATTGCATTGGATTCCTTAATGTGTTGTCTTGATTGCTTTACTGTAGCCAAAGATCAGCTGGTACTTGCAGCAGCAGCAGCAGTTTGGCTGGACAGCAGACTTGGTGCTTGGCCCCTGACTTGTCTACTGCCATAGTTTGTACAACGGAGACTCAGGTGGTTCGGGTCCAGGCAGCACTCATCCATTGGCCCAGCCACCCTATATTTGACCTTAGTAACCATAATAGTTCAAGGCCATCTTGACAGTTTAGGGCCACCATAAGTAATCTTGGTCACCAAAGATACAGCCTGTGGCCAGCATGAGATAGTGTGAAGCCACCCTTTACTGGGCTGTCCCTCGGGAATGTCCACTTGGCACACACACAGCCCTCCTCCCTCTGCTGGCCTGGCAGCATTCATCAGGCTTGGTCCTGTTTTGTGTATCTATGGCCACTATCTTGATCACCAGACTATGGCACTACCACTTGATTAGCTACACTTTATCCTTTTTTTCTTTTAACAGTAATTATATGTAGCAACTAGTTCCAATCCCCTCTTAAATACATTCCTAGAAACACAAATTAATAAAAAAATAAATATATAAATAAATAATTAAATAAATCTTGACATGCATTCAATATATGGATTCTTACAAATGTTTCCAGTGCAACTTTAATCATTTTTAAAACTCTGACGCTACTTCAAATCAATACATCTAATACAGGTTATCACTTCCTTTCAATTAATGCCCATTAACTAATTCATGCTTGGGCCTACAAAAGAAAAGCTTTTGGTCAAATAAATTCTACCAGAATAAGAAATGAGTAAATAGTAATAAATGCAAAAATTCATGAAGTGATAGTATGTTCTCCCTTGACAGTTTTCTTTCATCAAGACCAGCCAAAAAGCCAATAGGGTTAAGACAGACATTTTTGTATACTGTTTAAATTCAGCAGCCAATGTCCCCACCCTGGTTGCTACATTAGCAATACCACCTGGAATTATCAATTACATGAATGAGCATGTTAAGCTTACTGGGATGTACGGCATCCCTCAAAGGAGTATTCACTTGTAGACTATGATTACAGGAGCCAAAGGGTAGCATTATACAATGTGAGGATCAGCATGTAGGATCCCCTTTTTAATAGCACCACCCACCATAAGAGGTAGTCATAATGTGACCTGTGACATTGTATGGAGGTAATTCATCACAGGGAAGTAAGCTTTACTATCCCAATTACTGCCACACAGCAATCATTTCCTGTCTTGACTGATGACAGAGAAAGTAGTCTGGTGAGCAATGTGGCCATCAGACCCCGGGATGGATCTTCTTTAATTTTGCCTGGGTGAAATTGGAGGGGATGAGGTGGGGTGGGGTAAGGGTTGGATATTCAGCAAATTAGGAGTTTAAGGTGAACTGAGCTATAACTTGAGTGCTTCTTTAAACCCTTTATCAGGCAATATGACACAGTTTTTTTTTTTTTTTTTTTTTTTTTTTTTCCTGGCTTTCACCTGATGATTTTGTTCAACTATGGGGGTATCCTATGCCTAATAAAGGGTTAAACTTATCTTGACCTAACCCTTTACTGGGCAGCATAACATTTAAGTATTTTTTCCTGGCCACTGCCATGTTTTTATTGTTACAGGGATACCCTCTGCCCAATAAAGGGTTAACATCAAAATAATAAACAAAGACCTACTATTATCATGTGCAAAACTCACAAATGTGACCTTAAATGCCTTGAATTATTCTACCACTAGAGGAGTTGACTGGTTCTTCATAACTTTTTTTTTTTCATTCAATTTATGTTGCCACTGAAGGGAAAGCTTTTGCCTGATCAAACATTTTCACTCTACAATTACCAACACCTGATTGAAATAGTTTTGTAGCAGAAGCAGTAGCGGCAGAGTAGCAGCAGCAGCAGCGGCAAGTAGTGGTAGCAGTGGCAGCAAACACAGCAGCATTAATAACGGGACAGGAGGCACTTGGATTTGGCGAGTCCCAGGCTAGGAGGGAGGCAGTCGAGTCACTAGGAGTCGAATGTTGCGTAATTGAGCAATATAGCACCACTTTCTCATCCTCGTCCAAAGAGTCCCTTGCACGTAAGCACGGTTGTCTTTTCTTACCATGATTCCTAAGAGATGGCCGACGTTGAACTACAGTTTGACTACGGTTGCAACTACTTGGGCTACTGATAACAAGGAGTGTACTGTGACTCATTCTAACCAAACACAATGTGGTATCATTGTACACTGTAATACATCATATAGTAACTTTAAATGTCACTGCTAATCATACTGTTTGTACTGTATTTAATATTGACTTGAAATTAGATGGGTAAGAAAGTGGATTTTGAGAAGGCGTTAATAACCTGAAGGGCTCCTACAGACAAGAAATGTTCATCTTTATAATTTTTTTTTTATTCATGTTGGGAGAAAGAGAGAAGAGAGAGAGGGGGAGGGAGGGAGGGGGAGAGGGGGAGGGAGGGAGGGGGTGAGGGAGGGTGAGAGAGAGGGGGGAGGGGGAAAGAGAGAGGTGAGCAAAGGAGAGAGAGGTAGGAGGAAGCAAGGGAGAGGGGCTGAGAGGGAGAGAGAGAGAAGGGGTGGGAGGGAGAAAGGGGGTGGGAGGTGGGAGGGAGAGGGTGTGGGAGGGAGAGAGGGGGAGGAGGGAAGGCAGAAGGGGGAGGGAGGAAGAGAAAGAGACAGGAGAGAGAGGAAAGAGGAGACAGCAAGTAAGAGATGGAGGGGGTTGTGATCTACATCTGCCAGGGAGAACATACTTCTGTTGTACTTGATACACACTGCATACTAAACACTACAAGACAGTCTTGAGATGTTCCTTTAGCATAGAATGTCGTTGTAGAGGGACAGCACTTTCCCTGAGGGCATGATGGCATGATGTCCTTTCTATGCCTAGAGAGGAGGGCTGGAAGGCCAGGCTGCTGCTCTTAGTGACGACAGCCAGCACACACACTGCGAGGGTGCCAGGCAGGGGAAACCCAATGGTGTGACACTTGTGACAAGTGGTGGTTTGGGGATGAAATGTGTGAGCAGTGCCAAAGGGATGAGGAGGCAACTTGTGCATTGCCTCTTTGGCAACTCACTGAGGGGAGGGCAGTGCCAACTTGTGGCACTACTGTTTGACTTGTGGGTGTGACCACCGGATGCCCGGCAAGGAACCACAGCACCACAGCACCCAGCCTCACTGGTGGGTAGGGCCACTGGTGGGCTTCGTCAGGGCCATCTGAAGTCTTTGGGCTCAGTGGGAGGCTTGGTTGCTGTACAAGTTTGGCCTCTGCCACCCAAACACCCAAGGATGTGAGGACCTTTATTCTTCCCAGCACTATACAAAACCTCTACACTACTCCATCATCCCTTGAGCCTTTGCTATCAGTGTCCTTTACTTGGCACTCTGACAGAGGTTAGAGCACTGGGCAATGGTAAGAGCTTGGGCTTTGGTCCAGAATCAGAATGAAGTGGTGGTGGGGCTGGGCGATGTCCATTACCGGTGGCCACAATAGGAACTTGGTCGTGGCTATGCATCCCCACTGTGGGGCTGCTTGTACTTGCATCATGACCTCATAACTTTACACTCGCTGCTTGCTGGCTATGATACTCATTTCCCTAATTACATCTGGATTCTCACACACCTATGGATAGCCATACAAATATACACATGCTTGGCAACATCATATCATGATATTGGCTTAACCAATATTAAGCACACACATGGTAACTAACCATGAAAAATAAACTGAAAATAAAAATGCCAATACCTAATTATGTTCCACTGAGCAGCTGTGGAAAGAAAATCTATTGAGATATGTGGACATAATGTTCATTACTCCATCCAACAACATATAACTGATTTATCAAACAAAATCCACAAAAAAAAAAGAGAGAGAGAGAAATGTTTCATCATGAAATTATTAAAAGATTTCTACATCTATGCTAAACCAATATTACTCATACAATATCTCTATAATAAAAGAATGAAAAAGAGAAAATATACCCATACATATTATATAAAGGATTGAAAAACACATCAAACATAATACAACTTCACCACTTCTCTCACACAAAATTACATAACAATAGAAATACAAACTTTAACCCAAAACAGATATTTGAATGAACTGTGTGCACAAAATTTAAAGTGAGAGAGCAAGTGTGTCTAACTGTAACCTGAGGTATACTGTACTTACATTCTGTATGTATGAGCTTTGTGTAGCCATGGGTGTGTATTTAACTAATTGTAGCATACAGGATAAAAGCAATGCTCCTATCCTGTATCCTGTTCTCCAATTTTCATCATACCTAGCCTCAAATTCATGCACAGTTCCAACTTAAGCTATATCCTTGATTTCCAATTACCATACTTAGATTTGAACTCGTGTATTGTTTGAGCTTGGGCTATATCACCCTCTAAGCCATTCCACATATTTATGCATCTATATGGAAAACTGTATTTCTTCACATCCTTTAGACATGTGCTCTTCCTTAATTTGTTCCCATGACCTCTTAAAGCCTTTCCATCTTTAATCTGGAGAGCTCTACTGTCAATGCAATCTATCCCCTTTAATAACCTGAATCCTATAATCATATCTTTCAATCTTTCAAAGTTGGCAGACCCAGTGCTTTTAGTCTTTCTTCACATGGTTTATCTGCCAGACTGGGGACCAGTTTGGTTGCTACTCTTTGTATTCTTTCAATCTTGCTTATATCTTTCACTCTGTGTAGGGACCAAACTACTGACACATATTCAGTCTTGGATGGATCAGTGTTTCAATGAGATTTTTCATCTTCTCTTCATCCATATAGTGAAACACAACTTAATCTTTTGTAGTGTGTGTGCATTTTACAGGAAGAGAGTTATGGTCGTAGTGACCCGCTTTTGTATCTTTCCATATCCAGTTTGTTCTTAAAATCATGTATAGTTTTAGCATTCAGTTTCCTCATTCAGTTTGTTCCAGATATCTATCACTCTGTGTGGGAAGCTATTCTTTTTCAGATCTCTCCTGTAACTGTCCTTCTTAAGTTTCTTCTCATGCCCTCTTGTTTTTCTTCTGTCCCACTTAGTAAGTCATCTCTATCAAGAATTTCCATCCCTTTCATAATTCTGTAGATGGTTAGCAAATCACCTCTTTCTCTTCTTTGTTCCAAGGTTGGTAGATTTAGTTTATCCAGTCTTTGTTCATATGTCAAATTGGAGAGTGTTGGCACCATACTTGTCATTGTTCTCTGAATTCTTCCTAGTTTATTTTGTTTTGTTTTTTTAACTAGGTGACCATAGTGTCGCAGTGTATTCCAATTTTGGTCTTATCAGTGTAACTAGTATTTTCTTAACCATTTCTTTACCCATGTAATCAAAGGCTACTTTCATTGATCTTAATAAGTTGAAAGTTTCTCCAACTAATTTGTTGACATGATTGTCAGGTGTCATTTCATTTGAAATAGTTACTCCTAGGTCCCTCTCCGAGTTTACTTTTTTTACTTCCTTTGTACCAATTTTATATTGACATGATATTCTATTTTTGCTTTTTCCAAATTCCATTATGCTACATTTCTTTATGTTGAAGTTCACTTCACACTTCTGATTCCATTTCCAGACTTTGTCTAGGTCTTCTTGAAAAGATTTGCAGTCTTCCTCTGTATTTACTCTCTTGAGTAGTTTCGTATCATCTGTGTATTTACCTAGTTGTATTATACAGGAAGGGAGCTATGCTTGTGGTGACCCGTCTTTGTATCTTTCAGCATCAAGTTTTTTCTTAAAATCAGTGTTTGCACACACTGTTTCCTTATCTAATTTATTCCAGGTATCCACCACTCTGTTTGGGAAGCTATTCTTTTTCAGATCTCTTCTATAATTATCTTTTTTGAGTGTGTGTGTGTGTATTTACCTAGTTGTATGATACGGGAAGGGAGCTATGCTCGTAGTTTTTTTCTTAAAATCTTGAATAGTGTTTGCACACACTGTTTCTTTACCTAAATTATTCCAGGTATACGGTACTCTATGTGGGAAGCTTTTTTTTCACATCTCTTCTATAGTTATCCTTTTTTAGTTTCTTTTCATGTCCTCTTGTTTTTCCATTGTCCCTTTTTAATAAATAATTCCTATCTAGGATTTCCATTCCTTTCATGATTCTATAAATAGTCAGTAGATCTCCTCTTTCTCTTCTTTGTTCCAATGTGTGTGTATTTACTTAATTGTATTTAACTAAATGTATCTTACAGTGTGCGTGTATGTGTATTTACCTAGTTGTATCTTACAGGAAGGGGAGCTATGCTTGTGGTGTCCGATCTTTGTATCTCGCAGTGTCTAGTTTGCTCTTAAATTCATGCATAGTTTTTGCACACACTTGTTTTATCCAGTTTGTTCATGATATCCACCACTCTGTGTGGAAAACTTTTTTCACGTCTCTTCTATAACTATCCTTTTTAATTTTTTTATCATGACCCCTTGTATTTCTCTTATCCCAATTTAGTAAGTCCTCTCTATCAGACTGTACCTTTCATGATTCTGTAAATGGTCAGCAGGTCACCTCTTTCTCTTCTCTGTTCCTAAGTCCGTAATTTCAATTTAGCCAGTCTCTCCTCATATGACAAGTTTGAAATTGTTGGGGTCATTTTCATAGCTGCTCTCGGGATTCATTCAATTTTCTTTACATTCTTTTTGGTAATGGGTGATCATAGTGTAACTAGTGTTTTTTTTAACCATTTACCAAACTGTAGTATAAAGGAGCAACACTTATGGAGTTTTGTCTCTTACTCTCCAATCATCATAACTAGCTTCAAATTCCCATATCGAACCAACTTGGGCTACATCTCCTTATCCTCCAATTATAATATTCAGATTTAATTTCGTATATTGTTCCAACTTGGGTCAATTATGTGTGCGTAAATCACTATTCATATAATCATTGCACTGTATGTGAATGTGCATGTGTGTGTGTGCATTTACCTAATTGCAGTACACATGACAGAAGCAGTGCTTGTACATGTGTGTGTGTATTTTTACCTACCTAGTTGTATCTTATGGAAAGGGGAGCTATGCTCATGGTGTCCTGTCTTTGTATCTTGCAGTGTCTAGTTTGTTCTAAAATTCATGTATAGTTTTTGCAAACACTATTGTTTTGTCCCGTTTGTTCCAGATGTCTATCACTCTGTGTGGATTTTTTTTTTTTTTTTGCCGTATGTGTGTATTTATTTACCTAGTTGTATTATTCAGGAAGGGGAGCTATGCTCATAGTGATGTGCCTTTGTATCTCGCAACATCTAGTTTGTTCTTAAATTCTTGTATGGTGTTTGCACACACTATTGTTTCATCCAATTTGTTCCAGTTTGTGTGTGGGTGTATTCACCTATTTACCTAGCTGCATTATACGGGAAGGAGAGCTATTCTTGTAGTGACCTGTCTTTGTATCTCTCAGCACACATGTTCTTCTCTAGTTGTAGTATACAGATAAGAGCTACACTTGCCAGGTCCCCCTGTAGTGACATCACTTGATTGTGACCTTCAACTGTCCCATATATCTTTCTTTACCATACCCTTCCTTCATCCAAACTATTCCATGAATCTACAATCCTATATAGAAAGCTGTATTTTTCTTGTTCTTCAAACATCTTCTTTTATTAAGATGTTGCATCATGGCCTCTGATTTTCCTTTGTTCCTACACTAAAATGTCTTCCTGTCAAGTATATCTACACCTTTCATGGCTCTAATCACTGTCAAATTACCTCTCCTTCTCTCCTCCAATTCTGTCAACCCCCAGTATGTTCAGTCTTTCTTCAAATATTTCACCATGTGAGAAAAATTTAATCCCTCCTCTCGGAAATATTTCTATTTAGCTTATATATTTTTGTGTGTCAGGTGAAGCAGCGTTCTTCTACTGGTACCGTGTAACCCAGTACTACCTGCCACACACATTATCAGCAACTAAGCCATCTCCCCCACTGCTCACCTGCCATTGAGGCTGTATTGAATACACAGATGTAGGAAAAAGAAATTCATCAAATAGGCAGATGAACTCAGAGTCATTGGCCACCGAACCCTGTTATGGGCCATACCCATATGTTTAACCCACCAGTGAAGCATATTCCACTCTGGAGCAAATAAATTCTTTGTTGATCTTTTTTATTATATCTTTATCCATGTTATGGAATACTACTCTCATGTTTTTCGATAGATTATGTTTCCCCCGTAATTGTTTTGATGCGTGTTTCTGGCGATAAAAATTTCCAGGACCATCATTCCCCAGTCTCTCTTATCCTTTGCTATCAAAATCATATCATTACCCATTCTATAGAACAATGATGGCCTATTCTTACACCCATTATCAATATCTTGAATTTCTTTGCAGAGAAAATAATTTCCCATACTTGGCTACACTTGTAACCAGATCCTCATATTGCAACCTGCAATTTTGCATCATCAGTAAATAAAGTAGCTCAACTTTTACAAATTATCCATCATGTTGATAACATTTAATGAACTGGTACTACTTGATCAATGTGGGACTCCACTATACCTACACTAAACCAATATCACTCTTACATCTCTAGAATAATATATATATATATATATATATATATATATATATATATATATATATATATATATATATATTAAAATTATATTAAAATAAAGAAAAGAAAATTAACATAATAATAATAAACAATATATAATAAAAAAAAATCCATATAAACAAATGGAAAAACACATCAAACAACTTTTTTCACACAAAACTATATAATAATGGCAATACAAGTTTTAAATCTATGCAAACATTTGAATGATCTGTGTGCACAACACTTGAGAGTGAAGGAACAAGTGTGTGTAATGATTTCCTGTGGTATAATTAATTTACATCATGTATGTGTAGATGTAGTGAAATTCCAGAGGAATCAGTACAAGTATTGGTAAAGTTCTTGGCTAATATAAATGACATGATAGACAATTCTATCAGTTATACCGACTTATTTGCTGATGATGCAAAGAGCATGAGAAGAAAAATATAGAGTACTGATGGGTGTGTATTTCTAACTAGAATATAGAAAGAGCTTGTGGGGTCTTGTCTTTCCAATTTAACATTCTTAGCTTCCAATTCATGCATGGTTCCAAATAGGGCTATAGCCTTATTTCCCAATTATCATACTTAAATTTGAATTCATGTATTGCTCTAGCTTTGGTTTTATCACCTAAGCTATTCAAAGTATTTATGCATCTGTATGGAATACTATTTTTTTTCACATTCTTTAGATATTTATTAGTGTTTCTCAATTTGTTCTCATGATCTCTTAAAGCCTTCCCATCCCTAATCAAGAGTCTTCTGTCACTGTAGTCAATCCCCTTTAGCAACCTGAATACTGTAGTCAGCTCGCCCCTTTCTATTTGATCTCTCAAAGTTGGCAAACCCATTGCTTTTAGTCTATCTTCATGTGATTTATCAGCCAGACTGGGGACCAGTTTGGTTGCTGCCCTTTGTATTCTCTCAATCTTGTTTATATCCTTCACTTTTTATGAGGGCCATACCAATGACACATATTCTAGTCTTCATCCACATAATGCAAAGCCATTTTAATGTTCTGCAGCATTCCATACAACTCTTTCTTCCATAATTTTGCTGATGTGTCTGTTGACAGGTTTCTTTCATTAACAACCTAAATCTTTTTCCTCTTTAACTTTTATAATGGATTCACTTCATAAGACTGTGTGTGTGTATTTACCTTGTAATTTACGGGAAGAGAGCTATGCTCACAGTGACCCACTTTTGTATCTTTCTGCATCCAGTTTGTTCTTAAAGTCATATATAGTTTTAGCACTCACTGTTTCCTCATTTTGTTCCAGACATCTATCACTCCGTGTGGAAAGTTATTCTTTTTCAGATCTCTTCTGTAACTGTCCTTATTAAGTTTCTTCTCATCTGTGTGTGTATGTGTATTTACCTAGTTGTATTTACCTAATTGTATTTTATTTGAAGGGGAGCTATGCTCGTGGTGTCTCGTCTTCATATCTCATTTTATCTAGACTGTTTTTAAATGTGTATTGTTTTTGCACACACCACTTTCTCATCTAACTTGTTCCAAACATCTATTACCCTGTGGAGAAAGCTGTTCTTTTTCAGGTCTCTTCTATAACTGTGTGTATTTACCTAGTTGTATCTTGCGGGTAGGGGAGCTACACTCATGGTGTCCTGTTTCTGTATCTCGCCATATTTAATTTTGTCTTAAATTCTTGTATTGCACACACTATTGTTTTGTCTAGTATGTTCCATACATCCACCACTCTGGGGAAAGCTGTTCTTTTCCAGGTCTCTTCTATAACTGTCCTTTTTGAGCTACTTTCCATGTCCTCTTGTGTTTCTCTTATCCCAATTTAGTAAGTCTTCTCTATCATGGTCTCCTATACCTTGTGTGTGTGTGTGTATTTACCTAGTTGTAGTATTTACCTACTTATATCTTACAGGAAAGGGAGCTACGCTCATGGTGTCCCATCTTTATATCTCACAGTGTCTAGTTTGCTCTTAAATTCGTGTATAATTTTTGCACACACTATTGATTCATCCAGTTTGTTCCAGACATCCATCACTCTGTGTGTATTTACCTAATTGTATTTCCCTTATTGTACTCTGCAGGAAAAGGAGTAATGCTTGTTGGGTACCATCTCCTATTCTCTAATTATTTATCCAATCTAGCCTTAAATTCATGTACAGTTCCAACTTAATCTATATCCTTGATATCAAATTATCATATTTAGATTTGAACTCATATATTGTTTGAGCCTGGGCTGTATCAGTTCCTAAGCTATTCCAGGTATTTATGCATCTATATGGAAACCTGTATTTCTTCACATCCTTTAGACATGTAGTCTTTTTTAATTTCCTCCCATGACCTATTAGACCCCTCCCATCTTTAATCAGACCACTTCTGTGACCTGAACACAGTAATAACATCACCTTTCTCTTCGGTCTTTCAAAGTTGGCAGATCCAGTGCTTTTAGTCTTTCCTCATATAGTTTATCTTGATCTTTCATCCTATACTAGCACATACTGTCCATTCTTTTTATAACTTCCTCTTATCTACCTATTATTCATATCACCTTGTGTACTTTTACTACTTATGATTATCTCACAATTTTTTCCATTATTTCTTCTGAGTAACATCACTGAGGTGAGTTGCAGACTATCCCCATACTGTTGTTAAATTTTCTAAAAGTGTTGCTTGAATTGGAGTGCCTGCCAGGGTCACTAGAACTTTGACTTGGTCATATTCAGCTCTTGACTCTAGTTTTATTCTTAGGGTACCTCCTTGGAGTTACATAGGGAGTTCCACATTGGTTGTCAAATTTGTCATGTACTCACTCTCATCTAACATTTGTTATTCATTGGTAGATTTTTGGTTAGATCTTGGGTAGTCCAATTCAGGGTCCACTTCATCCTGGCTTAAGTCAAATTGATGGTTAGCAGGGCTTGGTAAGCTCAAGAATGCTAAATCTTTGTGGTATCTGGGATCTAGTTCTTGATTGTGGCATTTGGGTCTTATAATAACACCAACAACAGTGATTATTACCTTAAGAAGGTGGGTAATTGCTATGGTGTTACTATTGTAGACCAATCCCGAGTTTGGGGGATGGCCCCTTTAATTACAGTAAGATTGGGAGTGCAATAGAAGGACTTGGGTCTTGGGAGGGCTGTTGCTCTCTCCATGTTGTTGTCGCTTGTTTCGTTGTTAATATTATCATCGTCATTATATTATTATCATCATTTCTATTATCATTCATATCACATTATGGGTGACTATGCTGGGGGTGACTTCCAGCCAATGTTTAGGGTAATTTCTCTAGCCCCTTCCCCATCTGGGGTGAGCAGAGTGTACCCTAAACAGGGCTGCTCAGTCATGTTGCCTGCTGCCAAGCTGTACTACTTCCTGTTCTCACACAAGTTGACCACTTGGCCTACACCCCCTGGCATGCGAGTTGTGACTATGGGTTTCCAGAAATCACCTCCTACCCCCACCATCATCATGCACCATCGCCACAGGGCTTATGGATGTTAGTTGGAAAATTAAGTTATTGTTAGTTTGTACGAGAGATGATGACTGAATCTGTCAGTCTCAATCACTGTCTCAAGCAGGTCCCAAGGAGTACCACATGGAGGTGATGGAGAAGGAGTTGGTCCTCCTTTTCCAGGTCTCCAGTCCCCAAGCCTCACCTTGAGATCCTGTTGTCCTCTTCTTTGTAGAGAGACGAGATGAAGAGTTCCAGGACCTCGAAATGAGATTCATGACAGGTACTGGATACCTGAGGAGTCAACCTTTACTCCTCCAATCGAGTAAGAGGTGCAAGTAAATATCGGGGGGGGGGGTTATTAAATTTGTAAGAAATATGTATCTGGGGATGAATGCAAAGAGACGACTGTGTAAGGGGGTGATTGCATTTATGGCACTGCATGAAACAGGGCCTTGGAATTTGAAGGAGAAAGAAATGAAGAGGTTAAAGGTGTTTCAGGTGACATGTTTAAGGGTTATGATGGAGGTTACAAAGATGGATAGAATGAAAATATAGAGGTGAAGGAGAGCTGAAGTGAAAAGAGCAGACAGACAGGATTGATCTATGAATGACGAGATAGTCTGGGTTCAAGAACAGAGTGAAGAAAAATAAAAAATAAGAATGTCAAAAACAAATGGGATGGAGAAAACATGAGGATGATCAAGAATGAGGTGCAATGATGGGGTGAAAGCAGCACTGGATATAAGAGGTATGTCTATTTAGCTGGGAGGAGAGTGCAAACAATAGGAGTCAATGGAGTGTATATGCCTAAGTGTAGTATACTGGAGAGGAGCAACAATTGTGGGGTCTTGTCTCTTACTCTCCAACTGGCATACCTAGCTTTAATATATGGTTCCAACTTGGGCTACATCACCTTATTCTCCAATTATCATAACTAAATTTAAATGACTACAGCTTTGGCTATATCCCTTCTAGGCTATTCATTTTTTTTTTTCATGAGCACCACACATCCCTAAGCAAAAGATCTCTGAAAAGTGAAATCAACTGAACTCTCTTCAATCCCTCAATATTGGTAGATCTAATTTTTCCATGTCTCCTTATACAGTTTATCTCCCAGGCTGGGTTCCAGGTTGGTTGCTGCCTTTTCTCTCCTCTTCAACCTCATTATATTTATATATACTACTGATGTATATTCCAGTCTTGATCAGATTACTGTTTCTCTGAGTCTTTCCGCTATCCCTTCATCAATGCAGTGAAATGCCACATCATTGTGGTACAACATTCCATGTCTTGACCACAATCTTGCTGATATGTCTGTCTTTTATGAACACTACATTTTTCTCCCATTTTTCCTTTGCAATGAATTCATTTCCCAAAGAGTAGTTCAATAATGGTCTGTTTCTGCTATTACAAATAATTTGTATCTTTTAGTTTTGAAATAAATGTTTCATTCTTGTTTCCAAGTATAGTGTCTATATATTTTTGCAATAATAGTTCTCCTCATTCTTCACTTTTCTCACAGTATTTGCATCACCTGCAACCATATTTGCATAGCTTGTTATATTCATGTCATTAATATATATAGATAATTTCTTTCCACCCTTACATCTTATCCTTTACTTCTTTCCTATGTACTTGCCCATAGGAAAATCTTTTATCCCATTTAAAAACTTCACTTCTTAGTTCTCTAATAAGCTCCAGTTTCCTCGTGATTAAATTGGCATAACTAGTCAAATTATCCATCATAAACATATAAAGAGAACATTCCTGGTGCCTCTGTAGGGCTCCACTAGTAACTTCACTCTAACCAAATGTCCTATACTTCTATTCTCGTTAATCAGTTCTTAAGAGAGCCTCTCATCCTTTCCAGCAAATTCCTTGTCAGGCCTCCAAGTTCTAGCTTCCATGAAATTTTTGTGAGGTATATCATCAAAAGCATTATCTAGATCCAAATTCACACAGTCCACCCAACTATTCCTCTCTTTTGAGGTCAAATACTCTTCAATAAAGAAAAATAAGTATTATTACATGGTCATCCATTCCTGAAGCCAACTTGGTTTCTCATCAGGATTTCTTCCACTTCTTAATACTTTAACCATCTATCTTTCACAATCTTTTCACCATAATTCTTTTCCTCTACTAAACACTTCAACCATTTATCTTTCACAATTCTTTTATTTCAGCTTCACATTGGTCAATGACATTGATCTATAACTAAGATGAACTTCCCTGTCACCCCTTTACATAATTACACAATATTAGTCAGTTCCCAACTGTTTTAAAACTTTCCCATCTAATAGCGGAACTGGAACTGAGGAATTTTTTTAATGGGAAACAGACTATGATATTCCAAGAGTCAAAAAATATAAAACACAAATTTGATACTTCCACACATGGCTACAACTTGGGAATGGAAAATTATGCACCAAAACTGAAAAGATAAGAATTTCAAAGAAAAGACTGATATCAAAGATGTGTTTCTATAAAAATGGATGATATAATGCATGGAAAAAATAGAGAAAGTAGCAACCTGAACAGTATGAAGTACTCAGGATAATAAAAATAAAGAGAGGAAGAATGGAGTGTAATCAACAAATTTTGAAGTAAAGACTGATTTAACTACAGGTGTATTTCTGAAATGAATGTAATCTGTGACCCTGTAATTCAAATGATCAAGATATGGGACCAGTTATCAAACCTAAAAAAAAATGTGGAAAAGCCAATTCACTAAATGGTGACAAAGCCTATGTTGAAGTCATTGATGGATGATGATGTTTTTGTTGTAGTTGCCTGGAGTTTCAGTAACTGGAATCCTTCAGACCCAAAGCAACTAGCAATGGTCCTTAACCCTCCCATATCTCTGGGAAGAAATGTTGGACAGATGTCTGCACTACACTGGTATGGTACCATTCCCGACACCAACTTGTAGTACTAGGATGGAAGCAGATGCCAGTTCCCTGTATTAAAATCTGAAGGAAATACTGTTTAAAGATATCTGAGCCTAGTCTGAGATGAGAAAGTTGACAGGCAAGATGGGGAGCAGGGAGATTATTCTTTGAATTCCATCTTGCCAGACCATTTGATGCATTTACCTATCACTGGTCCCTTGGAGTTTGATCCTTGATATACATAATTCACTGATAAATCTATTCCATGATGTATTTGAAAAACTAAAGATAATGGATGTTGATGGTGACAATGGAGTGGACTCTCAAATGTAGCGCTAGAATAAAAAACTTAAAAAAAAAAAAAAAAAAAAAATTATTTACAGTACTTTAATGTACTGGCCTACATTATAATATAGTGTAATACATTACATATACACATGTATTTCCATGAAATTCAAAGGGACTCTTAGATTTTTTCCATTAACCTCTGCAAAAGGCAAAATATATAAAATGCTGCTGTGCACCCATTCTTGGCAATATATTAGGCAAGTTTATAATAAAATTTCATTATTCTAGCTCAACATCACTCCTGTCTACTACATGCACATCTGAGAGAAGCACAAGTTCTCTCTGGTGGGTACCAGAGCACTTGCCTTAAAACAGGGACCCCCCAAATTTTTATAAACCATTAATCTTTTCATAGAATCCCTTATCCTTCACTGATACCCTGGCAAGTAGGGATGGAGGGAGGAGGGAGGGAGGAAAAAATATTGATATATATAATAAAGATTACATATATATGTATGTATATAAATATATATATATGTATGTATATCTATAAATTATATATGTATATACAGTCAACTCTCAATTAACACAAGTTTAACTAACATGTTTTCAATTTAACACAAGTTAATTTTGAAGGAATTTTTTTTTAAATAACACAATAATTTTGATTTAACACGACTTGAATTTAGCGATGAGAGCACTGAGAGAGAGGGCCTCCGTGCGGTCAGTCTCCCGCGTTCTGTTTTGATCTCTGAAGCTAGCCCACAATGGAGTGGAAGTGTCTGTGTTAAAGGTAAGGACCGTGATAATAAGTCATAAAAGCTTGAAAAATTGTTACAGAGAAATGAATAATTTAGTTAGAGATTGTAAACTCTCGTTTTGTTCTACACCAAAACAAAAAAGAAAACTGTGTTACCAACCCACAATTAATGGTAAATTAATTCTTAA
The DNA here is from genome assembly GCF_046742065.1 of Oratosquilla oratoria. Lineage (NCBI taxonomy): Eukaryota > Metazoa > Arthropoda > Malacostraca > Stomatopoda > Squillidae > Oratosquilla > Oratosquilla oratoria. The sequence continues at coordinate 1,153,284 of NC_134799.1, forward strand.
ATGTATGGACCATGATTATAAGTCATAAAAGCTTGAAAAGTTGTAACAGAGAAATGAATAGTTTAGTTAGAGACTGTAAACTCTTGTTTTCTATTCTACACCAAGACAAAAAAAAGAAAACAGTGTCACCAACCCACAATTAATGGTAAACTAATTTTTAATGAGTCCCTGGGAGTCAGAGGAAGAGGCAAGTGAGGCGGAGAGTGGCTGGTGACAATAGCGGCTGGTGACGAGTGCACACATAGAATAAATGTGTACTACAAATAAATACAAATAATGTGTGTTTTTGTTGTTTCTTTAAACTACAAATGTATTAATAATGTATTTGTTCAAGTTCAGAGTAACAAAATCCCAAAATAGACAAGACTTTCCCAATGTCCATGAACCTAACCCCCCCTATTACCATTATTTCCTATAGGAAAAATATGTTTAACCAACGCAATTTTGATTAACACAACCTCTCCAGGAACGTAACCCTCGCATTGAGAGTTGACTATATATATATAAATATATAAATATATATATATATATAAATATATAAAAATATCTATAATATATATATATATAACAAAATATATTAAAATTTAATTAAATAAATTAGATAAAAATATTTACCCTTTTTCCTTCATTACAAATCTCAGTCTATGCCACCTTAGAGGACCTCTATGTTTTGGTATTTCTTAATTTCTAGTTCCACCAAAACATAGAAGCCTTCTCTAAGGTCCCATAGACTGAGAAATGGTAATGAAGGAAAAGGGGCAAAGATTATCATTATCTTATTTATTTTGTTTATTAATCTTTTTTTATTATCATTATTATAATTAATTTCATATATTTTTATTACATACATTTTTTTTCATCCCTCCTCGATGACTTTTCCTGGATGACAAGTCATCCAAGAGGAGCCAAGAAAAGAGGAGTGGTGGTGAATGGAAGTGGAATTATGCCTTTTGACTTTGACTACCTCCCTTGTAAGTGAGGAAACACCCTTGGTATATGTATGTATACTAAATTCTTGTAAGTAATTACATACATACATACATATACCAAGGGCTTTTTCCCCCTTAAAAGGGAAGTAGCTCCCAGTCCTCACACCCTTCCATAGTTCTTTCTGTTAAACACTTTGTACTAATGTCTATACTGTATTAGTACAGCACCATTTCATGTCACCAGGTTGTAGTAGTAGGGAGAACTTGCCAATTATCAACCCTTATGTGGAAAGGAAGAAATACATTAAAAGTTATTAGAGATATCTTGTGCCCAGTTATTTGACCAAGCATCATCCCACTGAGGTTGCACTTCATGGGGGTGAGGATGTTTGTAGGTTCTGAAGGGTGGCAGGGAGTTGATTCTCTTGGGACAAGTCCAGGGTCAAAGTGTCAGTCCACTGGAGCTGCATCTCCAGTAGCAAATAAAGTTGACGGGTTTTGAAGATGGGTAGCATGGAGACTGACGTCCATCTTGCTGGGTCACGAAATGCAGGTACGCATAGTTGGTTCCAATAATAATAATGATAATTACAATTTTAATCTATATATTAACAGGCTTCTTCCCCTATACAAGGGAGGTTGCCAGCCAAGGCATGCACTCACTTCCACCCATCCCAGTCCCATCCGTCACCTATTTCCCTTCTATCTTAGCTCCTTGTGAATGAAGAGTCAACTCTGTCCCCTGTTCAGTGTTCAGGTAAGAAACAATACAACAAGACAAGGCACATCCACAGCTGCTTAATTTATATGGCAACCCTTCCTCCTTATCTCACAAAAATAGAGAAGACAGAGAGAAATCCCTTCAGGCTGCATCAATATATATTCCATTCACGACTATTTTCCACCCATCTTTTGCCTTCTCCCTTACCTACCCCACAGATATTTCCCTTTTACTCAAAGCTCCCTTTACCCCATTCATCCAATTCTAAGTGTTCCCATTAAGTCCACCTCTGCCTTCCACACTCTTTTAGCTAGTATTTCCTCCTTCATTCTTTCCATGTGCCCAAAACATCCCAGTATTCTTTAATCTACCCTATCTGCCAGCTCCCTATCTAACTCTGCTCTCCTACTCACCTCCTCATTTCTCACTCTATCCATCCTCAGAACATCCACCATAGTTCTGCCTCTTAAATTCCAATACTCTGCCCCATACAGTGTCATAGGCACGTGTTCTCTTTGGAATTATTCCTAGACCTCTATTTCTCATGACACTTTTCATTACTCAAAGACATTTACTTGCTGCCCTCACTCTATAGTTTACCTCCACTCCCACTTTTCCATTCCCTCATCACTTAATTGGTAAAAATCTTCTATTCTTGCTATATGTGCCATTAACTTTTCATTAAGTGCTACTTGGTCTCCTGTCCTTATTATACCTTCCACTACAATCATTAAATCCTTCATAATGAATATTCTTGTTCTTGCTTGATCTATACTACTTATATCTTCAATAATCTACCATAATCAATATCCTGCTCCTGGTCAGTGCCAGTACCAAGTTAATTATTATCTCCAGTCACTAGTTTCAACAGAATGCTTCACTTCACTTCCTTTTTTTTTTTTTTTTAAATAATTTGCACTAAATTCCCAACTGTTCTCTTAATAGAATCCCATGCTTCCATCACTGAAGTTAAATTCCATAGACTCTGCTACAGCGACTAGTGGAGACATCCCTTCATCATGACAATCTACTTCTCTATTTAACTAAATGTAGTTTGCAAGAAAGTAGTAATGCATGTTAGAGACTGTCTCTCACTCTCCAATTATCATGCCTCTGTGTTTCCCTAACTGTATATGGTATATAGGAAAACAACACTTGTGAGGTTTTGTCTCTTACCCTCTAATTTATCATACTTAGCTTCAAGTTCATGTTTGATTTCAAAATTACTTAATTTGATATTTGGAAAATAATGATATAAGCTTTTAATTCAAGTATTGACCCAGGTTGGGCTACCTTCTAAGTTATTCCAGGTAACTGTGCATCTTTATGAAAAGCTGTATGTCAAATTGTTTACACACTTACTCTTTCTCAATTAGTTCTCATGACCTCTTAATTCCTTCCCATCCCTAATCAAGAAATCTCTTCTATCAGCGTAGTCTATCCCCTTTAGTGACCAGAATACTGTAATTATGTTACCCTCTTTCTTTGATCTTTCAATGTTGGCAGACCCAGTGCTTTTAGTCTTTCCTGGTTTATCTGCCAGGCTGGGAAATAGTTTGGTTGTTGCCCTTTGAATTCTCTCAATTTTGTTTGTATTCTCTGTGTGGGGACCATACAACTGACATGTATCCTAGTCTTGGGTGGATAATAGCTTCTATGAGTTCTTTCATCATCTTTTCATCCATACAGTGAAAAGCTACTTTTATCTTCTGCAGCAGTCCTAATGTTCCCATGTGCCTTCCCTTCAGAAAATTTTTCATTCATTTGCGTAGTTAGGTTCTTGTTAGGTTCTGTCTATTCTTTTTTATCCTACCTAGCCTCAGATTCATGTACAGTTCCAACTTAATCTATACCCTTGATTTACAATTACCATGTTTAGATTTGAACTCTTGTACTGTTTCAGCTTGAGCTATGTCACTTCCTAAGCTATTCCAAGTATTTCAGCATCTATATGAAAATTGTAATTATTTTCATCCTTTAAACTTGTGGTCCTTCTTAATTTGTTTCCATGACCTCTTAAAGCCTTCCCATTTTTAATCAGGAGATATCTTCTGTCATTGCATCTGTCCCCTTTATTGACCTGAACACTGTAATCATGTCACCTCTTTCTCTTCAATCTTTCAAAGTTGGTAGACCCAGTACTTTTAGTCTTTCTTTATATGGTTTACCTGCCAGGCTGGGGACTATTTTGGTTGCTACCCTTTGTATTCTCTCAATCTTGCTTATATCCTTCACTCTGTCTGGGGACCATACTACTGATGCATATTCAAGTCTTGGACATGTCAGGATTTCAACGAGTTTTTCATCATCTCTTTATCTACATAATGGAATATCACTTTAATCTTCTGCAATAACCCATATGTTTCTCCCACAACCCTGCTGTAGGTGACAGGTTGTCTTTTGTCAACACTCCCGAGTCTTTCTCCTCTTTTGCTTTTGTAATAGGTTCACTGCCCAAGGAATATTTTAAGGATGGCCTTTTGACAAGATTGCCCATTTCCAATACTTTGCATTTTTTGGTATTGAAATTCCCATTCTATGCAAAAATGGTGTCTAGATCTTTGCAATATTTTGTATGTGTGTGTATTTACCTAGTTTTATTTCACGAAAAGAGCTATGCCCGTACTGACCCACTTTTTATCTTTCAGCATCCAGTTTGATCTTAAATTCTTGTATAGTTTTTGCACTCACTGTTTCCTCATCCAGTTTGTTCCAGATATCTATCACTGTGTGGGAAGCTATTCCTTTTCAGATCTCTTCTGTAACTATCCTTTTTAAGTTTCTTTTTGTGTCTTCTTGTTTTCCTCCTATCCCACTTTGGTGTAGGTTTGTGTGTGTTTTACCTAATTGTAGTATACAGGGAACAAGTATTGGTCGTTGAGTCCCATCACCTACTCTCCAATCTATCATACCTGGCCTCAAAGTCATGCGCAGTTCCAACTTGGTCTATGTCCCTAATTCATGTACTATTCCAGTTTGGGCTACATCGGCTAAGCTATTCCAAATATTCATACATATGTGTGTTTTTGTTTGTTTGTTTGTTTGTGTATTGGTTCCATGAGTATATATTGGTCATGTAGCTCGGATGCAATTCCTCCTTTTTAAGTCTTTAATAACTACACTTAGCTTCACCACAAAATACATTAGGATTGTGTAATGAACAAGTTCTTTCAGTTCAAAATATATTTGTATTTTATGGGTTAGTGATTAAGCAATGTCTTTTTCATTCTTTTGTCAAACACTCCTGATCACACCATTTGGAAAATTAAAGAAAAAAAACTAAATAACTTCTTACTAAACGAAACGTGTCCATCAAGCAAAATGAAATTAATCTAAAACCAGAAGCAAACCTAGTTGAAGAACTAGAACCAGGTGTGTGTCAATACACGTTTTTCAATCAAAAGTGGTAAATGAAATGGGTGGTTTATCATTTTAGTTAATGGAAAACAAATATTTTGTTACCTGTTTGATGTAAGGTTCTCATAAACATCAAATTTCAGTCCTGTATCATGAAATGTTAAGAAAAATTTGGTTAGCATAATACCTTTAACAATCTGCTTTACTTAATAACTGCATCGACATAATTCTACTTTCCGTCATATATCTTGCTCCTTCCATCAAGTGTAAAGTTAAGGCTATGATAGAAAATAATAATAAAAATAAATAACTTACAATATTACTCTGATTGTGATAATTACAAAACATGAGAAAATATTTGAGAATGAAATGGGTATAGTCAAATACCAAAGAATTCAATCTATGAATGCCAGGTAAGAGTGACAGGAGTACCACGTTCAAGGAAAAAGATCCCTGCATCGTAATAACAGTGATCTGCGTGAATTTTTTTTATTTAATTTTGAAGTTCAAGTTGAAATATTGAAATCTGTTATGAGATAAGAAGGAAGAGGTGGATGGAGGAAGAAAAGGGAGGGGGAGGATGTGGAAGAGGAGGAAGAGCACAGGGTGGTAAAGGGAGAAATGGAGGGACAAGGGAGAGAAAGAGGAGGATGAGCTGGGAGAAAAGGGGCAAAGGCAGAGGGAGGATGGGGAGGGGAGGGGGAGGAAGAAGGGATGAGAAGGGGAGGGGAGGAGATTACGACATATCACAGAAACTGGAACAGAGGAAACCCAATTTTTCAAAATGTATAATATATATATATATATATATATTAACAAGAATTCTATTGCAAATGTCTTTGGATTACCTTTGCAATGCAGCTGCCCAAAGAACAGGTGTTTTACATCTTTACTACCCTTTCAATATAGTTGACACTGTCAATTTTGCAAATCAATATCATATGCCATGTTCTACTGGAACCTTTCCACACACTGCTAGTTTGAATTTGAAGCATTTACCTTTCTAGGAGAAAAATAATAAAGGAGAAGGAGTAGAGGAGGAAGAGAAGTGGAGGAGGAGAAGTGGAGGAGGAGGACAAGTGGAGGAGGAGGAGGAGGAGAAGAAAAAGAAGAAGACTGACCTCACCATACCAAACCTGACACCATTTTTTTTTTTTTTTCCAAATAAAACAAGAGAAAATGAAGTGATTATCTGAATTGTGTCTACATTAACTCATTCTTTTTATCAAGATATCCAGCAGAAAGGGAGTAGAATGCTTGCAGGAGTCCCATGGATTTATACCATCCACCCACCTGTAAAGAGGGGTTAACTGCAACAAACTTATCTGGCACACACGCATGCATGCGCACACACACATACATTCCATATTATGCAAGAGACAAGTGGCCCCTAGCTGGAGTCTTGAATTATTTTGTCACACACATCACATGAGTCTTAAGTGTCTTGGTAGATCAAGCTGCTTATTTAATTCTATGTACAAAAATCCAATACATGACTAAAACAAAACGAGAAGCAAACACAAAAACCATAACAGATTATGAACAAATATATTACACAAATACAACCAATGCCTTTTTTGATCAATATATTTCTCAAAACCTTACTGCAACTTTTCTTTTCACTAGTGTTTTATTAATGTCATAAACATCACCACTGCCCTCATTGTGTACAAACACACACATATGCGCACACACACAGATTGTTTAAAAAAATGTTAGGAAGCATAGCTTTCACCAGAGATACATCAATTTTAGGAACATATTAGAAGAAGGAATAATTCAGGACAACAATATAAATACATGGCAAAGTTTGATCAAATGGAGACAGAATCCTGTGAGCATAGCTTCAACCCTGTATTTTTGCAATTACGTAAATTAGGTAAATACACACTCTCCAGGAGCAGCCTACATGATACAACCAAAGTTAACCAATAAATAAATCTAAAACTAGATATAGTAGATGGAGAATAAGAGAAGGGACATCATGAATGCAACTCCTCTCTGCTTACTCCAATTTGGTAAACACACAAAGACACAGGCACTGACAAACACACAATATAAGAGGGGCATCTTACAACATGAATGAGGACATGATAAAAGTAAATCAGTGAAAGTTTGATATGGTCCAGACTGGATTACACAGTGGTGATGTGGTCACCATACTTAAAGAAAAACTCATGAATAGAAAGAATAATAAAGGCAACAACCAAGATGATCCCTGGTCTAACCAATATGATATATGAGGAAAGATTGCAGAAACTGGTACTTCCCACATTAGAACCCACATTAAAAGGATGAAGAGAGAGGTGACATGATAATGATATTACAACTGGAAGCAGGTTTAGAGAAAGTGGACAAAAAATTTACTGATAAAAGAAGAAAGATCAACAAAGAGCCATAATAGAAAACTTAAAAATTGTTTAAAAGATGTCAAGAAGTATAGTTTTCCATATAAAAGTGTAGACTTGTAGAATAACTTAGAATGAAAACATAACCCAAGCCAACACTATAAACAAGTTCATGGCAAGGTTTGATAAGAAGAAGAGACAGAAAATAAGGAAATAGACCAAGTTGGAACCATAATTAAACTTGAAACACATACACACACACACAACTGAATAGTTGAAAGTCTAAGTAACAGATGTACAACAATTGTAGCAAGAGATGAAAAGTTGGACTGGAGAGAAATGACTAGTGAGGTACCATAGAACTCATCTCTGGTACCTGTAATATCCTATTGCACATCAATGTGATGAATGGAATCTGTCTCACTGGTCTCTCTTGCAGAAGACCAGCAGCCTGCAAGTAACTGGGTGGGTCCACAAGTCACTGAAGATGTGTGTTGTTGTCTTGGGATTGTTTGTGTAGGACATTGAAGTACACTGTGTGCCCTGTGTGGTGGCTGCATCTGGGACAATTTGAATCTGCAGCCATGCCTTTTCTGTGTTGTTACTGTTTCAATGTTGGATGGTGTCCTGAGCATGAGCATGACAGTGTGGTTCATACCAGAAGTGGAAGGGTTTTTTTTCTGCAAGGCTTAGGTCTAATGGTTGTTGAGTACAGAGTTTGGTGGTCTATCTTGATCTGAGTATGTATGTATTTTTGTGCATTTTTTGTTACAGATGTGGTAAGTCATGTTTGAAGAGCATCCTATTGGTAGGTTTTTGTTGTATTCAGTTGGTAGAATTTCCAAGATGTATTTACCTAATGAACATGAGGGGGCACCCAAAGATGACATGGATGGATGGGGTAAAAAAGGCATTGGGAAGGAGGGGAATGTCTGTTGAGGAAGAACGGGGGAGAAGACAGAAGATAAGGGTGAATGGAGAATGGTTGTGTATGGATGATACTGTGATGCATGAAAGTGTGTGGGATGGGGGGTGAGGGAGCATGTGTAAAAAATAAATTGACGCAGCCCAAAGGGAGTCCCCATCTTTTCCATTTCTGCATGAGGGGGCAGAGGGGAGGGGGGGTCGATTTTATGAAGCGGCCTTGTTGTGGATGTGCTGTGTCTTGCGACACTGCTTCTGACCCAGGGCAGTGCGCGAGATGCTGGGATGACCTGTCATCCAGGAGGAGCCAAGATAAGATGGAGGGAGGGGGGTGAATAGGAGTGGAGTATGTGGGGGTGGAATGGATGGGAGTAGATTTTATGCCTTTGTTTTTTTTGGCTACCTCCCTTGTAAGGGGGAACAATGCCTTTGGTATATGTATTTACCTAATTGTAGTATACAGGAAAGGAGCATCACTCATGTGATGGGTGAGTGGTGTAAAGGGTTCTGGCACAAAATTGTATTCCTATCGTTTTTGTGTGGTCCTCTATAAGGAGGATTTAGGTTTCTATATGCAGACCTCCAATTGGGGTGGTCTTGGTGCATCTTGTTATAACTCCCTGTGCTCCATTCAGTAAAGTCTGTATGTATTTTGTATATAATTTGTTTATTTTTGTCTTCTCGATTGTTGGGAACCATACTGTGGAGGCATAATCAAGGGTGCTTCATGTGAATTGCTTGAAGATGGTTGTTAATTTCTCTCTGTCGTCCAAAGTCAAAATTTGTGATGGATTTAAGTAAGCTTGTTTTCTTGTTGATTTTTGCTACCAGGTTTTTGATAAGTGGGCTGAAAGTCGTATGGTTATCAAATGTGAGGCCTTGAAGTTTGGATTTCTTTCCTGATGGAATGATTTGACCATTTTTTACTATTTGTTTCCCCTTTCTTAACTGATGGTTGTCTGGTGAGAGCATTATCACTACTGATTCCTTGAGAAAGGCTTTGATTCTACTTTTTTTTTTTTTTAGCTATTTTTGTAGTTTCTAGGTCTGCATTTGGGTGTTCTTTGCTGCTATTTAGTATTTCCAAGTTATTGTTTTCAGATCATCTGTATATGAGAGAACACAGGTGTTTAGTTCTGGTTCTGGAATTGAGAGACCACTTTTAAAAAGAGCTAACAGTATAGATGAAAGTATTGCATCTACAGAAAATCCATTATACAGCCTTTCTATTCCTGAGATTTGGCTGTTTTAGGATACTCTGCACCGTCTTCTCGTTTTTTTCATATTATACTTCAATTCTATTTACCTAATTCTAGTATTCAGGAATGGAGCAATAATTACTGGGCCTCACCTCCTACTAACCAATTTAACATATCAAGCCTCAAATTTATGTACGATACTAACTTGATCTATATCCTTCATTTCCAATTATCATATTTAGATTTAAATTCATGTATTGTCCCAACTTGAGCTATATTTCCTTTCTAAGTTATTCCAAGTATTTTTATGTTTATATGGAAGACTATGTTTCTTCATATTCTTTAGACACGTAGTCTTCTCGTGATCTCTTAAAGTCCTGCCACCTCTAATCAAGACATCTCTTGTCAATGTATTCTATCCCCTTTAGCAACCTGAACACTGTACACACATCTTCTCTATCAGTTCTTCTTAATTTTCCCCAAACTACATCCCTGACTTCTTCTTTTAGCTGTTTCATACCTTTTACTGAACCAATCTGGTTTCTATAACTTCCTCCCACTAATCTTCTGCACATTACTTAACTCAAAATTTGTAAATGTGAGGAAAGATTTTCCATTTCCTCATAGTTCCATTGGTATTCATCAATTAATCCCAGCCTGGTTCTTGAAGCCCAAAAAATCTACCTTCCCAAAACTGAGTCCCCTACCCTGTGTGAAATTCAATTAATACATAGTTACTTTTTCCTTTTTGGTGCAAAATTATTTCAAAGAGGCAATGATATCTAGTTCTTTGCGAAGATGCAAGTCCAACCTCTTGCAAATCTTGTCCCCACTTACCTGAGTTACCTCCTTTATCCACTGGTTCACTGATATATTCATCAGGGTTTTAACCCAGGAATCCACCTTACCACTTGCTTCCTATTACTCCCAATCCTCAATGAATTAAAAGCCTTCCGCAAGGACTATATCATTACTTTGAAAGAGAATTGTGTCCAACATTTCTTGATATTCAGTTTCATTCCATGCTCTTGTCTTGGATGCCACCATGAGGTCTCTTCTATTAAGCTCTTTGGTTCTAATTTTCAGGTGGATGGCTTCAGCTTTGCTTTCACTCAAATTTGCTGCTGCTCTCACTTTTATGTCATTTCTCACAACCATCATCCCATCAACCATTTCATCTTCTCTGTCACTTATAGCATAGAGAATTTTCGATTTTGCAAAACATCCCAACAGAAGAGGCTATGCACGCTCATGGATGCCTGCAGTGTAAGAGAAGCTGACAGAAGGAAAGCTGACAACCATTAAGTACTCTCCTCTTATTCCTTTCAGCCATTGACAGAGAAACAAACCCATAATAATATAACAAAGACATTAGACCATGATTTCTTCCCAGAGATCTATGAGAGGGCCAGAGGACCAAAGCTAGCTGTTGAGGGTTGCAGGTTTCCAATCAGCAAAACACAAGGCAACAATTTATTATAATTCTACAAATTACTCCATATTATACTATTTTTTCATAGTAATCCTGCACTTCAATCTTTCTTCTCTTGTAATATAATAATTCTTGTCTATTTCCTTACTTTCTTCAATGTTATATATATCTAAAAGTTTAGAGTAATTGTGCACATCTGTGTGTGAAAGAAGTTCAACATAAAATTATGCAAAACTTTAGGCATGGGATCTTGCACAAAAAGGCCATCTGTGACATATACAATGGGTAAGAAATCAATTGTCAAAGCCAATGTAGAAAAAGACCTGGGGGTTGTAGTCATGGGCAACATGTCTATTGAGAAACACAAACAAAATTGTTTGGGAAACCTATAATTTGTTAAAAACCATTAGGTATGCTTTTCACTACATGGATGAAGCTATGATGCAAAAGCTTATAGAAAACCTGATCAGGCCTAGGCTCAAATATGTAGCAGAGGTGAGGTCTCCACTCAAGATAAGGATATAATTAAGCTACAAAATAATTTAAGAACAGTTACCAAAATGTTCCCAAGCCTGGCAGATAAGCCATACAGTGAAAGACTAGAAAAGAAAGGGACTACTAACTTTGGAAGACCAAAGAAAAAGAGGCAACATAATTGCAGTCTTTAGAGTCCTGAGGGGCAGGGCAGGGCAAGCCAGACACAGATGATCACTTAGTATGGGACAGAACCTTAAGAGGGCATAATCACAAGTCTCAAGTGTATCAAGAAATAGTTTTCCATACATATCCAAAGACCACTGGAATGGCCTTGAAGCTGATATAGTGCAACCAAGTAACGTAAATGCATGGGCAATGTACAACAAATGGAATTCAGGAGACAGGACCTCACAAATATAGTTCTGTTCTTGTACATCACAATTAGATAAATACAATCTGAATCTGTATGTTTGTTCACCTAATTCAAAGCTACTGTTACTCTTGAATTTTATTTTCATATAAAGAATGATTCCTCCCAAGAGAAGCAAGAACCACACTAGCATGACTATATTCAAGCCACTATTCTGTATTAAAACAATATTAACACAGTATAGGCCTAGACACAGATGCAACCAACACAATATTTCTTCTTTAAGTGACTTGCAGGTCAATCGGGTGAGAGCTGCCCGTAGCCTGGAAGTTGTGGGTTTCCTGCAAAGGAGATCTGGGGCAATGGATTGATTTGTCAATAGTCTGCTTCACCTACAACTTTGCTGATACGTTTGTCCCAACACTTTTAGATTCATTTCCCATTGAGTATCAACTGATGGTCTTTTTAAGCTTTTATCTGTTTCCAACACTTGTTTTTACGGCATGAACATTTCATTTTCCATAACTGGCCCCAGATATATAGTTATGATTTTATTGCAATGATCTACAGTTTTCCTCACTTTTTATTCTTCTCCGGATTTTTGCATCGTCTGTAAATTAGTTCGTACCATCATGCCTTCCATCATGTCATTTGTGTGCCTATGTACACATACATACATACACACACACATATACATATATATATATATATATATATATATATATATATATATATACAATATTTTAGGTGTCAGAACTGGCCTTTGTAGGACATTGTTAGTCCCTGCCCTCTGTTCTGACTCACCTCTCATTACTGTTCTCATGTACTGCTTTTTGAAAATTCTTTATCCATTCAAGGAACTTGCCTACATTGGCATCCTATAAGCTCCTACTTCCACAGAAGTCAAATTTGAGATATCATAGTAACTTAATCCTCTAGATGCAGGCTGTCCAGCACCTATGAACACATCAACTGCTTTTAGAAAAAACTTACCATATTTGACTTGCATGATCTTCCAATTCTGAAACTAAATTGGTTACTTGGCAAGATTTTCCTTTTCATCAAGATATTTAACCCATCTTTTACAACTCTTTCACATAATTCAGATATCATACTAGTCAAGGACAGTCTGTAATTCAAGTGCATGTATTTACTTAATTGTAATATACTGGAAAGAAGTAATGTTCATGAGGTCCTGTACCTTACTCTCCAATCTATCAGACCTAGCTTTAAATTCATGTATGTTTCAAATTTGGTCTATATCTTTATTTTCCAATTATCATATTTAGATTTGAATTTAGATAGTGTGTGTAGGTGTATATTTACCTATTTTTACTTATCTAATTGTAGTACACAGGAGAGGAGCAACATTCATGGGGTCCCGTCTCCTACTCTCCAATTTATCATACCTAGCTTCAATTCCAACTTCGGCTATATCCTTATTTTCAAATTCATGTGTTGTTCAAGCTTGGACTTAAGCTATTACAGGTATTTATGCATCTGTATGGTAAACTATATATTTTTGCATCCTTTATACATCTAGTCCCTCTCAATTTCTCATGACTTCTTGGCACCCTCCCATTATCAAGGGATCTTTTGTGTGCGTGCATGTGTGTGTATTTACCTAGTTGTATCTTATGGGAAGGGGAGCTACACTCATGGCGTCCCATCTCTATCTCGCCATATTTAATTTGCTCTTAAATTCTTGTATTGTTTTTGCACAAATTATTATTTTGTCTAGTATGTTCCATACATCCACTACTCTGTGGGGAAAGCTATTCTATTTTTTTCAATGTCTCTTCTATACCTGTCCTTTTTGAGTTTCTATGTCCTCTTATGTTTCTCTTATCCCAATTTAGAAGTTGTCTCTATCAAGGATTTCTATACCTTTCATAATTCTGTAGATGGTCAACAAGTCACCTCTTTCTCTTCTTTGTTCCAGAGTCAGTAGTTCTAATTTTGACAATCTTTCTTCACGTGACATTTTTCATGGTGTTGGGGCCATCTTCATAGTTGCTCTCGGGATTCTCTAAATTTTGTTTATATTCTTTTTAGTATTGGGTGACCATAGTGTCATTGCATAATCCAATTTGGGCCTTATCAGTGTGACTAATATTTTCTTTACCATTTCTTCATCCAAGTAAAAGCCACTTTTATTGATCATGGCAAGTTATAGGTTTTGCTGAAATTTTTGTTCATGGTACATATCTTTTGTGATGATCACTTTTTTTTTTTTTTTTTTTTTTTTTTTTAAATTATCCCATTTCCATTACTTCCTTTTTACCAATTTAATATTGTCTTGATATCCTTTTGTATATCTTTTCCAAATTCCATTATGCTACATTTCTTTATGTTAACGTCCACTTCCCATCTCGGACTCCATTCCCAGACCCTGTTCAGATCTCTCTGTAGCGAGTCACAGTCCTCTTCAGTACTTTAACAATTTTGCATCATCTGCAAAGAAGTTCATGTAACATTCCACACCCTCATCCATGTCATTCACATAGCAAACATTATTGGGGCCAATACTGATCCTTGTGGAACTCCACTAATTACCTCCTCCCAAGTAGAACTCTTATCTCTGAGCACTACTCTCATTTTTCTTCCATGCAAAAAGTCCTCCATCCATTTTAGTAGTTTTCCTTGTATCTCTCCTATGGTTTCCAGTTTTCTTAGTAGTTTTTTGTGAGGTACTTTATCAAAAGCTATTTGTAAATCTAGGAATGTACAATCAGCCCATCCATCCCTTTCTTGTATTACGGATAGTAGTCTTATGGAAAAACAATCAAATTTGTGGCATATGACCTGTCTAAATCAGAACTGTCTTGGAATTAGGATCTTGTTCTCCGATGTTTTATCCATCTACTTTTTATAACTTTTTCACATATTTTAGCTACCGTGCTTGTGAAGGAAACTGGTCTGTAATTTGTTGGGTCTTCCTTATTTCCTTTATAAATTGGTATATCAGCATTTTTCCAGTTTTCTGGTATTTTTCCTTCTTTGAGCAACTTATGTTTTATATTTTGTCTTAGTTCTTTACATTTTTTTAATATCCAATTTGCTATTCCATCTGGACCATGCAATTTCCTGACATCAAGGTTCATTATTTGATTCATTATTTCTTTCCATGTTAGTCTTTATTTCCCTCATGGTGGGGAATTTCATTTCTCTCCCTTCATCCCGATGTTGCATTTTTCTCTAGCGAAAACCAATTTGAAGTGTTTGCTCATAACTTCAGCCATTTCTGTATCTTCTATGTATTCTGTATTCCCTTGCTGTAGTTTCACTATTTCCTGTTTATTTTTTAGTTTACCATTTACATATCTATTATGTCTTTTTCAGTTTCTTTTTTCTTCCCTGCATATCTTTACATAGTTCCTCTAATATATATTTGCCACTTTGAGTTTTTTGTCTTTTCTCCATCTTTTCCAAGCTTCATCTCTTCTGTCTTTTGCTTCACTGCACTTAATATACATCTTTTCCTGTTTTTGCTTTAGGACATATTTATCCACTCCGTATATTTTCATAACAATCATCCATTTTTCTTCCATTAGCATTTCTTCCTTGTAGAATTTTTTTCCAGTTTGCTTTAAGAAAAAAATTCCTAAGTTTCTGAAAGTCCATTATACTATACATCCTTCCATTTCTGTGTTTCTCATTTCTCTCTATATATATTTCCTCCTTTAGTTCTAACTTGAGTAGTATGTGGTCACTTCACAATTGGTGTCTTGTATTCCCTTTTGTCTACCGTTTCTGATTCTGATGTAAATAATCAATCTAGACTCGATGGTTCTTTGTTATTTCTAAATCTAGTGTTTTCTTTTACCCACTGTGTCATTGTATGTTCTATAGTTCAGTAATACATTTCCCCATTAATCATCTCTACCTTTCACTGTCATCTCTTCCCAACATATTTCTTCACAATTAAAGTCTCCCATGAGTACCAGTTTATTTCCACCCTTCAGCGTCTCATTTAATGAAGATTTTTTTTATCCTCTAACATTTTGGAATAATCTCTTTTCTCCAAGACCTCATTTTTGGGTGCATGTAAGTCACTGCAAACTTTGTTTTTCAACTCTTATTGAGATCATCTCTACCCTGTTCTCTCCATATGTAACTTTCATCACATTAAAGTTTTTCTTAACCAGGAACATGATTCCTCCACCTTGTTCCTCCTATTTCTAAGCCAGTGATTATATAATCCATGACCAACACTATTTGGTGCTAGTGGACTTCTTAATTTTGTCCACAATTTCTATTACATCTGGTTTTCCTCCTGACAGGTAATCATTTAGTTCCTTCAATCCTGAGATTAATCCATGTTGGTATAAACCAATTTTAATTTTCTACTGCCTCCATCTCATTCTCTTAACTTTTTTTTTTTTTTTTTATGGAATATACCATTTTTTCAGTCGCATAGAACTGTGTTCTCTTGGTCTCCGTTCTTTTTTCTCTCTCTTTTTATCTAAGCTTCTTATATTGATGTCTTAATTTTCTCTTTCATCATTCATGTTTTTTTATCCATACATTTTTATAGTTTCCATTACTTGCTCATTTTTTTTGTTCTTGCTGAGATTTCTTCCACTGCCATTTGTGACCTTAAATCTTTAGTGGTCGAGTTTTTTCTTTTCCTTCTACATATTTACCCATTCTGTGCACTTCCTCGTTTCCTTTTCTAATTTTTTTTTATCTTGCAATATTTTAAGAAAATTTCTTGCCATTTCTTTGTCCTCTTTATCTCTCAGGAACCAATTTGGATTATGATTTTCCTTTAGACCATATATTACTACAAACTTTTTTTGGTCTGTATATCTAAGTTTTCTTTTTCCTTAATTACCTTAATGACAGCATCTTCGGCCTTTTCCTGCATTTGCTGATTAACTATTTCTTTAAAATTTATTTTATCTTCTGTCTTTTTTCCAATCATATCTAAGCTGTTGCAAATAGTCTTCTCTTATGCTTTTCCCGCTTCCACGGCCATTGCTTTTATCCGTTCATCCACCTCTTTCCTTATGGTCTCGTTACTTGTATTTTCTTTATTTTTCAACCTCTCATTTTCACTTTTTAACTCAACCAGTTCTTTTATTAATGCACTTAACTCAGTATTATTTTAGTTGTGCACATCTACGATATATAGCATTAGAAAATTATTTTGTAAATAATAGTACATGAACGTAAAATGCAATTTCCTTGGGGGAATTAAATAACATAAAACCTTGCTACAAGCAAATCTACTAATGAACGAAGCCACTAGGATACAGTATGAACACCATGCATCTGTCCAGTCCAGTCACCATCAGTTAGACAATGGCTTTCACATTGTTGACCGGGTGTTCTCCAACTCCAGGTGACGTTAATAAGCGCTGTTACAAAGACAATAGGGCTTCTTTGGACTTAAGAGAACATAGGGTTCTGCCATCAAGGTGCCCAAGGTGCAATAATAATCAGGCCATCAGCATCCGTGACAACGATGACCCATATGAGCTTTAGAATTTGAGGTACCGAATTACTAAATATAGGTTTGGTTATGTAGATTAGGTTGGTTAGGTTTGAATAGACAAATTTATCATCCTTTCATTTCTTCGCCCTCGGTATCTATCAAAACAAACATGGCGTATCATTCAAACACTGCGATTTCGTTCATTAGTAAATTGGCTTTAGCAACTTTTTTGTTATTTTTGCCAGGAAAATCACATATTATGTTGATGTATTATAGTTTACAAAATCAATACAGTAAGTCCTCGTTATATGGTACAAATGAATTCCTGGAAACCTTACCGCAAATTAAAATTACCGTATACCAAACCCATTATAACATGTAATAATAGGATATGGCAGACGTACCTTCTCCCTGCTCTTTCCTCTTCAAAATATCTAGCGGATACCGTATCTGTGAAATTTTCTTACCATAAATAGAATCGTGGGTGGTATTTCTCAAATACCATAACTGTGAATTTACCAGATAAAGAATTACCATATAAGGAGGACTCACTGTAATTAATTTTCTATTATTATATTGCATAGGTGTGTTTACTTTCTTAAGTTTCTCACTTCTTTGTTTAGGTCTTTGTTAGTCTTCCATAGATCGTCAGTTTCCCGCCTCCATGAATTTTTCATAATTCTCATGTCCCTCTCTATGTCTATAACTCTACTAAAGAGCCTTCATTCATACCCACTAAATCCAGAGAAATGACCCTCATCGCCATTATCAAGTAGAAACCTTTTTGTGCCTCTTGGTGATCAAAAACCTACGTTTGTATTTTGCTTTGCCCTTGCGCTGGTAGATGTCTCTGGATACATGTTTACATTGTAACACAACGGACTTCCATGTTGTGGTTTCTCTGGCCCATCATCCTTTTCTTCTATTTCACTTCAATAATACACTATTTACGTTGTAAATTAATCATTCCAGGAATCCACGCACACTCCCCTCCCATATATCACACCCTAGGTATTTTATAATTGTATCACTGTTAAGAAGTTTCAGTTGTTTTTTTAAGTATTTCAGGAGTGCCAATATATGCATATTGTCACTATGACGAATGACTTGTGTTTGTGTGTGATTCACCATGGTCTTGGATCAGGTGTTGGACTTGTGATCAATAGCTATTTCCCTCCTGAAAGAGAGCTCATATATGACTGATCTATGGGTAATGCTGTGACCTTGCACACACAAATTGTCGGACTGACAGCTAAGATTGGAACTCTGGGAAAAAACACAATTTTTGAGGATTTTAGCGACAAGATAGTACAAGTATAGTATTAGTAGGGAAGGGAAAAGCTCGTGGTGTAGTGGGCAGGTTAAAAAAAAAAAAAAAAAGATGGGGAGGCATTATTGAAGAAAATGGAAGAAAATGAGGAGAGGAAAAAGCCTCAAACATCAGAAGGGGTGTAAACAATAAACGATGTGCGGAAGACACAGCTGATGTTGAACAAGTAAAGCAATTAAAGAGCATATAGATAACAGCAGCTCAATAGAAAGTGGAGATAAATATTTCTATGGATTTAATGAAGGAGATGACAACATCCCACAATTAGTAAGTCTAGAGGAAAAACTAACAAAAATTAACAAATCATGGGAGGTTAGGTTTAGTCAACTCACACAAATTACACAAAACAGTTTATTAATTGGAAGAACTAAAGGAGAATCAAAACCAAACTAAATAGAATTAAAAAGACAGTTAAAAGAAGTATAGGATGAGAATGAGGCATTAAAGAGGAATAATAAAGAGAATACAGAGTCCACAGCAAAAGAGGTAAGTGGTTGGAAAAAAATTCAGGATGATAAAATTGAATTTAGAGATATAGAGAAACAACAGATGAAGGAACACACTAAGGATACAGTTATTAAGGTGATGAGAGAGAAGGGGAATATAGTAAGAGACTTAGCAGATAAAAATAAATGTATTATTATATTAGGAATGGAAGAGAAGCATAATCCAAATAGGACTACAAGATAAAAGTAGGAAAAAGTAAACAAGGTATTAAAAATATTTCAAGAAGGTGAACAGGAAATAGAGAAATTAATTTAAGAAATATATAGACTAGGGAAATACAGTATAGACAAGACCAGACCAATTAAGGTTAAATTCAAGTCACAAATGACAGCAGAAAATGTCTTATCAAAAACAGGGAAACTAGCAGAAAGTGATCAGTATAAACAGGTATGGATAAAAAGAAAGATGAATAAAGAGGAATGAGAGGAAGAAAAAACAAAGAATCGAAGCTAAGGGTAAAAAATGAGAACAGAACAGAGTCAAAGAGAAATTCTATTGGAGAGTCGTGGATATGAAAGTGAGGAAATGGTTCATAGTAGAGAAAAACAGAAGGAAAACTGAAAACTGGATGGAGGTAACAGAAAATTTAAAGTGTTATTCACAAATATAGATGACTTAATAACAGGCTTGAATGAACTGAATGATTGCCTAGAGGAAAAAGAACTGGACATAATGGGAATTGTAGACAAAATTTGTGAATGACACTATTAATATTCTTATAACACCATCCTGTTTTCTGTTTACCTTCTGTTTTCTCTCCTATGAATCGTTTCCTCACTTTCATATCCACTACTCTCCAATAGAAATTCTCTTTGTCTGACTGTTCTGTTCTCGTTTTTTTCCCTTAGCTTCGATTCTTTGTTTTTTCTTCCTTTCATCTTTATTCATCTTTTTATCCATACCTGTTTATACTGATCACTTTCTGCTAGTTTCCCTGTTTTTGGTAAGACATTCTCTGCTGTTGTTTGTAACTTTAATTTAACCTTAATTGGTCTGGTCTTGTCTATACTGTATTCCCCTAGTCTATATATTTCTTAAATTTCTTTCCCTATTTCCTGTTCACTTTCTTGAAATATTTCTAATGCCTTGTTTACTTTTTCTTTCTCATCTCTTACTCTTGTAGTCCTATCAGGATTATGCTTCTCTTCCATTCGTAATATAATAATACATTTATTTTTATCTGCTAAGTCTCTTACTATTTTCTCCTTCTCTCTCATCACTTTAATAACTGTGTCCTTAGTGTGTTCCTTCATCTGTTGTTTCACTATATCTCTAAATTCAATTTTATCATCCTCCTGAATTTTTTTCCAACCACTTACCTCTTTTGCTATGGACTCTTTATTCTATTTATTATTCCTCTTTAATTCCTCATTCTCATCCTTTACTTCTTTTAACTGTCTTTTTAATTCTTCTATTTCTTTATCTAGGTTTTGGTTCTCCTTTAGTTCTTCCAATTTATCAACTCTTTGTGTAATCAGTGCAAGTTGGCTAAACTTAACCTCCCAAGATTGGTTCATTTTTGTTGGTTTTTCCTCTAGACTTGTTAATCAGGGGAGGTTGTAATCTCCTCCCTCATTAAATCCATAGAAATAATTATCTCCACTTCCTATTGAGCTGTTCTTATCTATATTTCTAATTTTAACCCCTTTACTGACTTGTTCAACTTCAGCTGTGTCATCTGCACATCTCTTGTTTACACCCCTTCTGACGTCAGGGGCCTGTTCCTCCCCTTCCTCATTTTCTTCCATTTTTCTCAATAATCCCTCCCCTTCTCCATTTTCTTCACCTTCCCACAACACCACGAGCTTCCCCCTTCCCGACTAATACAACACAGGTACTCCCTCATCGTTGAAATCCACGAAAATTGCATTTTTTCCCATAGTTCCAATCTTCGCCATCAATCTGACAATCGTGTGTGTGTGTGTGTGTGTCTACATGTGTAAATTGTACATGGCATATCTATGTATGATTTTGTTTTCAGTGCTGCCAGCACAGAAGTGTTTGTGCACTTAATTTTTGGGAGCACAAGTTACTCATGTAATCTAATGACAATAATACCAGTAATCATAAATATAATAATAATAATAATGATAATAATAAACAGCAATAAGTGTGTATAACTGAAACTAATATTTAGTACCCATTCATTGTACAGTAACGGAAAAAAAATGGTCCTCGAGTAAATAACGAATAGCCAAGGAGATTGTAACAACTGAGATGCCTGAGATTGCCAGTGAGATTGCTTCTCACTGAATGATAATAACTATATATTATCAACTAACCCTTATACTAATAACTGCTTGCCATGGAATGAGATGATTAGAACACTGTGATGCTGCCTGTATGCATAATGACTATGATGGTGGGGGTGATTGTACCTGACCTCATACCTGACTTGTATATCTATTGTAACAAGATTTATCTCAAAATCAGTGAAATGAGAAAACCTTTGCTTAGCTGCCCAATATGACAATCTATGACTAATGATCAGTGAACCACATCAAATTACACTGGATACTGCATGCTGACAAAGCCACCCAAGTCAGTATAATGTAATGGCTTGACATTTGGCTTGCTGAGTATAAAATGAGGTTTGGCAGATGAAGATAAACTGACTAAGGCTGATATGATTTACTTTATGTACGAAGATTGAATTGGTTTGAGTGTACCTGTTGTGATGTGATAATGGTCCTGATGTCCATGAAAGTGATAATGACAATGATGATGAACTGGAGTATGACTGGTTTGAGGTTCACTTGATTGCTAGACTGCTTTCTTGAGAAATCAATATAAGGAGAACACAAAATATGTCGAAAGAGACTGCGTAAGTGTTCTGAATTGCTGATGGCTACTACAAATGAATGGGCTAAATTACTAACTAATTCTAACTGTGAGGTAATCTAGGGTATAATTCTCTTGTTAGTCCATTCAATGACATCTAACCTCAAAGCTTCATGCACTCCGACAGCAGGAGGCTAAATATCACCAAATAAAACCTAACTCCCCTTGCTAGCAGCCTTGTGGAGAGGGAGGGCAATGGAGTCCCAAGCCTCCAGCCAGGGGCCACACCAAAGTCTCAAAAGGTCCAATGTCACTGCACATGTCTGGGGCTTTTATCTTTATTTTCCCACCCCTTCTGATGACAAGGACCCTCTCTGGCTCTTTACCATTTTTTTTTTTTTCTTTTGCTACATTATAGGAAATAAGTTTAATATAGTAATTTCAATATTAACATTACAATGGATACATACAAGAGGCATGGTAGTGCCTGTAAGGAACAAGGAGTGTGGGTAACAGAAAGGAATTCCCCCAGACTCCTTGGCCCAACATGCGTCCACTTCACTACAGCAGCTCCTTCTGCTTCTTTTATCTTGCCTCTTCCCTCCAAGGGTCTCTCTCACAAATGGGGCCCTTCTGCAATAGGATTGCTTCCAGCTAAGAAAATTTCTTCTATCTTGATGGTTCTTCTGTATCCTTCAACACATTACAGGAGCACTGCTGCTTTGCTGCTCCAAACAATGAACCCTTGCCCCATATACTTGTTTACCATGGCATGATTTTCTTTGCTACTTTTCCTGGTCGCAATCTTCTTTTAAGGAAAAGAGAGCCTGGTCATGCCACATCCTGTGCCATTAGTGCCACAAGGCAGTGAAGGCTAGAGGCCATGGGGAGCACAATTTGCCACATGTCATGAGGTATGTACAACTGGAGTGGGCCTCAGCCAAACTCCTTCAGTAGCTGCTTGACCACTATCAACAGTTAATGCTCGTCTTCGGAGAGTGAAGAAAAAAAAGCACCATTAGTTTCACAAATAAACCACATAAAATAAGCCCATAGTAGTTTTTACAGGCTTGAATGCTATTTTTGTGGTGTGGGGTAGTGTGTGTATGTACAACAGGAGGTGTGGGGCAGAGCGGTAACAGGGTGGCCACTGAACAGGATCCTGAGTTGATGTAAAGGAGGCAACACCCAGCCTGTCCCTAGCAGTCTGCCTTCCAGCACCCAGCCAGGAATCTCCAGCCTGTTCCCTTAACTATTCCAAAAGTTGCTGACATATTCTACTCCCTGACTGAGTTCTGGGCAGCAGCTGTGAGATGGTGGCTGCAGTTTCTCTTGCCTGAGTTATTGAGTTGAGCTTCAAGCTGTGAGTTGTACAGCTTGTCCACAACCCCACTTGCCAAGACCACAGTCTCTTAACAGTTCGGTACCACATTTTCACGGTAGTCTTTGTCAATGAGACACACACTAAAATGCATATTCAAATGATACTTGTATCCCCACAAAAGAGTGCAAATCCCACCTTTACAGTAACGAAGCCTCCAGTAATTTCAGGTAATCTTTCACATTGACAGTTCTTGTGTATCCATCCAGAAAACCAATGGAGCTCCTTCATATCTGAGTGAGATAATAGCAGAATATTTTATCTTGAACAACACCAATCCCTGCCCAGTCAACTTGAGCCTCTGACCTTTACCACTTCTCTTTAGCAAACATTGAATTCACTTCTGGTATGTGGAAATCAATACCCAGCAATGCACATACCCTAATTCTTCGTGATTGCACTTTGAGTAAATTATGAGGCGGAAGACTTGACCCTATACTCACACCGAGTCTGTGTGTGTGATAAAGAAAACATTGGTGACCTTAGCATCTTAATCATGGTTCTGTTCTACTCTTGTATCTATACAATTCTTTAACACTAAGACCATCAGTTACATTGCCTATAATTTAAATCATTCTTCTTATTCTTGTAATAACCATTTCTACATCCATTTTAGTGTTCAATATTGTTTTCTTCTGTTATGACCATTTTTTTTTCTCTCTTCTAAAGAGTACTCTTCCCAAACTTTCAATAAATGTTTCCACATACTGTACATTTAAGGTCTTTTATTCACTGCTCCAAACTTGTCCCTTCTGACTGCTTAATTCAACAATATTCCTTACAAATTTCTTCTGTTGGTCCTTCAGTTTAAGTTTATAAGAGGCTGTTGGGACTGGGCAGGGAAATGTGTGAAATAAATGTTGGAGTGTGTGGTCCCGTTCCCCCGTTCCTTCCGTGACAGTGACCCGTTACACAGCATTGCAAGGAGTAGCGGGAGCAGGGTTGGGGATGGGGCAGCTTTGACACAGGTACTCGACCAGGTACTCAAACACCAATCAAGGGCCTGCAAAAAAGAAAAGAAAAGGAAAAAAAAAGGGGAAAAAAAGAAAAGAAAAGAAAAAGAAAAGAAAAGAAAAAAATCATGTCAAGTAATTTTATCACTATATCTGTCATCATACTCAACATTTGTCAAAGCAGTTAGTTCTAAATGGTCAAGAGTACTTAATAAAATAATGATAAAAATAAATAGATAAATAAGTATATATTAGGTTATCTACACAGAAAACAGAGAGCACTTTATACTATACTGTCCTACACTCACTCCAGACAGCTCCACGAAATCTCTTTGAGTGACTTTTGGGCTGATTTGGTGGCCGTAGCCAGTTTCCTTGGGGGGGTGCAGGTCCCCTACAAGAGAGAACCAGACTGACCAATATCTACATTCATGCATTTTAACGACACAATCTCAGGCTGGAATGCAACATTTTCTTACAATCCTATCTGTACACCTGTCCACTCACTAATCCTGTCATTCCTCACTTTTGTCATATCTTGTAACTCCATCCATAGTCCTTAAGCACCTCATTTCCATTGCCTCCACTATTCCTTCCACTCTTGCATTCATCACCCATGCCTCATCATAACAGCCAGCTTCTCAAAACACTACTTTTTTTAACAGATGAATAATTTTATAGTTAAACAGGCCTTTTAATAAAGAACTGATGACATTCTGACTATATCATTAAAGCCATCATCATCAATTGTCAGCATGTGCTAACAAGCATGTTGTTTCACTGCAAGCTACTGTCCAGCCAACTTTTCCACTCCAAGCAACTCTCAACAGGTTTGATTAACTTGTCCCAGCCATGAATTCTGTGGGCATCCCTTTAGTCTCCTCCATTAAAGAGTTGTCTCTTGTGGAAACAACCATGTGAGTGGGATCAACATCAGAGAAACGTACCACATGTCCACATAGCTAGAATTGACATTTATGAATTGTCAGTAACAGACCCAAAATGAGTCTCACAGTACAGTCTCTGGTTTGATACAAAATTATTCCAATAATACCCCATGATTCACTGAAGGCACTTAGTACCAAAGACATTGAGATGCCACTTCAAATCAACATTCAATGTCCATGTCTCATAGCCATAGAGCACAACAGGGAGCACAAGTGACTTAAAGACTCGGATCTTAGTCCTGCATATATATTGACAACAACACATGCTCTGGTTGAGTGTGTCCTTTAACACCATGGGCAATGTCAATCCTTTGAAATATTTCCTGACATGACCCACCAGTGTTATGCACTACACTACCAAGGTATGTGACACTTTCCAAGATTTAAATGCCCTAGCCATGTGTATGGGCAGACTGAACTGTGTCACCCAGTAAGCCCCCAAACACATGAACCTTGGTCTTGCTCCAGGAAACCTGCACTCCAAACAGTTTTGCCTCCCTGTGCAGTGACTCAAGGGACACTAGGACCTCCATTCAGCAAGAAGAACAGATGATCCGCAATAACAATGATCAACAATTCAGTAAATACCCAGTCCATGTAGGTGTTGAGAAGTGGCAAGGACACATTCTTGCCTCAATCCTGAATCAACAGGAAAGAAGCTGGACATGCCTCCTCCACACTTTACAGTATTCTCTGTCCCACAGTCCCTCACAAGTCAATAATTCTCACAGGAAATTCATGGATCCCCAGAAGATCCTTGAACACTGCACAACGCACAAAGACAAACACTTTCAATCGACTAAGCCGCAAGAAACTCCTGTTGAAATTCATGTCAGTGCTTCACAAAAACATGAATCATTATTTTCTGATCAGATGTTGACTTATCTGGTGTAAACCTTGAATGTTCAGGCCTCTGAAACTTTAGCAGACATGAATGAACTAGTGTAAGTAACAGATGGGCAAGCACCACACCACGCACACTGAGCAGCATACTACTATGGTAGTTGTTGCAGTCCTGCCAGTCCCCTTTCCCCTTCCAGATAGGAATGACCAGACCCTTTTTCCAATCAGAGTGAATGGTAC
The DNA here is from genome assembly GCF_046742065.1 of Oratosquilla oratoria. Classification (NCBI taxonomy): domain Eukaryota; kingdom Metazoa; phylum Arthropoda; class Malacostraca; order Stomatopoda; family Squillidae; genus Oratosquilla; species Oratosquilla oratoria. The sequence continues at coordinate 1,179,463 of NC_134799.1, forward strand.
TAGAATGTCACAGTAGGCAGTACTGCATGCAACCCCCAAATCATGGGCTCATCTCCAGCTTTCTGCAAATCTGCACTTACATTGTAGATGCCAGCTGTCTTTCCACCCTTCAAATTACAGCTTCTGTGACCTTATCAAGGAGAGCAGAGATGTGTCTATATTAGTGAACCAGCAACTGCCATCCGAACACCTGTGAGGGAAAGCTGTTCATTTGGAGGGTCACCCATGAGCAATTGTTCAAAGTATTTGGCAAAGGGATTGCACCCCTCTTCACCTGATACTAACTGCCCAACAACTGTTTGGACTAAGCTCCTCTAGGTCACAGATATGGAGACAAATTTCTTCAGGTCTCAATAAGCAGGCCAGAGTTCATTTGCATTAAAACGCCCCTCAACATCTTCAGTAATTCCCCTGATGTACCTTTCTTTATCCTTCTTCATGACAGCTCTAGTCCCGAGTTTCCAAATCCTGTATTGGTCCAAGTTCCCATCCATTCTAGCAGCATGGCCCAAATGTATATTCTCCAGTGACACCACACTACTCCTTGACCTTGAAAGCTCTCCAATGCACTCTTCAGTGGCTTTAAGAATTTCGTGTTTAACCCCTTCCATACGGTGACGCCTACGTTGGCGTCATGAGGAGCAAGTGGGTACGCAAGGATGCCGATGTCGGCGTCTTGATTATACATATTGTAGTTGTACCTGCGTGACCCCCATACTCTGTAAACTGGCTTCATCATATTTTCTATGGTTATCAAAATTCATGGGTGAAAGAGAACGAGCAATACAGCAGTAACTTTATTTTTTATAATGCGCGTATTATGACGCAACATCGTACGTCTGGCAGCTAATGCTGCCCGCGAGATTTTGGCCCACATTGAAGGGGTTAAAAATTTCATATTTAAAGGTTTCCTACAATTCCTCATGGTCCTCGAGACTGCCAAGTACTTTACACTGATCAGAGATTGCTACTACATACTTCTTGGCACACACATCTTCCCTGAGTTCTTCCAGATGAAAGACATGGGTGGGTTAAATCTCAGGATTCTCCTGGATTTGATATGCAGTCCGAGTGTTGCAACCACAAATCTATGATCAATTCCAAAGAATTCTGCCCTCTGATAAACTCTACAGTTCTGTAGGATCTTCCAATAAGTACTAACAAGTATCTTATCAATTTCCTTGACCATTTCTATGGCATTGCTATATCAAGTCCATTGGTGTGGGTCTTGTCTCTGGCACCAAGAATCCCCAATCCTCAAGTCATCCAAACTTTACAAGAGTCAGGAGAGAACTGTTAATGGTCCTTGTTCCAGAACCATTGAGGCCAAAACATATTTCATAGCCAGCTCTGTTGGTGCCAGTAATTGCATTGAAGTTGTCTAAAACTTGTGTGTCTTGTGGCAGTCACTGGTTAACCATAGTCAAGCTTGGCATAGAATATTTTCTCAAAGATTGTATCCCTCAATAGGAGTACACACTGCAAGGAGATGAACCCCAAGGTGTGCTTCAGCCTCACCAGCATCACACACTCATCAACTGTAGTACCCTTTAGAAGAGCATGCTGTAGTCGGCTAGTTATGCCTAAAGCCTCTCACAAGGTGCGCCCCATCTGTGTGGCCTGACCAGAAGTTGGTGTAACCCACACTACTTATCACTCCACTTCCTGGTCTTCTCTCTTCTGAGAGATCCACTACATCCAATCTAAGCTTCCTAAACTCCTCCAATATAAAGGGTAGTCAATCGTTCTTGTTAAGAGCAAGAATGTTCCAGGTGCCCACACAGTGAACCCATTGGAGGTTCACTACAGGCCTGGCTTAACCCCTTCAATACGATGACGCCTACATAGGCATCATGAGGAGCTAGTGGGTACGCGAGGATACCGATGTCGGCGTCTTGATAATATTTTTTGTAGTCGTACCTGCGTGACCCCCATACTCTGTAAACTGGCTTCATCATATTTTCTATGGTTATCAAAATTCACTGGTGAAAGAGAACACGCTATATAAGCGGTACTTCATTTTATTTTTTATAATGCGAGTATTATGACGCAACATCGCACATCTGGCAGCTAATGCTGCCTGCGAGATTTTGGCCTGTAGTGAAGGGGTTAACATGTTTGTCCCTCATCTGAAACAATCTGGCAACCCATACAGCTTGGTGATTTTTACAGGGGCAGGTTGCAAAAGCCTGCCCACACCATAAATGTCAAATATGGTTGCCATGCGCATACATCAATGATTCACCCTCCCACACCCCCACCCACCAAGCTTAACGAGGGGAGGCTAGGAACTGGAAATACATATTAACCCAATAGTCCCAAGGGTTATGGGAGAGTATACACACACACACCACCTTGACATTGGGGGAGACAGCTTGTGTGGTGTTGGCCTTGGCAGTAGCTGCTGGACTTAGGGTGTGCCTAACCCAAACATTCAAGTCAGGCAGCTCTGTGAATTTAGCTCTCTTAGCTAAGAAGGGCCACCCATCTTGGCCTGAATAAAGGACCAAAGAGACATGTTCCACCTAAGTACAGCCACAACACTGTGACATCACTCAGCCTCCAGGTCTCTAATCTCCAAGCCCTGCAGGTTTGCTACGTATGGCAAATATGTGGGTTAGTGACCCATAAAGGATCACTGCCCATTAAGTTCATAATGACATCAGTTAAAGCAATTCATACTGATTGCTAGTATTTAATTAGTAGTGTGCAACTAAGGTAATTAACACTACCACAAACATGATCATAACAGCCAACATCTTGAAACAGTTTTCCCATTGGTGAATAATTCAACAGTTCAATAGTAAGGTTATATATATTAATATATGCAGCAATTTATTCAATATAGCAGCACCCAAAGTGCTTTAACTATGTCAATCACAGATAAAAATTAGATTGGGCAAAACTAAGTCGCATTAAACAAAATATAATTAGCTGTATTAAAAATTAACATCAGTCAACTTATCTAAACACTGCTTTTTTCAGTTAAATAATTCTACAGTTAAACAAGGCCTTTAATGAAGTACTGTAAACTAACAGAACATGATCTGAAGTGCTTACACCATGTTGACCATGGATAAATAATCAATAGTGCAAGTGAGGCATACATCAAACCAGTATTTATTAGTAGCATCTCATAGGAACATGATAAAAAAGCCAACTCATCTAAACACCACATAGCTGAATAATTTTATAGTTAAGTTGAACTTTTAGTACAGAAATGAGCAAGTTTTCACTGCATTATCAAAACAGTTGGCATAATCCAAGGGCAAACATAATTTTCTTCAAATATTTCAAAATTATGGCATCTGAAGTGTTTCAACCATATTGGTCTATTAATATTTCATTAGTAGTGTATCAATAATAACACACTATCAAAACAGTATGTAATTAGCAGTATAAAAAGAAACATTATCATGATGCCAAACTTAACAAACAAAACTACTTTCTTCATCATTCAATAATTTTACAGTACAATGGGCCTTTTGGAACTGATCACAAGCACCTGATGTTGTCCTGCAAGAACTATTTGTAAATTGTGATTACTGTAGTTTCCTTCCAATGATAAAACATCACATAGCTACTGATTTTAGTACGTTTATTTTCTTGTTGATTTCCACGGTGAGCTCTTTGATAATTAATAGACATACCTTAGTTGTATTATACGGGAAGGGAGCTATGCTCGTGGTGACCCATCTTTGTATCTTTCAGCATCAAGTTTTTTCTTAAAATCTTGAATAGGGTTTGCACACACTGTTTCTTAATTTAGATTATTCAGTGTGGGAAGTTTTTTTTTCACACTTTCTTAATTTAGTTTATTCAGTGTGGGAATTTTTTTTTTTTTTAACTCCAAGCGGTGACTCAATTATACTTATACCTAAGCATCTTTTAGTTGGTTCTTTTTCCTGATATCCTTCATTTTTTCCTTCCATTTTTGTAAATGATCGTAAAAAAAAATAATGTAAGCATCTTTAAGTTGGTTCTTTTTCCTTATATCCTTCATTTTTTCCTTCCATTTTTGTAAATGATCGTAAAAAAAAAAAAAAAATGATACAAAGACAGTTACATTGTCGGTCACTCAAGCTAAGCAACTCCCTTCTCGTTTTGTGTAAACATCTAGGTAAGGGTTGGTTGGTTCCAAAATCGTTTGTCGGTGAATCGCTAGTTAGCAGTCCGGAGCATGTTCTCAATACAGGTAAACGTCGACTTACGATGGCATTAGGTTTCGATAGAGCCATCGTAAGACGATCTCATCGTAAGTCGATCCCCACTCTGTTCCGTGGTCACTGTACCTAGCCTACCTGTATATTAACCACCAGAGATACTGAATATAGCCTATTAAACATGTACAGTAGTTTATTTAATTATTTTCATCCTTTTTACCATATTCAAACACTATAATATGTATTTTCAGTACGGAACTTAAATCTCGCGGGCAGCAGCCAATGCCAGCCGTACGACGTGACGTAATAATACTCGCATCATAAAATATAGTCACCGCTTATATCGATCGTTCTCTCTTTCACCCGCGAATTTTGAAAACCACAGAGAATGAATCATTTGAGAGAATGTAAAAACACAGGGGCGACTACAATAAATATAATCAAGACGCCGATATGGCAGCGTCGCGAATCCACTTGCTCCTCATGACGCCTACGTGTGCGGCACCGTATGGAAGGGGTTAAATTATCATATCGTCGTCGTCGTCATCGTAAAGTCGAACAATCGTAAGTCGCGGCCATCGTAAGTCGACGTTTACCTGTATGTCTTGCTTCGATCGCTGCCCATGTATGGGTTGAAGGTCATGCGAGTATCAAAAGCGAGGTCTACGATTTTTTTTATTCTTTTCTAATGGAAGGATTTGGCCATTCATTTTATGAGAGGATTGTTATTATTTGTATCATTATCATTATTATTTTTCTTTACTTCATGGTTGTCTGAAGTAATTATCTGATGATTTCTGTGAGGAAATCCTTGACTCTATTCATCCTAAGTCATTGTTCTAACTTGGAGGTATGTTTAGGAGTCCTCAGATCATCCACTCATGCGAGGGCCATGTTGGCATGGAGAGATCACATATGAAGAAGTTAAAAGTGCAGGTGATGGCATAACACCTTGAGGATTCCAATGTGCAGTCTTTTAATCCAGAAAATTGTGTTCATTTGGGTTACTCTGCACTATCTACCAGCGGAAAGATTTGTTAGCCATTTCTTGTCATCGTTGTGGATTTCGGTCTCCACAATGATAATTCTGGATTGTGCCTGAGAATGTGATCACATGCTTTATTTCTAATGCCACCATCGCTGTTCTTAAATCCTTCTAAAACTTATGTGATATTTGTGGGAGTGGACAGATTAGCCGAGCTTCTTTCTGCAATTAATCTTTCATTCATCTTGGTTGTAGTGTCAGAAGCTAAGTTTTCTGATAATTTGTTTGATTCTAATAAAGGGCTGCTATGGTGTGCCTGTGACTGTACGCTGCTGGTCCAGATTAAGAATGAGGCTAGGAAGGAGGTTTGATGAATTTGCAGCAATCACCAAGAAACCCAGGATTCTTTGCTGAACTCATAGCAGTACACCATTTCCCACCTCAGTACAGAGATATGGCCTTGGGAGGCTGGTACTTGGTCACTAGATAAGTCCCACAAACTCATCATACTACTTTCCAACAATGCTCCCTTACTTTATAAATTATATCTATCACCCTCCCCCAACATAACGAGGTTACTGCTCTCCTACACCTACAATTAACCAGACACAAAGACCAATTTCACATGCCCTACATGTACAAAACTATGCACACACACACACACACCAAACACAATACATGCCACTTTTGGTTCCATCTCACGTACTCTACACTCAAAGCCGTACAAAAAGAACTGGATCTGCATTTATCACACAAAACATTTACCCAAAAACACACCAACACAAAAACATACTCTAGACTACAAATAAACATTGACATAATCTCAAACAAACACACACACAGCTGCATTTCCTGCATGAATATAGCATTTACAAAGCTCATCCAAGAAACAAAAATGACACCACATTTTACACTACTTATATTCACTATTACATAATAATAGGGGAAGACAATACACTAAACAATGGTTGACTCCAACACTGACACAAAACATAAAAAAATGAGAGGTAATATAACCTCAATCAAATAAAAAATAAAGAAAAATTATATCATAAAAATTATTTACATACTACCCACTCCATCAACTTTTCACGGTATCCCTAAACTCCAATATCATACCTTGCTAATACCACATACTGGCAAGATCTGAAACAACAGCAACTAATCTGGCTTAACAACACAAACAGCATACTAAAAAGGACATAAAATACTAAAACAACTCCCTAACCTAAACCTAATAAATTCCAGCAACCACTCCATAAGATTTCTTCAACATATTCAATAATCAACATCCTGACATAACAATGTGCTCACCCTCCCTCCACTTATGAAACCATACAATACCTCCCCTCAGACCACTTCCCAATGTAGGTTACTATAAAACTAGATGAGAAAATAGGATCTGCATACAAGAAAACATTCACAAACTACAAAAAATCAAATTGGCAAGACTACACTGCAAGCTAATAGAAAAAATACAACTCCATAGCAAAGAGAAATAAATTAAAAACCAAACATGGTCAAACATAATCAAATTTCTGTGACAAAAAGACTGTACAATACTGCAAGTAGCAATATTCTCACCCATGTTCTCCTCACAAATTATGTACCAGCACCAGAATCACACCTACAACCAATACACTCACCTATGCAGATGATTTGACAATTATAACCCAGCCATGAAACACCAAAATAGCAGCTATGAGTACCCAAGCCTACTTTGACACACAATAGCAATGGATCAGAGATAATAGAAAGGAATCCTCACTCTTCTACAAAGAATTCATAAGAAACACTTTTGACAAGTTTTCTATACCATGGTTCCTAACAATCAGCAAAACATAAGACACTCTACACAAAATAAATAAAAGAGTAACAATAGGTTGTCCTAAAACCACCCCAGTAGGACACCTGTACAAACTAAAATTGTCATTGCAGAGTATCACATGACAATGATAGTTACACAATTCTATGCTACAGCCCTCCCCCCACTCAATCTCATTATATTACACAGCAATAACAGCTCAAAGTAAAATTTCAACATCCCTACAGCTTACTACTCAAACATATACAACATTTTACCACCTACACAACACAATACATCCACACATTCACAACCTGATCCTGAAACAAGCTCTTAAGACACACCATCAAATTCAATACTTCAACAAAACTCCTTGACATCAGCCCCACCCAAAAATCCCTCCCATGAGAAGCAAGAACCACACAAACAACTGCAATCATACATCATCCAGCTCTAAGACAGTGCCAACACAGAATAAGCTTAACCACAGAATCAAACTGCCCTAGCCACTCAGATGACACTGAAGACTTCATCCTACAATACCCCATACTAACATTATATATATATATATATATATACATATATATATATACATATATATATATACATATATATATATACATATATATATATACATATATATATATACATATATATATATACATATATATATATACATATATATATATACATATATATATACATATATATATACATATATATGTATATATATATATGTATACATATATGTATATATATGTATATGTATATATGTGTATATATATATATATATATATACATATATATATATATATATATATATATATATATATATATATATATATACATATATATATATGAAGTGGGTGGGAAGAGGAAAGACTGGAGTCTCATTCCAAGTTTTATTCTTGCCTAGTTTTGCCCCCCCAAAAAATCAAAAGAATATGCTACTGGGCTAGAAGTGGCATATATATACGCATGCATACCTTTCCAAGTGTAAAGGAACCCATATGTTACAATGACAGAGGAATTAATTAAATGGTAGTCGAAATTAGTAATAAATTAATAACAATTTGCCAAGAAAACAAAAAATGTGCCAAACAAATTTCATTCTTATACTATTTTTCTTTTGTCATTATTATTTCCTTTCTTTTCTAATAATACTATTTTCCTTGTGAAATTGTTAATTATTTATTACTAATTTCCACTACCATCTAAATAATTTCTCTGTCATTGTAACATACGAGCTCCTTTACACTCGGAAAGATATGCACACATATGTATACGCCACTTCTAGCCTGTGGCAATATTCTTTTGAAAAAGGCTTGTAGCAAAACTAGTCAAGAATAAAATTCAGAATAAGACTCCAGTCTTTCCTCATCCAACCCACTTCAACTTGTCAGAATGTCTCAACATATAAACATATGTACTGTATGCATGTGTGTGTGTGTATTTACCTAGTTGTATTTACCTAGTTGTATTTTACGGGAAGGGGAGCTATGCTCGTGGGGTCCCGTCTTCATATCTCATTTTATCTAAACTATTTTTAAATTCATGTATTGTTTTTGCACACACCACTTTCTCATCTAACTTGTTCCAACTGTCTATTGCTCTGTGAGGAAAGCTGTTCTTTTTAAAATCTCTTCTATAGCTGTCTTTTTTTATTTTCTTTCCGTGTCCTCTTGTATTTCTGTCATCCCATTTTATCAGATTCTCTCTATCAGTAATTTCTATGCCTTTCATGATTCTGTAAATAGCTATCAAATCTCCTCTCTCTCTTCTTTGCTCTAGTGTCTGTAGTTTAAGTTTTTGTAGTCTCTCTTCATATGATAGTTTTGAGAGTGTTGGTGCCAGTTTTGTAATTGCTCTTTGTATTCTTTCAAGTTTTTTTATACATTTTTTTGTACTTGGTGACCATATCGTTGCTGCATATTCCAATCTTGGTCTTATCAGGGTGATTAGGATTTTCCTCACCATTTCTTCATCCAGGTATGTAAATGCCACTTTGATTGTTCTTATTAAATTATAAGTTTCTCCAAAAATCTTATTTATATGCTTCTCAGGTGACATATTATTCATAACAATGACTCCCAGTTCCTTCTCATTTTCTACTTTTTTTATTCCTTCTTTTCCCAAATTATATGATCCTGTTATTCTGTTTTTGCTTTTTCCAAATTCCATTATACTACACTTTTTTGTATTGAACTCCATCTCCCACTTCCTACTCCATTCTTGTACTTTATTTAGATCTCTCTGTAGTGATTCACAATCTTCTTCAGTTTTCACTCTTTTCAGTAATTTTGCATCATCTGCAAAGAAGCTCATATAGCTTTCAATTCCTTCATCCATATCATTAATATATATAGCAAACATTATTGGGGCCAGAACTGTTCCCTGCGGGACACCGCTTATTACTTCATTCCATTTTGAGTGCTGATCTCTTATCACTACTCTCATTTTTCTTTCTTGCAAAAAGTCTTCCATCCAATTTAGCAATTTACCTTGTATTCCTCCTTCATATTCTAATTTCTTAAGCAACTTCTTATGTGGTACTTTGTCAAAAGCTTTTTTTAGGTCTAGAAATGCACAATCAGCCCATCCATCTCTTTCTTGTATTATATCTATTAGCCTTGAATAGAAACATATTAAATTGGTGACGCATGATCGTCCTTGTCTGAATCCAAATTGCCTTGGATTTAGTACGTTGTTTTTTTCCAAGTATTTTACCCATCTACTTTTGATAATTCTTTCACATATTTTTGCTATTGTACTTGTTAGAGAGACTGGTCTATAGTTGGTAGGTTCTTCTTTATTTCCTCCTTTATATATAGGTACTATATTTGCTTTTTTCCAATCTTCTGGAACTTTTCCTTCTTTTAAGGAACTGCTTATTATGCTATGTATTTTGTCTGCCAGTTCATTCCTGCATTCTTTCAGAATCCAGTTTGCTATTTCATCTGGCCCATGCGATTTTCTGACATCAAAATTACCCAAGTGTGTCAATATTTCATTCTTTGTTACTTCTATTTCTTCCATAGGGGGGACTTTTTCCTTCCACTCAATCTCTTCAGGTTGTATATTTTCCCTTGTAAACACTGATTTAAAATGTTTGTTCATAATTTCTGCCATTTCCATTTCCTCAGTGTATTCAACTCCTCCTTGTCTTAATTTCTCTAAGTCTTGTTTGTTTTTCAGTTTATTGTTTACAAATCTGTAGAATAGTTTTGGTTGATCTTTACACTTTTCTATAACATCTTTTTCATATTTTCTTTTTTTCTCTCTGCACTTTTGTACATATTCATTTCTATAACCAGTATATATTTTCCATTTTTCAGGTCTTCTGTCTTTTTTCCATCTGGTCCAGGCTTTGTCTCTTTTGTCCTTTAACTCCCTACAACTTTTGTTGTACCAGCATTTTACATATTCTTTTTCTTGTTTTTGTCTTGGGACATACTTTTCCACTCCTTTTTTGTAAATTTTTGTCAAAATATTCCATTTCTCTTCCACTGTTGTTTCTTCTTTGTATATTTCTTCCCAGTTTTCTTGTTGGAAGAATTCTCTTATTTTATCAAAGTTTGTTTTTTCATACATCATTCTTCCTTTTCTATATTGTTCATTTCTTTTCATATATTTTTCTTCATTAAGTTCCAGTTCAATCAATATGTGGTCACTTTTACCTATTGGTGTTTTATATTCAATCTTGTCCACTATTCTAGGTTCAGATGTAATTATTAAGTCTAGCCTCGATGGTTCTTCTTCATTTCTATACCTAGTGTTCTCTTGTATCCATTGTGTCATTGAATGGTCAGTAATCATCTCAAGTAGAGCATTTCCCCATGAGTCATCACCACTCTTTACTGTCATTTCTTCCCAGCAGATTTCTTTGCAATTAAAGTCGCCCATCATAACTATTCTTCCTCCGTCTTCCATTATTTTAGTTAATGCTATCTTTGTGTCCTCTAACATACTTTTATGTTCACTCTCCTCCCATGAGGCTGTTTTCGGAGGCACATAACTGATCACAAATTTTTCTCTTCTTATCTCGGTCTTCCACTTCTATCATAATCATCTCTACTGTATTCTTTCCATATATGACACCTTTCACGTTTATATCCTTCTTAGTCAGGAACATAACTCCACCCCCTTGTTTTTTCTCTCTGTTTCTAATCCAATAATTGTATGTATCATGTCCTACACTGTTGGGTGGTAGTGGGCCTTTTAATTTTGTTTCTACAATTCCCATTATGTCCGGTTCTTTTTCTTTCAAATAATCATTCAGTTCATTCAATCCTGTTATCAATCCATCTATATTTGTGTAAGACACTCTTAGTTTTCTGCCACTTCCATTGTATTCTCTGTTTCCCTTATGTTTTTCTTTAGTATGTCGAACTGCTTTATTTTCATGTTCACTACTCTCCAATAGAATCTCTCTTTCTCTGACTCCGTTCTTTCCTCGTTTTTTGCCTTAGCTTCAATTCTTTTCTGCTTTTCTGCCTCTCTTTCCTCCTTATTCATTTCTCTTTTTATCCATACCTTTTTATATTGATCATTTGTTGCTAGTTTCCCTGTCTTGGATAGAATTTTCTCTGCTGTTGTTTGTGACCTGAATTTAATCTTAATTGGTCTGGTCTTATCTGTACTATATTTTCAGAGTCTGAATTTTTCCTCAATTTCCTTTATAATTTCTGGTTCATCTTCCTGGACTAATTTTAATAAACTGCTTACTCTTTCATTTTCCTCCTTGATTCTTGCAGTTCTATCTGGGTTATGTTTCTCTTCCATTCCTAATATAATTATACATTTCTTTTTGTCAGCTAATTCTCTTACTATATTCTCCTTCTGTCTCATCACTTTAATAACTGAGTCTTCATTATGTTCTTTCAATTGCTGTTTGACTATGTCAGTGAATGAAACCTTATTCCCTTCTTGAGTTATTCTCCAATTTTTAGCTTCTGTAGCTAGTTTCTCTCTGTTTTCATTACTATTCTTCTTCAATTTCTCATTCTCCTCCTTTACATTTCCTAACTGTCTTTTTAGGTCCTCTATTTCTTCAGTTAAGTTTCTGTTAGCCTTCTCTAGTTGTTCCAACCTTTCAATTCTTTGAAAAATGGAGTCTACGTTACCTAACTTACGCTCCAAGTCCTCGATCACCTTATCAACTCTCTCCTCTAGTCTTATCAGTCGGGGGGGGGGGGGTTGTGTCCCCCCCACCCTCTTTAAATCCCTGGAACATATTCTCGTCACTTTCTTCTGTATTGCTCCTCTCTATACTTCTAATCTTTACATTTTTATTAGACATTTGATCCTCGCTAAGTCTTTTGTTTACCTTCCGCTTGTCTGGCTGGTCAAAGTCTACTCCCTCCTCATTTCCTTCCATTTCCCTCAGTAATCCCTCCCCTTTTCCTCTTTCCCTACGTTCCCACTACTCCACGAGCAATTTCCCCCCCACCCTGCAAAAACACTAGGCACTTCTCTTTGCGTTGGGATCCACAGACTTCACTTTTCTTCAGAACGTCTTCTAAGCCGTCCATTCGTTGAAGTGTGTATTTACCTAGTTGTATTTACCTAGTTGTATTTTACGGGAAGGGGAGCTATGCTCGTGGGGTCCCGTCTTCATATCTCATTTTATCTAAACTATTTTTAAATTCATGTATTGATTTTGCACACACCACTTTCTCATCTAACTTGTTCCAACTGTCTATTGCTCTGTGAGGAAAGCTGTTCTTTTTAAAATCTCTTCTATAGCTGTCTTTTTTTATTTTCTTTCCGTGTCCTCTTGTATTTCTGTCATCCCATTTTATCAGATTCTCTCTATCAGTAATTTCTATGCCTTTCATGATTCTGTAAATAGCTATCAAATCTCCTCTCTCTCTTCTTTGCTCTAGTGTCTGTAGTTTAAGTTTTTGTAGTCTCTCTTCATATGATAGTTTTGAGAGTGTTGGTGCCAGTTTTGTAATTGCTCTTTGTATTCTTTCAAGTTTTTTTATACATTTTTTTGTACTTGGTGACCATATCGTTGCTGCATATTCCAATCTTGGTCTTATCAGGGTGATTAGGATTTTCCTCACCATTTCTTCATCCAGGTATGTAAATGCCACTTTGATTGTTCTTATTAAATTATAAGTTTCTCCAAAAATCTTATTTATATGTTTCTCAGGTGACATATTATTCATAACAATGACTCCCAGGTCCTTCTCATTTTCTACTTTTTTTATTCCTTCTTCTCCCAAATTATATGATCCTGTTATTCTGTTTTTGCTTTTTCCAAATTCCATTATACTACACTTTTTTGTATTGAACTCCATCTCCCACTTCCTACTCCATTCTTGTACTTTATTTAGATCTCTCTGTAGTGATTCACAATCTTCTTCAGTTTTCACTCTTTTCAGTAATTTTGCATCATCTGCAAAGAAGCTCATATAGCTTTCAATTCCTTCATCCATATCATTAATATATATAGCAAACATTATTGGGGCCAGAACTGTTCCCTGCGGGACACCGCTTATTACTTCATTCCATTTTGAGTGCTGATCTCTTATCACTACTCTCATTTTTCTTTCTTGCAAAAAGTCTTCCATCCAATTTAGCAATTTACCTTGTATTCCTCCTTCATATTCTAATTTCTTAAGCAACTTCTTATGTGGTACTTTGTCAAAAGCTTTTTTTAGGTCTAGAAATGCACAATCAGCCCATCCATCTCTTTCTTGTATTATATCTATTAGCCTTGAATAGAAACATATTAAATTGGTGACGCATGATCGTCCTTGTCTGAATCCAAATTGCCTTGGGTTTAGTACGTTGTTTTTTTCCAAGTATTTTACCCATCTACTTTTGATAATTCTTTCACATATTTTTGCTATTGTACTTGTTAGAGAGACTGGTCTATAGTTGGTAGGTTCTTCTTTATTTCCTCCTTTATATATAGGTACTATATTTGCTTTTTTCCAATCTTCTGGAACTTTTCCTTCTTTTAAGGAACTGCTTATTATGCTATGTATTTTGTCTGCCAGTTCATTCCTGCATTCTTTCAGAATCCAGTTTGCTATTTCATCTGGCCCATGCGATTTTCTGACATCAAAATTACCCAAGTGTGTCAATATTTCATTCTTTGTTACTTCTATTTCTTCCATAGGGGGGACTTTTTCCTTCCACTCAATCTCTTCAGGTTGTATATTTTCCCTTGTAAACACTGATTTAAAATGTTTGTTCATAATTTCTGCCATTTCCATTTCCTCAGTGTATTCAACTCCTCCTTGTCTTAATTTCTCTAAGTCTTGTTTGTTTTTCAGTTTATTGTTTACAAATCTGTAGAATAGTTTTGGTTGATCTTTACACTTTTCTATAACATCTTTTTCATATTTTCTTTTTTCCTCTCTGCACTTTTGTACATATTCATTTCTATAACCAGTATATATTTTCCATTTTTCAGGTCTTGTCTTTTTTCCATCTGTTCCAGGCTTTGTCTCTATTGTCCTTTAACTCCCTACAACTTTTGTTGTACCAGCATTTTACATATTCTTTTTCTTGTTTTTGTCTTGGGACATACTTTTCCACTCCTTTTTTGTAAATTTTTGTCAAAATATTCCATTTCTCTTCCACTGTTGTCTCTTCTTTGTATATTTCTTCCCAGTTTTCTTGTTGGAAGAATTCTCTTATTTTATCAAAGTTTGTTTTTTCATACATCATTCTTCCTTTTCTATATTGTTCATTTCTTTTCATATATTTTTCTTCATTAAGTTCCAGTTCAATCAATATGTGGTCACTTTTACCTATTGGTGTTTTATATTCAATCTTATCTACTATTCTAGGTTCAGATGTAATTATTAAGTCTAGCCTCGATGGTTCTTCTTCATTTCTATACCTAGTGTTCTCTTGTATCCATTGTGTCATTGAATGGTCAGTAATCATCTCAAGTAGAGCATTTCCCCATGAGTCATCACCACTCTTTACTGTCATTTCTTCCCAGCAGATTTCTTTGCAATTAAAGTCGCCCATCATAACTATTCTTCCTCCGTCTTCCATTATTTTAGTTAATGCTATCTTTGTGTCCTCTAACATACTTTTATGTTCACTCTCCTCCCATGAGGCTGTTTTCGGAGGCACATAATTGATCACAAATTTTCTGCTCTTCTTATCTCGGTCTTCCACTTCTATCATAATCATCTCTACTGTATTCATTCAATATATGACACCTTTCACGTTTATATCCCTCTTAGTCAGGAACATAACTCCACCCCCTTGTTTTTTCTCTCTGTTTCTAATCCAATAATTGTATGTATCATGTCCTACACTGTTGGGTGGTAGTGGGCCTTTTAATTTTGTTTCTACAATTCCCATTATGTCCGGTTCTTTTTCTTTCAAATAATCATTCAGTTCATTCAATCCTGTTATCAATCCATCTATATTTGTGTAAGACACTCTTAGTTTTCTGCCACTTCCATTGTATTCTCTGTTTCCCTTATGTTTTTCTTTAGTATGTCGAACTGCTTTATTTTCATGTTCACTACTCTCCAATAGAATCTCTCTTTCTCTGACTCCGTTCTTTCCTCGTTTTTTGCCTTAGCTTCAATTCTTTTCTTCTTTTCTGCCTCTCTTTCCTCCTTATTCATTTCTCTTTTTATCCATACCTTTTTATATTGATCATTTGTTGCTAGTTTCCCTGTCTTGGATAGAATTTTCTCTGCTGTTGTTTGTGACCTGAATTTAATCTTAATTGGTCTGGTCTTATCTGTACTATATTTTCAGAGTCTGAATTTTTCCTCAATTTCCTTTATAATTTCTGGTTCATCTTCCTGGACTAATTTTAATAAACTGCTTACTCTTTCATTTTCCTCCTTGATTCTTGCGGTTCTATCTGGGTTATGTTTCTCTTCCATTCCTAATATAATTATACATTTCTTTTTGTCAGCTAATTCTCTTACTATATTCTCCTTCTGTCTCATCACTTTAATAACTGAGTCTTCATTATGTTCTTTCAATTGTTGTTTGACTATGTCAGTGAATGAAACCTTATTCCCTTCTTGAGTTATTCTCCAATTTTTAGCTTCTGTAGCTATTTTCTCTTTGTTTTCATTACTATTCTTCTTCAATTTCTCATTCTCCTCCTTTACATTTCCTCTGTCTTTTTAGGTCCTCTATTTCTTCAGTTAAGTTTCTGTTAGCCTTCTCTAGTTGTTCCAACCTTTCAATTCTTTGAAAAATGGAGTCTACGTTACCTAACTTACGCTCCAAGTCCTCGATCACCTTATCAACTCTCTCCTCTAGTCTTATCAGTCGGGGGGGGGGGTTGTGTCCCCCCCACCCTCTTTAAATCCCTGGAACATATTCTCGTCACTTTCTTCTGTATTGCTCCTCTCTATACTTCTAATCTTTACATTTTTATTTGCCATTTCGTCATCACTGTCTTTTTGTTTACCTTACGCCCGTCTGCCTGGCAAGTCCACCACATCCTCATTTCCTTCCATTTCCCCAGCAATCCCTCCCCCTCTCCTCTTTCCTTACTTTCCCACTACCTCACGAGCAATTTCCCCCCCCCCCTGCAAATACAAAAAGGCACTTCTCTTTGCGTTGTTATCCACAATCTTCACTTTTCTTCAGAGCGCTCTTCAAGCCGTCCGTTCGCTGAAAGTGTGTGTGTGTGTGTGTGTGTATATGCATAAATATATATATATATAATATATATATATATATATATATATATATATATGTATATTAAGTGGGTGGGAAGAGGAAAGACTAGAGTCTTATTCCGAGTTTTATTCTTGACTAGTTTTGTTTGTAGCTTGTAGGAAAACCAGTACAAAATAAACCTCCCAATAAGACTCCACTGTTTCCCCTCCCCATCCACTTAAACTTGTAAGAATATATATATATATATATATATATATATATATATATATATATATATATATATACCTATACAGTACCAGACAAAAGTGATGGCCAGGCACCTGTCGCAAGGAAGCGCAGTGGTCAGAGTCAAATTCTATTGACGTTTAACAATCAATTGCTCTTCCTTTCCAAAGGTTCTCAATCAGGTTAAGATCTGGGCTTTGTCCAGGCCAATCTCTTAATATATTCAACACAACAATCATCCAACCACTCCATCACAATCTTAGCTGTGTGAGATGTTGCACTATCTTACTGAAAAATTTCAGCCGGGCATTTTTCCATAGCATCAGGTAGATTGCACAATAATTCAAGGTATGAAAACTTATTAACACTTTCACCTGACCATTTTGACACCAATTCACTCTTGCCAAATCCACTAAAAGCACGCCAAAACATAAGCCAGCCCAGGAACTTAACGGTACCCTGTAGGTAGCGTGGGTCGAATAGGTCACTCCCCCGATGGTACACATTGCCACTCCTCCCATCCACAATAGTAAAGTTACTTTTGTCACTCCACAGCACCTTCATCCAGTCATCCTGACACCAATCTCAATATTTCATGGCGAAATAGACCCGCCTGGCCATGTTGGATTTCTTCAGGATGGGTTTCTTCACAGGGTGGCACCTCTTGTAATTCAGGTCCTTGATGCGACAGCGTATTGTCCTCACAGGCGCGCAACAAAATAGGTTTGGGTTGTCCTGTTTGATTTTCCTGGCTGCGGTTCTTGGAGCAGACTCCAAAGTACGTTTCAAAATATTGTGGGCCCGACCCAAAGTCTTCTTAGGTCTACCAGACCTTGGTTTTGAAGATGGCAGGTTGTTCCCTCCTTCCTCATAAAATCTGGCAACCCACCGGCACACTGTTCTCTCACTGACACCAATTTGCTGCACTATTTGCTTGGTTTGCAGGCCAGATTCCTTTAAACCAGTTATCTGAGCAAATGCTTCACATGAATATTTCCTCCTAAAGGTCATATTAGGGTTGTAGGGATGCCTGGTGTGGTAAAATTGCGACACATCAGAGAGAAAATTGTACGAGCACTCACCGCAGCAATCCTCTTCCCACAACAGCTAAATGTACACTTTACCTAGTTGTAACTAATCGCCATTTTGTGCTGCCACGTGACTCACACTATCCTACACTACACACAGCCTGGCCATCAATTTTGTCCAAATTCAATACTATCTCCTATGGGTATGGTTATAAAACTGGCAAAATTCTTGTCCTCCCGCCCCACCTGGCCATCACTTTTGTCTGGTACTGTATACATACATACATACATATATTGCTGAAACCACGAGGAAATCAAAGATCGGAATACTAAATGTTTTCGTCTATTTAAAACGAAAATGTTTAGTATTCCAATCTTTGATTTCCTCATGGTTTCAACAACATATCTTCATACACATGTTTTATGTGATTACTGTTGCCTGTCAGAATGTCTCAACATATATATGTACATATATATATATATATATATATATATCTATATATGGAAAGAACATAATCAAAAAAGGAGGGACAGAGAATCCAGATTTATTGGGTTTCTGGGTACATTCTTATTTCATTTTCTTCAGTAATTTTGTGTATAAATTTCATGGGGGTGAAATTAAGAAAGTGATAAAAAAAAGGGGGGTCATATATTAGGATGACTTCCCAAATGGAATGTAATCAAGTATAAACAATCATATGTTTGAGTGAACATAGGTGCAGAATTAGGAAGAAGGTAGTAAACCATAAAAGCAGAGGCAAGGCAAGTGCAATATATCACTGTATGAATTAGTTTTATTATTATATGTATGATTTTGTATTAAAAATTAATCTCGGAAAAAATATCAAATATTCCTCCTTACATGTATACTCGTACATAACTCCATATATGCAAAGGCATAGGTGCAGAGAAAATCAAGGATAATGGAGGTGGTCAACAATGATACCAAAGAAACAAAGATGGCAGTCATAGCTTACTGTATAGTGTTATCATTTATCTGTAGTAATTGTGTATTAATAACAAATTTCATAGGAAAAAGTAGATCTCTAATAAGAAAAAGAAAGAAAAAGAAAGAAAAAGAAAAAGAAAGAAAAAGAAAAAAGAAGAAATTATTGAAAAAAATAAATAAATAAATAAAATCAAAGTTTGCTGTATACAATAATAATAATAATGAAAATTCATGATCACTCATGACTCATACTAGGCTGGGGGTTTTCAATGTCATCATTGTGTGGGGTCACATGAGCTTTGGAAAACATGCTTAGTTTAATATGATTTCTTTTCTCATAGTTTATTCATAAATATTACTACAGCATCAGACAATTCTGTATGACAATACAGGATAGACTCTGCACCTGTTTCGATGACAGCCACTCATTACCCTTGCCAGCCTTCCTGGAGGGCTGGAGGGCTAGATGGCAATCTGGATAGAGGCAAACACTGGATAATGGTGATGATAAGGGAGATTACTTGTACATGTTCACATACTATAGTAATCTTTCCAAAATTATTTTAATCAATATTGGCAAATCAAACTACAATGGAGACAGAGAGAGAGAGAGAGAGAGAGAGAGAAATGAAAATTCATTATTATTTGTGACTCATACTATGCTAGGGGTATTAAGGTTGTCATCACATGATGTTAACCCATTCAACTCCGATGACAAGATGTCTTGTCATTTGGTCAAATAAAACAAAAAATCATAAAACACCAAAATGTTTGATCAAACACCAGAAAAATATGACGTCAGTCCTCGCTTCGCTGCGAGCGAAGCGAGGACTAACGTCATATTTTTCTGGTGTTTGATCAAACATTTTGGTGTTTTATGATTTTTTGTTTTATTTGACCAAATGACAAGACATCTTGTCATCGGAGTTGAATGGGTTAAGTAAGATGTCTGAAGAATGTGCTTTGTTTAGTCTAAACTTTACCCCCAACTTCATCATAATTTTCACTCTAACATCAGACAACTTCTCTCATGTGTCGATCCACTTCGGCAATATTTCCACATTTGGGTCCAGGATTTCAGACAGTATGAAAGCTTTAGTAGGGAAAAATCTTCTGCCAATCCCTTTGTTGCCTGGTCTATCAGAGACACCTCTTCATTCACATTTTAATAAAGGAACAAAATAATAATAATAATAAAAAAATAAATAAAAAATTGTATAAATCACTGAGTGGAAATTAGTGAAAGTCATGCAAAGATCTATGCAGGAGATGCCTGCGTGTGTGAATGTGCTGCAGTGTCAAACAGGAAGAATACATACATACATATACCAAAGGCTTTTTACCCCCTTAAACAGAAGGTAGCCAAAAAGAAAAAGGCATAGAAAACCACTTCCACTCACTTCATCCCCTACATACTCCACTCCCCTCTACCTTCTTCCCTCCCTCTTATCTTGGCACCTCCTGGATGATGGGTCATCCCTGCATCTTGTCCACTGATCTGGGTCAGAAGCAATGTCGCAAGACACAGAACATCCACAGCAAGGCCACTTCATTAATTCAGCGACCCCCCACTGTCCCCTCATGCAGAAAAGGAGAAGACGGGGTGAAATCCCTTCAGGCTGCATCAATTTATTTCTCATACATACTCCCTCACCCCCCATCCCCCACCCACTACCCCCATGCATCACAGCACCATATATACACAACCCTTCTCCATTCACACCTATCTTCTGTCCTCTCCCGTCCTTCCTCCACAGACATTCCTCTCTTTCGCAATGCCCATTACCATCCATCCATCTCATCCTAGGACGTCCCCTTATGTTCACTCCTTCCACCTCTGCCTTCCACACCTCTTTTACTCATCTTTCTTCACTCATTCTTTCCATGTGTCAAAACCATCCTAATACTCTTTCATCAACCCTATCTCCCAACTCCCTTTCCACCCTTGTTCTCCTCCTCACCTCATTTCTCATTCTATCTAGCCTAGTAACCCCTATCATACTTCTCAGGCATTTCATCTCAAACACATCCAAACTCCTCTCTTCCTCTCTTATGTTCCATGTTTCTGCCCCAAACAGTGCTGTTGGCACAATCACTCCTTCATACAATCTCCTCTTAGCATCCATTCCCAGATGTCTATTTCTCATTACATTTTTTAATCCAAGGCATTTATTTGCTTCTATCTATATTCTACCTCCACCCCCACTCCCTTTCCTGCCATATTCACACCCAAGTATCTAAAACTATCCACTTCCTCCAGTCTCCCTCCCTTAATACTCACTTCCAGTTTGCTAACACTTTCACCCCTTGCACATCTCATCACCTTACTTTTGCCCACATTCATCTTCAACTTCCTTCTTTCACACACCTTCTCAAACTCTGTCACTAACTTCCTCAATCCCTCCTCTCATCCTGCTACAAGCAGTGTTGTCAGCAAACAACTACTGGCTTGTTTCCCACTTTTCTCCATTTTCTTTAACCATCTCCAACCCCTAACCCACTGCCCTTGCATTTACCTCTCACACCACCCCATCCATATATAGATTGAACAGCCAGGGTGAAATAACACATCCCTGACTAAGTCCCACCTTTACCTCAAACCACTCACTCTTTCCATTTCTAATCCAACACAAGCTCTACTCTGTAAACTGGCTTCATCATATTTTCTATGGTTATCAAAATTCACGGGTGAAAGAGAACGAGCAATACAGTGGTAACTTTATTTTTTATAATGCGAGTATGACACAACATCACACGTCTGGCAGCCCGGAGTGAAGGGGTTAAGGATTTTGCCCGTGCCTTATGGTCCGAAAAATACGGTAATACTAGTTATTTTTGTGAATTTGTATGTTTTGATTTCAAATACAGGTACTCCTCGTTTAACGACCTACTCGGTTAACGACAACTCAGAGTAACAACGGGCTTTATGACGTTTAACGTAAATCTCCCGAAGTTACGACGTCGTGTACGATAATTAAATTGGCTGAGGCAAATTTGTATGATGTTATAAATGAACTTGTACAGTGGATATTAGCTGTGAGGTAAAGTGTTCTGAAGCTTAGGTCTACATTACCATCCTGCAAGCTGCAAAAACTACCTGGGGTACAGTGTATACCGGTAGTGGTAAATTTTTAGTTTCGACCATGGGCGCAATATAACAATAGAAAATTAATTATTAATTTTGTAAATTATAATGTATCAACGTAATATGCAATTTTGTGAGCGGAAATGAAAAAAAAAATGCTAAAACAGATTTAGTAAGTAACGAAGTCATGTCGGACGAATGGTACACCATGTTTGTTATGATAGATGCCGATGTCGAAGAAATGAAAGGATGATAAATTAATTCATCTAACCTAAACTAAACTAACCTAACCTGTGTTTAATAAATCATTACCTGCAAATTAAACGTCATCCAGCTCGTCCTCGTTGTCGTCGTCGTGAGAGACGTTGGCAGATGACAAGATGGCGTCCCGAGCCTATGCTACCGACTTCGTTCATTAGCATATTTTCTTGTAGCAAGGTATTTCTTACTTTCATTTCCGCCCACAAAATTACATATTACGTTGATACATTTTAATTTACAAAATTAATAATTAATTTTCTATTGCTATATTGCGCCCATGGTCGAAACTAAAAAAATACCCCGGTATTCAATATGGAATGTCAGTATACGCGGATTTGGTCATATACGGTAATTTTAGGAACCTAACCACCGTAAATAAATAAAGCTTTAATGTGCTGTATAAAAGAGGGAAAATACACGAAAATAAAGATACATGTATTGCTGGACATTGTACATACAGTACATGTACGTATATGTATACACTTTCACTTAACGACCAATTCGGTTAACGACGGCGTGCTGGTCCCAATTGTCGTCGTTAAACGAGGAGTACCTGTACTACATTTCTATTTTTTTTATTTCCAATTTTTGTTTACCTTCAGGTAAGTAGGGATTAAATGCAATCTTGGATGATGATATGAAATAATGACATATAATACAACTTAAAATAACATGAAATAATAATAATATAATAGAAACTAATGACTAGTGATATACCATGTGCTCCATTTCAGATGTGCTCTTTGCTTACATCTGTGATATGCAATTGTGTAGTATTTCAGCAATCCTTTATCATGGTATTCTTGTAATATACAGGTACACCTCACCTTACGTCTTTAATTGGTTCCAGGAGACACGACGTAAGTCGAAAAACAAGTAGGCTAGGTAGGCCTGGTGTAGCCTAGGCTTAAGTGCCGATAGCCATTTTTCAGTACTTTATTTGACTTATGATTGTATTTTTTATTAAACAAGGTTAATAAAAATATTTTAAGTTTTCAAACAGAACATTTATTTATAATTTTGTAATAAAGTATAAAAAAGTACCTGTACTTATTCATCAATACGTACAATTTGCTGTTCTTTATGAATGCATTGTCAATTACATACGGTGAAACAAAACAAAAAACAAATAAATAAAAACTAGTTTAAGCTTACAATAATTTTGTAATAAGTGAAAAATTGAATAAAGTATTTTTAATTTACCAATGCAGTACATACATTATGTCGATGTTTGTGCGTTGCTATTTCGCGGTGCTGTACTCTATGAATGCATTGTCAATAACATACGGTAAAACAAAACAAAAAACAAAGAAATAAAAACTATTTCAAGCTTACATATAATCATATTGTAATAAGTGAAAAACTTTAATGTATTTTCAGTTTACCAAAACAGTAGATACAATATGTTGATGTTTACGTTGTAGACGTAGATGGCTGGGGATTGTCGACATCGACATCAGCTGATTCTCGTCGTTCGACGCGTAAAAACTGGTCAAGAGTGCCTTGAACCGTCTTCTTGTTCTTTTCTTCAAGGATTAGATTATAAGGAGCAAAAGCTTCATAACAAGCCCCCATTATCTTGGAAAAGCGTTGAGCATTTGGATCCATATCCTCAAACATAGCAAGACCTTTTTCGATGTGTGCAAATGCTTCCTCCATTTTCTTAATGGTGAAGTGGCGTGGCTCAGATTCATCATCCTCTTCTTCTTCTTTCTTTTGTTGCTCCTGAAGTTCCATCAAATCCTTGTTCGTCAGTAACTCCTTGTCTTTTTCAAATAAATCTGTGAAATCCTCTTCCTCCAAATTCATATCCAGCTCTTTGCTCATTGTAATCAAATCTTTGTTGACAACAACAGTATCGAAGCCCTTAAACTCATGCACAAATTGCGGGCATAGCTTTTTCCATACACCATTCATAGCAGTGCTCTGAACATCATTCCATGCTGCTGCTACATTCTGTAAAGCTTTGTAGATGTCATATCCCTTCCAAAAGTCGCGAAGTGTGATAGACTCATCCATTTCAATTGCAGCTATTGCTTGCCGTAGCGTACGCTTCATATAATAACGTTTGAAGATAGCAATTATCCCCTGATCCATTGGCTGGAGAATAGACGTAGTGTTTGGGGGGAGGTATATGACGGTAATGTTGGGGTGAAAATCTGCGATGTTTTGTGGGTGGCCAGGAGCATTATCTAAGATAAGTAAAACCTTAAAAGGAATCCCCTTCTCCTTACAATACTTCTCTGCTGCTGGGACAAAATTATTGAAAAACCAATCTTCGAAAATAACAACAGTGACCCAAGCTTTTGAGTTAGCCATCCATATAACAGGGAGAGATGCTTTGGATATATTCTTCAGGGCACGGGGGTTGTGTGCATGATAAACAAACAGAGGCTTTAATTTAAAATCTCCTGCACAGTTACCTCCCAACATTATGGTCACACGTTCTTTTGAGACCTTGTAACCTGGAATCGTTTTCTCTTCCTTGGAAACAAATGAACGATCTGGTAATTTCTTCCAATATAATCCTGTTTCGTCTACGTTCAAAATTTGCTCAGGAAGAAACCCGTTTTCTTAGATGATTTTCTTCAGTGTAGCAGGAAATTCCGCTGCTGCTTGTTCATCAGCTGATGCGATTTCACCTTGTCTTTTAAGGAAGTGATAATTTCTCCTGTTTTTATATCTCATAAACCATCCAGGACTTGCTTTGAAATCTACATCTTTCTCATCTGGATATTTTTCCTTTAGGTCCTCAAACAAAGACAACGCTTTTTCCTGAATGAGCTCTTGACTAAGATTCGCATTCTGACGATTCCTCCTATCAACCCAAATCGAAAGAAGATTTTCCATTTCTTCAAATATCTTACCTCTTTTCTTGTTGATGATCGTGTTCTTCATCAATGGGGCTTCAGATGTGACACGTGTTAAAATCTTGTCTTAATTATGCACAATCGTTGATACAGTTGTCGGACTTACTCCAAAACATCGTGCAATCGATACAACTTTTTCACCATTACAATGATGTTTTATCATCGCCATTTTCTCCTCCAGCGAAATAGCATGACGCTTATTAGCACTTTCACTAGAACTTTTCTTAGGAGGCATGGGGGCAAATATTACAGTTACAAGTGAATGTTAATGAGAAAATTTACAAAACTTCAGTAAACCGATAATAATCCAAAGGAATTGCGGGAGTCGAGACGCCGCTTACGGTAAATACGTATTGGAAGTACCGTTGCGATTTCATGTTCTAGTGGACTAGGCCATACTACTTTATGGTATATATTTTAGCAGTTACTGAATCTTTATATAATTTTACATGCTTTTATTCTTATTTATTGTAACATGAATTGCTTGAAATGCTTGAAACATTTTTTGGTGTTTATGCGATTCCATTATTGGCTGACCGACGTAAAGTCAAGTAAAACGACAACTTGAATTTTTTTTCCATATTATTTTTGAAAACCGACGTATCTTCGAAAACGACATAAGTCGAGGTGTGCCTGTATATATATATATATATATATATATATTCAACCTATGAAAACCAAATCATATCAGAAAAAAAAACTTACAAGTTGTGTAAGTCATAAATCCATATTTTTCTGTGAGGACCAGGCATTCAAATTCAAGAATGAGTTGTCCAGAATGACAGTTTTCAGGACCAGTCATCCATACATTAACAGGGATATCATCTCAATTACTGTCACTTAATAATTTAAGTTCTGTTTATGAGTGTTCACCAAGCTATGAGATGGCAAGGAGAAGAAGACATCCCTCCCAACAAGGAGGGCAGAAACCTGAGACCAGCTGAAGATGTCATATGGATATAACAATTTCCACTTCTTTAACCTCTTCACTCCGGGGCACATCGCACATCTGGCAGCATTAGCTGCCCGACATGTGATGTTGCATCATCATAATTGCATTATAAAGAATAAAGTCAGTGCTCAATCATTCGTTCTCTTTCACCCGTGAATTTTGATAACCATAGAAAATATGATGAAGCCGGTTTAGAGAGAATGGAGGTTACATAGGTACGACTACAATAAATATAATCAAGACGCCGACGTCGGCATCATCGCATACCCACTTGCACCTCATGACGCCTACGTACGCGTCACCATATGGAAGTAGTTAAGGAGGTGCAGCCCTGAAAGACTGGTACAGGGCCAGAGACGCTTTACACTCTCCCAACTCTCTCCCTTTCCTATATTCCTGTTTTTTCACATAAGGTCTCTCCACTGGCGCCTGCCCTCCTATTTCTCTTCATACTAGCCAGTGAGATAGACACCAACATAGGTCCTTCCATTTGCCCCACAAGCACACACATCCATTAAATGCAATGCATACCATTATTGGTTCCACTTAACATGTATGACATTTAAAAACACAAACCAATACAAGAACTGAAGTTGTAACCAACACATTATAACACTGCAGTGCAGTGGTACTGCTCTTGACAGCTAGTTCAGTGATATAAGTTCCAGTCCTCCCCAGGGCTGAAAATTTCAGCATTGCGGCACTGTGAGGTGGCACTTCAACTCTGGTGGACAAGGAGTTGGGTGTCTGTGTAAGTCACAGCATTACCCATAAAATGGGCCATGTGTGAGCTCTGAGCTCTCATTCAGGTGGGTAACAGCTGTCTATCATGAGTCCAACATGTGATCCAAGACTATGGTGAAAAACTCATAAACACACCCTTAATATGGTACAGATATAAATGAATGGACTCACTAACAAACACTCAGAACTGCTCCACTTCCTACATGAACATTACATAAAATGCTTAAACAAGAAACAAAACTGACACCACAAATAACAATAATCTCACTGATTACACAATAAGAGAAGACAACACAAGAATAAAAGGCAAACTCACAACAGAGATGCACAAATATATCTTCTCCAACAAAACAAGATACCAAAAAACACACACAGACTTCATTACAGAAATAATCAGAATCCATACACCAATAAAGAAATCAACCTCCACTATCACAAATATGATAATCACAACTACATCAACCCCTCAAGTCTTCCTTCTATAACTCCTACTTCTCACCTCACTTAAAACTCACAGCATTGAAAGATTTTGTGAAGGAGGCAAGCAATTTCTTCCTGTACCCAAGCCAAAGTGAAGAAGGCCACGAAATATATCCCCAACAACCAGGACCATTGTTAGTGCTGTAAGCAAGGGCTGGCATTTACTTGCCTACTGATGACAGCCCTGATCCTTGGGAATATATATCATGGCTGTCCTGACTTTGGCTTGGGTATGGGAAGAAAGTGCTCACCTCCCTCATGAAATCTTTTGATGATGTGATAGATGGTTCTCCAGCCTAGCCCAGTTACCTGCATGATTTCCATAACTGGGTGCTTTGCCTTTTACAGAGCAACCACTTGGCCAATGTCTTGGGGCTTGTTTGTCCTGTAAACAATCTCCAGTGGACAACAAGAGCACAAAAATAACAAAAACTCTCCACAAAATGGACCACACATCACTCCCCTTGCTCTGGTGATGGACACCTATGGCAAGTGTGGATGGTGGGTGAGTTAGCCAAACAGTGTGTGGCATTACTAGAGATGCCTGACACTACTAAAAGCCTCAATTTCGCACAAGAGCTATGGGCATATTCAGATATGAATGGTTCGATTTCCACCTAAAGTTTTGTCACAACTGCATTAGTGTCAATTCTTTTCATCTTTACTGTACACACAAAATACTTTCACACAAAAATCTCTAAACTCCAAGACAAACCAAATACCCAATTCCATCAAACCACTCAGATATTAACCCCGCTGAAAAATCCCTCCCATGAGAAGCAAGAATCATAGTAGCATAATGGTGTTCAGGTCACCATTCAACAGCAAGACAATATTCATTCAGAACAGGCCTGACAAAAAAAACAAAAAAAAGGGGGGGGACTATATCCAGACAACACAAAGTTTCTTCCCTGTGTGAATAACAGACCAATCTTATGGCTGTTGCCAATTACCTTCAAGCCATATGACCTCTGTGAGAGAAACCTGGGGCAGACTGACTGATGATTGTCTGATGAAGATGTTTGCCATCTGATTTGACTGTTTGGACATTTCATTGATTCAAGGTTGTCCGAGGTGAACAATGTCTCGGAGGATTTATGAGTAGCTGCTGCTGCTCTGTTTTGTCTCAGCCACTCTTCTAATTTGTCGGATATGTTTGGGTGTACTACCATTTCATTCATTCTTTTTTTGTAGTTACTGTTCTGAGCTTTTAATGTTCGATCATCTGTACAGTTAAGAGTTTTGATATGCTTTACATCTGGAGTGGGGAGATTTCTTGCAACCATGTAAACATGTCTGAAGTAAGACACGAAACTGACCGTGAAAAAAATAATAATAATGAATTCGTTTGTATAAAGTATTGGTAGATTTAAGTATATATAGTGTTAGAGATTCTCCTCTTCATATACCCACAGCGAAGGAAAAAATAATTAAATAAAATAAAACAAAATAATAAGAAAAAAGTGGGGGCCAAAGAACTTTACCTCTAAGTATATGTTAGTCAATGTAGGTCTACCAGATTAAAAAAAAAATAATAATCATAAAGACTGGCACTATACTTGAATATACACAGAAATTTAAGTCCATAAAGTTATTTTACAAATAAAAGTCTATCCAGTGTACAGAATGCTTTATAACACTTTTTTTTCATATCTTAATAGAAAGTTTTCTGTTTGAAGCAAGTCTAAGTGGATGAAAAGCAGGAACAAACAACACATTGAAAATATAAAAACTTGTTAAATTATAATTCTTTAGTTATATGCTTGAGGGTTAGAATGAAATGTGTGGGAGGGAGTGAAGGATAGAGTGGAGGTAGGTGTGGAGGAGGAATGGGGATGGTTCAAGGAGGGAGGCACAAAGTTTGCAAGGATGGTGTGTGGAACAAGAAGGTCAGGAGGAAATAGAAGGGTAGTGAATGGTGGGATGAGGAAATGAAGAAAGTTGTAGAAGAGAAGAAGCGAGCTTTCACAGATTGGTTACAAAGTAGGACGAGGGAGTCATATGAGACGTACAGGGAAAAGAAAAGAGAGGTAAAGAAAAAGGTAAAGGAGGCAAACAGGAGAACAGATGTAAAATGGGGTAAGAGTATGACAGAAAATTTTGAAAGTAATAAAAAGATGCTTTGGAAAGAAATTAAGAGAGGAAGAGGAGGCAAATCAAGTAGAGAAGAAAAGGTAAAAGGTGCAGATGGAGAGATGATAATGGAGGAGAAGGTAGTAAGGGGAAGATGGGCAGAATATTTTAGGGAGTTGCTTAATGTGAAGGAGGATAGGGAGGGAAAGATAGCTGCAGTGGGAAAGGCTAAGAAAATGAGAGTGATGAGTGAGGAAAATGGAGGAGAAATAAGGAAGGATGAAGTGAAGGCAGCAGTTAAGATGATGAAAGCAGGTAAGGCACCTGGTCTGGATGGATGCCATGCAGAATGTCTTAAAAAAGGAGGTATAGTGATGGTGGACTGGTTGGTGAGGTTATTTAATGTTTGCTGGAGAGAAGGTAGAGTGCCAGAGGACTGGAGGAGTGCGTGTACAGGGTCTAACAGATAAATCCGTACAAACTTTGAAGAGGTTTTAAGCACTTAAAAAGTAACATATGGCAATTCTGATTGTTTCCAGATACTTCCATTTGTCTAATAATTTAGCCAGTTGTATACTAGCACCGGTGCAATAAACATTAAGCATTGGAACAAGCCAAACGTTCAGCCATATGCGAACTTCGTCGCGCGGGTCACACTCCTAGCGCCATAATAAGGATGCTAATATACTCCAGACAAACTGTTTACGACGTTTGTAAACGTTTTGATGAGACCGTCGAAGACCAACGAGCTGCTCACAAGCCCAGAAGGGGCAGAATTCTAACACCTCGCTTTTTAGCTGGTCTTAAGAGAAGTGTCAATGCAAATCCAGCCTTACCATTATCGACATTGGCAAAGAAGAGAGGTGTCAGCACAATGACAATTCACAGAGCATTAAAGAAATTGGGATTAACCTCATTCTCACAAGGAAAAAGACATCTTTTGACACGAAAAATGAAAGAAATCCGCTTGACCAGGTGCCAAAAGCTGTTGAACTGGATGAAGTCGAATGGCTCAGTCATCAAGTTTTTTTCCGACGAGAAGATTTTCACGGTTGATGCGACTTTCAATAAGCGGAATGATCGCTGGATAGCCTCCTCATCCTCAGAGGTTCAACACAAGACAACGACGAAGAAACCAGCAAGTGTCATGGTGCTCTGTGTGGTGTCAACTAAGGGGGACGTCTTCACTCACTTCTTCAACAACAAGGAGAAAGTCAATGCCGTTGTCAAAATAATACCCTCGATGAAAGATAAGGCTAGTGGCAACCAGTTTGTCTTCCAACAAGACTCGGCTCCAGCCCACACAGCGAAGAGGACCACCAACCTTCTCGAAGGGTCAAATGTGCAGTTCTGGAACAAAGAGTTGTGGCCCTCAAATTCGCCAGACCTAAACCCTTTAGATTATTATTTTTGGGCGCAAATTGAGGCCAAGGCATGTGACAAGCCACACAGAAGTATAACAACCCTGAAGACAGACATCAAGAAGGCTGTGGGTTCATTATCAAAGTCTGAGATCATCAACGCTGTATCCAAGTTTCGTAAACGCGTTGAAAGCGTCATAACAGCTAAAGGTGGTTACATTGAATGAAATCATTGTTCTTATTGCCTTTTCTAAATATACTGAAAATTTCATAACTCTGTTTATTATAACCCGAGATATTGATCTTAAAACATGTGATAAGAAGTTGTACGGATTTATCTGTTAGACCCTGTAT
Organism: Oratosquilla oratoria; assembly: GCF_046742065.1. Classification (NCBI taxonomy): domain Eukaryota; kingdom Metazoa; phylum Arthropoda; class Malacostraca; order Stomatopoda; family Squillidae; genus Oratosquilla; species Oratosquilla oratoria. The sequence continues at coordinate 1,210,427 of NC_134799.1, forward strand.
AGTTCCACTTTACAAGGGAAAGGGGGACAAGTGTGAATGTAGTAGTTTCAGAGGGATTAGCTTGTTAAGTGTAGTTGGGAAGGCTTATGGGAGGATCTTGATTGAGAGGATTTGGAGAGGAACAGAGGGAGTAATTGGTGATGAACAGTGTGGGTTTAGGACAGGTAGAGGTTGTGTAGATCAGATTTTTGTGGTAAGACAGATATGTGAGAAAGCTATAGGTAAGGGGAAGGATGTTTTCTGGGCCTTTATGGATCTGGAAAAGGCTTACGACAGGGTAGACAGAAAGACACTGTGGGAGGTTATGCGGATATACGGGATAGGAGGAAAGCTTCTCGGAGCTGTCAAGAGTTTTTATGAGAGTAGTAGAGCTTGTGTCAGGATTAGAAATGGAGAGAGTGAGTGGTTTGAGGTAAAGGTGGGACTTCGTCAGGGATACGTTATGTCACCCTGACTGTTCAACTTATACATGGATGGGGTGGCGCGAGAGGTGAATGCAAGGGTAGTGGGTCAGGGATTGGAGATGGTTAAGGAAAATGGAGAAAAGTGGGAGGTGAGCCAGCTGTTGTTTGCGGACGACACTGCGCTTGTGGCAGGATCAGAGGAGGGATTAAGGAAGCTGGTGCCAGAGTTTGGGAGAGTGTGTGATAGAAGAAAGCTGAAGATAAATGTGGGTAAAAGGTGATGAGATGTACAAGGGGTGAAAGTGGCAGTAGACTGGAAGTGAGCATTAAGGAAGAGCAACTGGAGGAAGTGGATAGTTTTAGATATTTGGGTGCAAATGTGGCAGGAAAGGGTGGAGTGAATGTGGAGGTAGAACGTAGATTGAGAGAAGCGAGGAAATGCCTTGGTGGTTTAAAAAGTGTAATGAGGAATAGTAATCTGGGAATGGATGCTAAGAGGAGACTGTATGAAGGAGTGATTGTGCCAACAGCACTGTATGGAGCAGAAACATGGAACATGAGAGAGGAAGAGAGAAGGAACTTGAATGTGTTTGAGATGAAGTGTCTGAGAAGTATGATGGGGGTTACTAGGCTAGATAGAGTGAGAAATGAGGAAGTGAGGAGGATAACAGGGGTGGAAAGGGAGTTGGGAGATAGGGTGGATGAAAGAATATTAGGATGGTTTGGACACATGGAAAGAATGAGTGAAGAAAGACTAGTAAAGGAGGTATGGAAGGCAGATGTGGAGGGAGTGAACATGAGGGGACATCCTAGGATGAGATGGATGGATGGGGTGAAGGGGGCTTTGGGGAAGAGGGGAATGTCGGTTGAGGAAGGACGGGAGAGGACAGAAGACAGGGGTGAGTGGAGAATGGTTGTATATGGAAAATGTTGTGATGCACGAGGTGGATTGGACGGGGGAATGGGGGTGAGGTAGTGTGTGTGAGCAAAAATTTTGACGCAGCCCGAAGGGATTTCTCCCCGTCCTCTCCTTTATATGGGGGGACGGAGAGGGGGGGTCGCAGATTTAATGAAGCGGCCTTGCTGTGGATGTGCTGTGTCCTGCGACACTGCTTCAGACCCAGGGCAGTGGACAGGGTGCAGGGATGACCCGTCATCTAGGAGGTGCTAAGATGGGAGGGTGGAGGGGTGTGGAGTGTTTTTGGGGATGAAATGGGTGGGAATGTTTTTGTGCCTTGTCCTTTTTGGCTACCCCCCTGGTAAGGGGGAAAAAGCCTTGGTATATGTATGTATGTATGTAGAGAAAAAAGAGAAAATGCAAAAAGGATGTCATAGAAAAATGTAAAGATCAACCAAAACTATTTTAAAGATTTGTAAACAACAAACTGAAAAACAAAAAAGAATCAGTGAAACTACAAGGAGGAATAGAATACACAGAGGAAATAGAAATGTCAGAAATTATGAACAAGCATTTTAAATCAGTGTTTACGAGGGAGAACATACAACTGAGAGATGATGAGTGGGGGTAACAAAGAATTAAATAATGAATCATTTGAGTAATCTCAATGTCAGAAAATTGCATGGTCCAGATGAAATGGCAAACTGGAACTTGAGAGAATGCAGGGACAAATTAACAGACAAAATACATAGTTTAACCACTTCACTATGGGACTTAAATCTCGTGGGCAGCAGCCAATGCCAGCCGTACAACGTGTCGTAATAATACTCGCATCATAAAATATAGTCACGGCTTATATCGATCATTCTCTCTTTCACCCGTGAATTTTGAAAACAACAGAGAATGGGATTTAGAGCAGATTAGGGAGAATGTAAAAACACAGGGGCGACTACAATAAATATAATCAAGACGCCGATATGGCAGCGTCGCGAATCCACTTGCTCCTCATGACGCCTACGTGTGCGGCACCGTATGGATGGGGTTAATAAGCAGTTCATGGAAGGAAGGAAAAATTCCAGAAGATTGGAAAAGAGCAAATATAGTACCAATATATAAGGGGGGAAACAAAGAAGACCCTGCTACCTAATGACCAGTCTCCCTTACAAGTACAGTAGCAAAAAATTGTGAAAGAATGATCAAAATCAGATGGGTAAAGTATTTGGAAAAAACAATGTACTAAATCTGAGGCAGTTTGGATTTAGACAAGGAAGATCATGTGTCACAAACCTGATGCATTTCTATTCAAGACTAATAGATATTCTGGAAAGAGATGGATGGGCTGATTGTGCCTTTCTAGACCTGAAAAAAGCTTTTGATAAGGTGCCACATAAGAAATTGATAAGGAAATTAGAAACTGTAGGAGGAATACAGGGCAAACTACTTAACCCCTTCCATACGGTGCCACCTACGTAGGCGGCATGGGGAGCAAGTGGATACGAGAGGCTGCCATATCGGCGTCTTGATTATATTTATTGTAGTTGTCCCTGCGTAACTGACATACTCTCTAAACTGGCTTCATCACATTTTCTATGGTTATCAAAATTCACAGGTGAAAGAATGATCGATATAAGCGGTGACTATTTTTTATGATGCGAGTATTATGACGCAACATCGTACGTCTGGCAGCTGATGCTGCCCGCGAGATTTTGGCCCGGAGTGAAGTGGTTAAGTGGATGGAAGACTTCTTGCATGAAAGAAAAATGAGAGTGGTAATACGAGACAAACATTCCAATTGGGATGAGGTGATTAGTGGAGTTCCACAAGGAACAGTTTTGGCCCCAATAATGTTTGCTATATATATTAATGATATGGATGAAGGAATTGGAAGTTATATGAGCTTCTTCGCAGACGATGCAAAAATGTTGAAAAAAGTGAACACCGAAGAAGATTGTTAATCACTGCAAAGCAATCTCAATAAAGTATGGGAATGGAGTATGAAGTGGGAGATGAAATTTAACATTAAAAAGTGTAGTATAATGGAATTTGGAAGAAGCAAAAAAAAAAGAATAGCAGGATCATATACATTGGGCGAGGAAGAAATTAAAAAAGTGGAAAATGAGAAGGACCTAGGAGTCATTATTATGAATAATATGTCCCCTGAGAAACATATAAACAAAATCTTTTGTGAAACTTACAATTTAATAAGATCAAAGTGGCATTTACATACCTGGACAAAGAAATTGTGAAGAAAATACTAGTCACTTTGATAAGACCAAGATTGGAGTATGCAGCGATGACGAGGTCACCAAATACAAAAAAATGTATAACAAAACTTGAAAGAATACAAAGAGCAATTATGAAATTGGCAACAACATTCTCATAACTATCATATGAGGAGAGACTGGCAAAACTTGAACTACAGACATTGGAGCAAAGAAGAGAGGAAACTTGATAACTATTTATAAAATCATGCAAGGCATGGTGATTAGTGATAGAGATCTAATAAAATGGGATAGTAGAGATACAAGAGGACATGGAAAGAAAATCAAGAAAGACAATTATAGAAGAGACCTGAAAAAGAACAGCTTTCCCCACAGGATAATAGGCATTTGGAACAGGTTAGATGAGAATGTGGTGTATGCAAAAACAATATACGAATTTAAAAACAGTCTAGATAAAACGAGATATGGAGGCGGGACACCACGAGCATAGCTCCCCTTCCCGTAAAATACAACTAGGTAAATACAGACATATGAATATATATATAATATATATATATATATATATATATATTATATATATATATATATACACACACACATATATATATACACATATATTTACACATATATATACACATATATATACATATATACACATATATTTATACAGACGCTCCTCAACTTACGTTTTAGTTACGTTCCGAACGGCCGAACGTAAGTTGAAAATGAACGCATATATATATACACATATATTTATACAGACGCTCCTCAACTTACGTTTTAGTTACGTTCCGAACGGCCGAACGTAAGTTGAAAATGAACGTAAGTTGTTACTGTACTATACATCCGTAAATTCTATTACCGTATCTTATAAAACACCCCTAAATCATTAATTATACACATAACATTGTAAAATAATAACATTAATTTCAAATAATTTAAATTCAAGCAACATACATTGAGATGGTGGAGGAGGAGGCAAGGAACTTTCAGTCTGTCGTTTGTGCAATGTAAACAATGGACACAGCGTCATGTGTAAGTATCGTTTGAACTATGGAGAGCGCGTAAACTAAAAAATTCACAAAAAAAAAAAAAAAAAAAAATACAATTTTTTTTTACAGTCAGTTCAAACGTAAAATCGAAAAAATGTAAAACGAATGAACGTAAGTAGAGGAGCGTCTGTATATATATATATATATATTGTCAGTGTATTTGGGCAGTTTTTCTCTAATGCATGTATCATTAAAAGTGATGGCTAGTTGTGCATTAATTATTTTCTTAAAGGTATTTTCATATTCCTTATTATGGATTTGTGTTCCTTAGAAAGGAAATTTATGACTTGACTGTATGTAGTCATATTAGCTAGATCATGATTTTGGGTTCAAGACCCTTCTTCAGTAGCTATAGGGATGTTCTTTCTTACCAGGATAAGAATTAATGTGATGAGTCTAGTTAAAGATCCTCCCATAAGCCTTCCCAACAACACTCAACAAGCTAATCCCTCTGAAACTACTATATTCACACTTGTCCCCTTTTCCCTTGTACAGTGGAACTATGCAGGCACTCCTCCAGTCCTCCGGCACTCTACCCTCTCTCCAGCAAACATTAAATAACCTCACCAGCCAGTCCACCATCACTGTACCTCCATTTCTTAAAGACATTCTGCATTTCACTGTACCTCCTTTTCTTAAAGACATTCTGCATGGTATCCATCCAGACCAGGTGCCTTACCTGCTTTCATCATCTTAATAACTGCCTTCACTTCATCCTTCCTTATTTCTCCTCCATTTTCCTCACTCATCATGGTCATTTTCTGAGCACTTCCCATTGCAACTACCTTTCCCTCCATATCCTCCTTCACATTTAGCAACTCCCTAAAATACTCTGCTAATCTTCCTCTTACTACCTTCTCTTCCATTATCATCTCTCCATCTGCACCTTTCACCTTTTCTTCTCTACTTGATTCGCCTCGTCTTCCTCTCAATTTCTTTCCAAAACATCTTTTTATTACTTTCAAAATTTTCTGTCATACTCTTACCCCACTTCACATCTGCTCTCCTCTTTACCTCCTTTACCTTGTGCTTTACTTCTCTTCTCTTTTCTTTGTACCTCTCATGTGACTCCCTCGTCCTTTTTTGTAACCAGTTTGTGAAAGCTCGCTTTTCTTTTACAACCTTCTTTGCTTCCTCATCCCACCATTCACTACCCTTCCTTCTATTTCCTCCCATCCTTTTTGTTCCACACACCATCTTTGCACACTTTGTGACTCCCTCCTTGAACCATCCCCATTCCTCCTCCACTCCTAGCTCTACTCTATCCTTCACTCCCTCCTACTCATCTCTTAGCTTCTTCTTGTACTCCTTCTCCTTTTCATTTTCATTTAAAAAGTTCAGTCTAAGCACCTCCCTACCTTTTGTTCTTTCCCTCATTCTCCATCTATCCTCTACTCTCAACTTACCTTCCACCAAAAAATTATCTGATATTCCCCCATTCTCTCCCCTTTGAACATGTACATCATTAACTCATCCTATTATACTCCTATCTACCACTACATAGTCCATTAACACTATCTACCACCCTCTCCCATGTGTACTTATGCTTGACTGTCTTACGAAAAACTGTATTTGCTATCATCAACTCTCTTTCTAGACACGTCTCCACCATCAACTCTCCACTACAATTCTTTCCTGGAACTCCACATTAAAAGTCCCAAACCTTAAGGTACTGGTTGGAAAACTCTTGGATGCAGCATTGGTTGTCTGATGTAAAATGATTTGATTATGCATCACAATATGCATGTTATAAAATATAAAGTTCCAAATGTATTACTCATTCTCTTTCACCCTGAATGCTGATAACCACAGAAAACACAATCAAACCTGTTCACAAAATACGGAAGCCACTTAGCTATAACTAAATAAATGTAATCAGGACACAGATACTGGCATCCTCATATACCCACTTGTGCCTTATGATATGATGCCAATGTTGGTGTCACCATATTCTCGAGGTTAAGAACATTGATCTTTATATATCAAGAGCTTTTTCCCCTTTACAAGAGAGGTAGCCAAGTCAAAGGCACATACATACTCCCACCCATTTCTCTCCCATCCATCACCCTTTTCCCCCCCCTCTCATCTTAGCTCCTCATGGATGATGGGTCACCTCTGTATCCCATCCACTGCCCTGGGTCAGAAGCAATGTAGCATGACAGTTCATCTACAAGGACAATTCACTTAACCTCTTCACTCCGGGGCACATCGCACGTCTGGCAGCATTAGCTGCCCGACGTGCAATGTTGCATCATAATAATCGCATTATAAAAAATAAAGTCAGTGCTCAATCGTTCATTCTCTTTCACCCGTGTATTTTGATAACCATACAAAATTGATGAAGCCAGTTTAGAGAGAATGAAAATTAAGTAGGTACGACTACAATAAATATAATCAAGATGTCGTTGTCGGCATCATCGAGTACCCACTTGCTCCTCATGTCGCCTACGTAGGCGTCACCGTATGGAAGTGGTTAATCAGCGACCCGCCCTTTCTGTCCTCTCATGTAGAAAAAGAGAGGGCAGGAAGAAATCTCTTCGGGCTGCATCAAAATACCATTCACACATAAGCAACCCAACCCCTATCCTCTGCATTCTCCCTTCCTTGCTCAACAGACATTCCCCTATTGCTCACTGCCCCCTTCACCCCATCCATCCATCTCATCCTTGGTCATCCCCCTCATGCTCATTCCATCCATCTCTGCCTTCCACACCTCTTTTACTAATCTTTCATCACTCATTCTTTCCATGTGTCCAAACCATCCCAATGATCTTTCATCAGCCTATCTGCCATCTCCTTTTCCACTCCCACTCTCCTCCTTATCTCATTTTTCACTCTATCCAACCTAATGATCCCTACTATACATATCAGACATTTAATCTCAAACATGCATAAATTTTTCCTCTCCACCTCTCTTAAATTCCAAGCCTCTACCCTGCACAATGCCACTGGCACAGTCACCCCTTCATACAATCTCCTTTTTTGCATTCATTCCCAGCTGCCTGTTTCTCATGATACTTTTTAATTCTCCAAGGCATTTACTTGGTTCTCTCAATCTACAATTTACCTCCACCTCCAATCCTCCCACATGGTTACATATATCTAGCTTGTTATAGTTTTGACTACAGATTTTTTTTCTTTGTCCTTTTAGATAATGTATTTGACAGCAACTATATGTATTTACCTAACTGTAATATCCAGGAAAGGAGCATCGCTTACTGGGACCCATCTCCTATTCTCTAATTTTTTAACATACCTAGATTCAAATTCATGTATAGTTCCAACTTAATCTATATCTTTAAATTGGAACCATACACAAATTTGACTCTTGGTATGTTAGAAAATTAGAGAATAGGAGACAGGATCCAATGAGCATTGCTCCTTTCCCATATACTACAATTAGGTAAATAAATAGAATTAGGTAAATAAACATCACATAGTTGCTGTCAAATACATTATATACAAAAAAAGTAGTGTGTGTGTGTGTGTGTGTGAGAGAGAGAGAGAGAGAGAGAGAGAGAGAGAGAGAGAGAGAGAGAGAGAGAGGCGGGAGAGTGCATCAATTCCTGCCACAACATGAGTAGAGATACATATGCGTGGTCCATGTGGCTGTGTTGACATTTACTGCACACCACATTTTCTTTGCTTCCATTTGGTTTCCTACAGCCTACAAGCACTTGCAAGGGTTTGAAATGCCTAGACTATCAAAACTGAAAAGGGCTGCAGCAAAGAAGAGAAGAAAATCAGGCATAAAATAGGAAGCATGAAGTGGAGAGAGATTGGTAACCCCTTTACTGGTAAAAGTCTACCAATCTCGTGTACTCACGTCATATGGCGCAAGTGAGCACATGAGGATGTCTGTGTTGTTCTGATTACATTTACTTTGTAGTTGTAGCCAAGTGACCCCCATATTCTGGGAGCAGGCTTGATCGTGTTTTCTGTGGTTATATTCTGGGTGAAAAATAACAAGTATAACGGCTGTAGCTTTATATTCTATAATGCACTTATTGTGATCCATCATCATACATCAGGCAACCTATTGTGCATGCAAGTATTTGACTCATACTGAGTAGGTTAACATCCGTCCATCTGAACTCTTTACCTTTTCCACTCTATCTGACTCACCCCACCTCATTCTCTTCATTTCCTTCCAAAACATCTTTTTATTATTTTCAAAATTCTCTATCAAACTCCTGCCCCCATTTCACATCTGCTCTCCTCTATGCTACCTTTACCTTACATTTTGCTTCTCTCTTTTTTTTGTACTTCTTATATGCTTCCCTAATTCGAACTTGTTACCAATTCACATACACTTGCTTCTTCTCTTCTACCACCACCTTTATATCATTCCACCATTTCAACCCTTCCTTCTGTTTACTTCAACCCTCCCAAATACTATTTCTGCACACACTCACTTCCTTCTTGAAAAGCACCCATTCTTCTTCTACACCTTCCCCTGTATCCCCTCACCACCTCCCACACTTCTTTCAGCTTCTCCTAGTATTCTTTCTCCTTTTCCTTCCAATTCAATTTGTTTCTCAGCACCTCCCTACCTCACAACCCTTTTTCACTTTTCCACGATTCTGAACTTCCCTTCTACCAAATAAATTATCTGAAACTTCCCCACTCTCTCACATGAAAAAATTAATGTCCTAAAATCTTCTTATCCTTCCTTTTGATACCACTAGTCCATTAATCCCCTATCAATCACCCTTCCATCCACCACCCTTTCCCATGTATATCTATGCTTTGCTTTCTTCTGTGTTCACTATGATCAACTCTTCCTAAATATGTCCCAACATTATCTCTAAGATTCTTACCTGGCACTCCAAACTTCCCTCCTAGTCCATCTACTGCCTCATCCCTTACTCTAGCATAGTGATCCTCCAACACCAAACACCAATAAGCTTCCCTTTCCTTTTCATTTTTCCCACTACAAGGTCCATATACACTTACAAAAGCCCACATCTCCCATCCCAGTTTCACCTTTACCCTCATTCACCTGGGAGACACTTCCATCCATCACACTTTCCTCTCATCAATTGCCAAAAGTGCCAATCTTTCCCTCCCTCACCCCAACATCACTCCCAACATTCTCTCACCATGCTCAAACTCAAAAACATCATTCCTTTTTAACTAGTTTCACTTAACAACACATCCATCTTCCTTCTCACAAACTGCCATCTTCTTCCCTTTTACTCTCATCTGTACCACAACCATGCACATTTAATAATACAATTTCTAAGGTGCTGGTTATTCTCCTCCCACACCTTCTTATGCCTTGACTTTTCATATGATGAACATTCAGAGAGCAGGATCCCTAGTCCCATCACCCCATCCCACTTCTCTTTTTACTATACAAATAGAAAATATGATGGCAGAATTATTCCCCCTTCCCCACCACCACCTCAGAGGATGGGAAGAGGTAGAGTCTACAGTGAAGGACAGTTTCGAGGGAACAGCATGAAAGGAGAGCCAGTTGTAGAACAAAAGTATCCTCATTCCTCTATGAGTGGAGAATTTACTCTAAGATAGACTAATGATGTGTGGCTCTGGTACATAGGGGCACCCCATAATACAGTCAATACTCCAGTACGTGGACAGTCAAACGTTTCTTCTATTCCTTTTTCCCTTACTGACTGCTGTATTTAGAGGGATTCCTTTGACTAGATCAAATAACCTGGTAACTAGCAGAATAAACATACAAGTTATCTGCAGCAGTAGAAGGGTTTGTGTAAAATGTAAATTTACCCAGTCAATTACATAGGAACAGTGATTGGTGCCTGCAATGTTTCTGGACAATGGACACCAGTCATCTCCCTGCTGTTATTCCCCAAAGCCTATCAATAACCTCGTCACCCAGAAAGACAATCCCAAGAAGCTCTCTATTCTCAGCTGGGCCTAAACTCTCATTCTTTGGTAAGTTCCACTATCTTGTACTACTCTTTGACATTAGGAGAATTGGCAGCCACCAACTGCTCCTCTCTTCCTCCTACTAACTTGTATCAAAACACTCCCAGAAATACACAATACATTAATCCAACACCTCTTCCACGAGAGATTCGTGAGGGAGCCCAGAGACCATTGCCAGCTATTATGGGGATGCATGTTTCTAGTCACAGAAAACTAAAGCAACAATTGACTGAAAGATCAATAAAACCCTTAAATAAGGTTAATATTCTTACCTTATATGCTTGACTCCTTGTGGGGAAGTGAGGTAGGCATAAACTGTGGTTGGCGAGAATGAAGATGGAATCGCTCCACCACGCACGAAGCCGAAAGTCTGGCTTCTGCATCGTGATCCCAGCACTCCTCTATTGTATCAATAAGTGTTGCTAGGCCCTTCAACAGAGAAATTTAATCACAATTAATTTTTTCTAACTTAGAATGTATGTCAAGCTTGAATAAGTGAGTATAAAAGTTAGTACCATACATGTATTTGAAGCTAGGTATGATGACTGAAGAGTAAGAGACAGGTCCTTGAAAGTATTTCTCTTTTCCTATATACTACAATTAAGTAATACGCCTTTCCCCCTTATATAGGGTTTGTCGAGTCAAAATACACCCATACAAATATGCCCACCCAATGAACTTCCCATCTCAACAGAATGGAACCTACAAGAAACATAATTGATCTCAAAAGATTCAAAGTATCATAAGATTAAGCAAACCTTCAAATTTTATCCACACTTGAAAGAATCATAAAATATTCTTTAATTCTTGTACAAAATCTTTTAGCAACTAAACATGGACTTACAGGATGTTTGAACCAGGTGTCTCGGAACTGTGGACGCTGTCTCTTGGTGACCACACATTCCTGCATGTCGTCAAGCGTTGGGTGTTGCCCAACTTCCTCTTCAAAGGGCAATCGATACTCCATCACAGGACCCTCCTGAGCTGAAGGGGGTCAGGGAAAATGTATGTTTAGGACAAAATACTTAAGAATCTGAAATAAAGCATTTCGACTCAATAAAACACAAAAATCAAAAGTTATGGTCTATGGTATAAGAGAAGTAAAAGTGAGATAGAGATAACGATAGAGATTGATCAACTGAGACAGGTAGGAGAAAAAGAGAGAGAAAGAGATTGAGAGAGAGCAAGATAGTGCGAGAGTTAGAGATATAGTGAAAGAGATGATATATATATATATATATATATATATATATATATATATATATATATATATATGCACATATATAGAGAGAGAGAGAGAGGCTGAGACAGAGTAAAAAAAGAGAGAGCTCCTTGTTTCTCACTAGCCAGCCTAGTAACCATTATAATTCCCAGGCATTCCATCTCAACACATTTAAACTCTTCCTCTCTTATGTTCCATGTTTCTGCCCCATACACTGCTGTTGGCACAATTACCCCTTTATACAATCTCCTCTTAGCATCCCTTGCATCCATTCCCAAATGTCTATTTCTCATTACACTTTTTAATCCCCCAAGGCATTTACTTGCTTCTCTCCATCTACACTCTACCTCCGCACCCACTCCTCCCTTTCCTGCTACATTTGCACCCAAGTATCTAAAGGTGTCCACTTCCTCCAGTCTCTCTCCCTTAATACTCACTTCCAATTTGCTGCCATCCTCTCCCTTTGCAAATCTCATCACCTTACTTTTACCCATATTTATCTTCAACTTCCTTCTTTTTCACACCTTCCAAAACTGTCACTAACTTCCTTAATCCCTCCTATGATCCTGCTATAAGTGATCTAGCGGTTTTGTTGCTGATACGAAAGAAACACCTAGTTGTTATTTTGCGGAATGTTTAGGTTATGTTCTCGAGTGACCGACAAGGTAAGATCCAGTTCTTAAAGTATAGTTTGGCGCAATGGAGAAAGAAAAAGAAGAAAAGATACTAAATGAACCAACGATATAAGTGGAGTAGAGTCTCCGAGAGGAGTGATACCAAAAAGGACATGTTCAATTTATACACCAAGAATAAATCACAGGTGGGAGAATAATGGTTTTTCAGGTTTTCAAAGAAATCTAGGAGAAATTGGTAAAAGCATAGATATAGAGAAGTTAGATATAGCAGTGCATTAAGAAATTGTGAAGTAAACGAATTATTGGAAGAGGTTATAGATTTAAAATTAGATTACCAAGCTTTACTTAGGGAATCGACTACTTTCCGTAAGAGTAACGAGCAAACAATTAGAGAACTGAGTGACCTAAAGAGCAAAATTGATATGCTTAAAAGAGAAAATGAAAGGATAAGGATAAAAACAAAAATGAAGAATTGAAAAAGATCAAAGAGCAATTACAGGTAGTGACTGGAAATCCTTGAAATAAAAAATCAGAGGAAGCAGGAACAGGAAAATAAAAAAAATATCCTTTAGTGAAATAGTACAAAAGCAAATAGAGGAAAATATAAAAGAAACAGTTATGAAAGTAATCAAAGAAAAGGAAAATTGGGTGAGAGATACAGTAGACAAAGGTAAATGCGTTGTGGTCCATGGTACCCAAGAAAAACATGGTGTGTATAAATACCAGAGAAAAGGAGGAAAAGGAAATGGCTAAGGAAATTCTGAAAGAAATTAATGACAAAGGGGAAAATTTTAACAAGGAAATTGACGAGATTCACAGGATGGGCAAATACTCAAAAGAAAAACAGCATAGACCTCTGAAAATCAAACTAAGAACTCAAATGATAGCTGAGATAATATCGAAAGCAGTTAAACTAGCAAACAGTGAGAAATTTGGACATATATGGATAAAAAAGGAAATGAGTGATGAGGAAAAGGAGAAAGACAAGGCTCTCATAATTGAAGCCAATGATAGAAATGAGAAAAGAACGGAGATGGATTTTTTTTTTTTTTTTTTTTTTTTTTTTTTTGAGTATTGGATCTGAGACGGAAAAAATGGTACATCAGAAAAATGGAAAAAAATAAAAAAAAAATATACATATATGAAACTAAAAGTGGCATACACAAATACAGATGGTATGATTTCTGGAATTAATGAATTAAACGACTATTTGGAAATGGAGAAACCTGACATAATGGGAATTGTGGAGACAAAACTGAAAGGTCCTTTATCAACAAGTATAGTGGGACAAGGTCTATACAACCATTGGATGAAAACATTGGGTGAAAAAATAGAATGGATAAATAGGGAGTCATTATATTTACCAAAAAGGGTTTAGATGTGACAAAGATAAATGAAGGCAAATATAATGTAGAATTAATTTGATCAAAGTTGTAAATAAAAAGATTAAAAGTAGAAAATTTGTAGCAGTGTACCACCAAAAACACAAACTTGGTCTGATAGCGATCATTCTAAATTACTGGAAGACACAATGAATGTGCTAAATGAGTTACTGGAAGAGGGTGGTAACATAGTAATCATGGGCGATTTTAATGCAAAGGATATAATCTGGGAAGAAATGATAGTAAAAGTGGGAGAAGAACTTTGGAGCAACATTCTACTGGATATGACCATCGAATACACCTTAACACAATGGATTAAGGAAAATACTAGATATAGAAAGAATGAGGAACCATCAAAACTAGACTTGATATTCACTTCTGAACCTGATATAAACAAAATGAAATGTAAGACACCAATTGGGAAGAGTGACCATACACTATTAAGAGTTTGAACTAAAAGAACAAAATGTGAGAAGAAATGAAAAACACAAGGAAGGAAAGTTTATGTACAACAAAACGGATTTTGCAAAACAAAGAGAATTTTTCCAAAACACAAACTGGGATAAATTTTCCAAAGAGGAAACAAAGATGGAAGATAAATGGAACATATTTAAAGAAAAGTACAAGGAAGGAATTGATAAATATGTACCAAAGAAGAAGCAAAAAGAGATTTATATAAAGTGTTGGTATAACAAAAGGTGCAGTGAGGCTAAAGACAAAAGAGACAAAGCCTGGAAAAGATGCAAAAGACTAAAAAACATACAAATGGCAAACACATATAAAACTTAGGAACCAACATGTGAATATATGCAGGATAGAAAAAAGAAACTATGAAAAAGATATTACAGACAAATGTAATGATCAACCTTAACTTTTTTACAGATATGTAAATGATAAACTAAAAGACAAACACGAAATTGTAAAACTGAGTGAAGGAGATAAAGAAAATGTAGATGACATAGAAATGGCTGAAGTTATGATCAGACATTTCAGGTCTGTTTTTACAATTGAGAGCTCACAAATTTGGGAAGATAGACAACGAGAAAGATCCCCTAAAATGAAAGAAAGGTAACACAGAAAGAAATAAGAGACCAAATAAAAATCCTAGATGTTAAGAAATCACATGGATTGGATGAAATTGCAAACTGGATACTGAGTGTATAGATGAACTAATGGACAAATAATACAAAATAATAGATTTCTCACTTAATGAAGGAAAGGTACTGCAAGATTGGAAAAATGCAAATATCATACCAATATATAAAGGAGGAAACAAAGAAGATCCTACAAACTTCAGACCAGTATCCCTTACAAGCACAGTAGCAAAACTATGCGAAAAGGTTCTCAGGAACAAATGGATCAAACACTTGGAAGAGAATAAAATACTAAACCCTAAACAATTTGGCTTTGGAAGTGGAAGATCATGTACCACAAACTTAATATATTTTTATTTAAGATTAATAGAGATGGCTGGGCAGATTGCGCCTTCTTGGATTTGCAGAAGGTTTTTGACAAAGTACCACATAAAAAGCTAATAAGAAAATTTTAAATAATAGGAGGAATACAAGGTAAGCTTCTGGAATGGATGAAAGATTTCTTAAGTGGGAGAAAAATGAGAGTGGTACTTAGAGACAAAAACTTGAACTGGGAAGATATGATAAGTGGCATCCTGCAGGGCTCTGTATTGGCTCCTTTAATGTTTGCCATATAAATTATGTGGATGAGGGAGTGAAGTGTAACATGAACTTTTTTGCTGACAATGCCAAATTACTCAAGAGAGTAAGCACAGAAGAAGACTGCAGATCGCTACAAGAAGACCTAGACAAAATATGGGAATGGACTCAGAAGTGTGAAGTGAACTTTAACATTAAGAAATGCAGTATAATGGAATTTGGAAAAAGCAAAAAATAAAATATTGGGTCACTATAAAATTGGTACAAAGTCAAAAAAGTCAACTTAGAAAGGGAACTGGGAGTGATTATCTCAAGTGACTTGACACCTGATAAACATAAACTAGTTTGAGACTTTTAATTTATTAAGATCAATGAAAGTGGCCTTCGACTACATGGATGAAGAGATGGTAAAGAAAATACTAATTACACTTATAAGACCTAAACTGGAGTATGCTGCAACACTATGGGCACCTAGTACAAAAAAAAAAAAAAAGTGGCACATACACACTCAGATTTGACATATGAACAAAGATTGGATAAATCACATCTATCAACACTGGAACAGAGAAGAGAAAGAGGTGATTTGCTGACTATTTACAGAATTATGAAAGGTATGGAAGTTCTTGATAGAGACTACTTATTAAAATGGGACTGAAGAGAAACAAGAGGACATGAGGAGAAGCTAAAGAAGGGCATTTACAGAAGAGATTTGAAAAAGAATAGCTTTCCACACAGTGTGATTGATGTCTGGAACAAACTAAACATGGAAACAGTGAGTGCAAAACTATACAAGATTTTAAGAACAAACCGGATGTGGAGAGATATAAAAACAGGTCACTACGAGCATAGTTCTTGTCCCATAAAATACAACTAGGTAAAATACACCAATGCAACACAGACAGCATTTCCAAATTTCCTCCAAAAGACATTTGTGGGAGGGCTTCAGAACCATTGCCAGCCATTGTGGGGTTGCAGGTTTTTCACTTTGTAAAAAATGGAGGCAATATTCAATTAACCTCTTCACTCCGGGGCACATCGCATGTCTGGCAGCATTAGCTGCCCGACGTGCGATGTTGCGTCATAATAATCGCATTATAAAAAATAAAGTCAGTGCTCAATCATTCATTCTCTTTCACCCGTGTATTTTGATAACCATAGAAAATTTATGAAGCCAGTTTAGAATCGAAATTACGTAGGTACGACTACAATAAATATAATCAAGATGGCGACGTCGGCATCATCGAGTACCCACTTGCTCCTCATGCCGCCTATGTAGGTGTCACCGTATGGAAGTGGTTAAACTAATCTCTTTACCTCTTCAGTACAAGTCAAATTATTACATGCAGCATTGGATGGCTGATGTATGATGATTCAATGATGCATCACAATATCCATGTTATAAAATATAGTCACAGAAAACATGATCAAGCCAGTTCACAGAATTCGAGGGAAACTCGGCTACAACTACAAAATAAATGTAATCAGGTACCCAACGCCACCAACCCTCATATATCCACTTGCACCTCATGAGGCCTACGTAGGCATCATCATGTGGCACAAATTTCTTCCCCACTCTCCTTTCTGATCTCATCGATCAGCATGACCATACATCTTACCAACCCTCGTCAACAAACTAGTCCCTCTAAAACCACCCTTTTGTCTCCAGTCTCCTAGTATACTAAAATTATACATGCACTTTTCAAGTAGGGTGCTCCCTTCAATCAGACACACATTCAACAATCTCATCATCTATTACATTACTACCATACCCTCTGTTAGACATGAAAAAAATAAAATAAAATAATAATAATAATAATAGTACAATTCACATGCCTCACCAGCTTTCACCTTTTTCAACATTATTTATACCTCATCTTCTGTAATAGCCTCATCATTCTCCTCACACACCAGTTTTTCTCCTAATACCTCCCACCACCACATTGACTCCCTTTCTCAACATTCAATAACTTAGAAAAATCTGCCCACCTCCCTCACAGCTTTTTTTTTTTTCATTAACAGCTACCCACCTGCAAAAACCTAGACATACATACATACATACATACATATACCAAGGCTTTTTCCCCCTTCCAAGGGAGGTAGCCAAAAAGGGAAAGGCATAAAAACACTCCCACCCATTTCATCCCTAAATACACTCTTCACTCATTCTTTCCATGTGTCCAAACCATCCTAATATTCTTTCATCAACCCTATCTCCCAAATCCTTTTTCACCCCTGTTCTCCTCACCTCCTCATTTCTCACTCTATCCAGCCTAGTAACCCCCACCATACTTCTCAGACACCTCATCTCAAACACATTCAAACTCCTTCTCTCTTCTTCTCTTATGTTCCACGTTTCTGCCCCATACAGTGCTGTTGGCACAATCACTCCTTCATACAGTCTCCTCTTCACATCCATTCCCAAATGTCTATTCCTCATTACACTCTTTAATCCACCAAGGCATTTACTCGCTTCTCTCAATCTACATTCTACCTCCACCTTCACTCCACCTTTTCCTGCTACACTTGCACCCAAGTATCTAAAACTATCCACTTCCTCCAGTCGCTCTCCCTTAATGTTCACTTCCAGTCTACTGCCACTTTCACCCCTTGTACATCTCATCACCTTACTTTTACCCACCTAGACAGAATAACAATATAATACATGATAAAACTTTAAAGCTTCATATACATGGAATAACCTACCAGAACATCTGGACGCGAGTTCCCACAGCACCAGACCGCAGGCATACATGTCGATACGTAGAAAAGCATCATGCTGGAAGTTTATGGCCCCTTCCAATACCTCTGGAGCCATGTAGCGTCGCGTACCAACCTACAAAACAATGAGAACATACCTTATAAGGGAGGTAGCCAAAAAACAAAGGCAAAAACACCACTCCCACCCATTCCATCCCTATCATACTCCACTCCCCTCCCTCTTATCTTGGCACTTCCTGGATGACGGGTCATCCCTACATCTCGCTCAATGCCCTGGGTCAGCTGTGTCACAAGACACAGCACATCCACAGCAAGGCCACTTCATTAAATTGGCGAGTGAGAACAAATTCATAAATAGGTATGAAAAGCACTGAAAATGTCTGAATATTAGTCCAGCATCCCTGTTATCCTCACCAGGTGATCTGTGACCCCACAGAAACTTACCACAGCCACTAGATTAACCCCTAAGTCTTCTTTCAAGACTCTCTGAAGGAGCTTGAAGATATAAAGAATTTGGATGTCAGTTGTGGAGTGCTTGTTTTGTGATCTTTGTATGGACAAGTTCTGTGTTGCTGGAGGCAGATTATTGTAGACATTTGAGTAGATTGTTGCTGTCCTAAGGTTGCAGTATCCAAGTTTAATTCACATTAAATATTTACAAGTACATTTATGAGAAAACTACCATAGCATTATAATTTCAACTGAGGAAATTCTATATTTTTTGCAGAGCTTTTGCTTTTCATAGCATTATCAAATGGGACCATCTTTCAACAGTACATTATTGCAACAATAATATTGTGAGGTTTAACGACAAAACTAATTGACTGTCTTATAACTTCCTGTCCTTACCTGTCCATGAGTATCTCCAGGCGATTGTCCTGGATAGAAGACTAAGGCAAGACCGAAGTCTGCAATGCAAGCTGTCAGATCGCTTTTGAGTAGGACATTCTTGCTTTTGAAGTCCCTATGAGCAATGGATGGCTTTAGGGATTCACACTTCGTGGCGGCCTGTTCCTCATGAAGATACGTAAGACCACGAGCCATGGACTCACCAATACGACACAATTCAGGCCACGTAACAAGATTCCCCTGTAAAGAAAATCAACACTGCTATAAGAACATGATGATCATAATAACACCTGGCATTTTGTCAAATGACTGAATGTTAGTAGTTATTATCTAAGTTACAGCATCTTTTTATCCCAAGTCAATTTCTGGATGACGTAATAATCATTCATTTTGCATATAATACCACCTTTGCACTGTCCACCCATCTTATCATTGATCTTTCCCTCAAGTTCACTTCATCATTCTACTTCCCTCCTTTTCCTTTCTCCACCCCACTACATACCGAAATCATGTCGGGACTCTTTGACCAACTCTTTCAACCCCCACTCTCCACTTCACCTACACATCTATCCTCGCTATACTTACCATACTTTGTAAATATTATATCTCAAATGTATTTAGGCCCTCCCTTCCCGCCTCCTTCAAAGTCCGAGTCCCTCTTTCCTTTGTTCTGCAGAGCTGTGGGAATGCTCCCTCCCTCAATAAAACCTTCTCTTCACATTTATCCAAGAAACCTATTTCTCATATCTTTGGTGAAATACTCTATCCATCTTCCCTTTTTCACTTTCACTTCCATTAACATCTGTTCACCTACCTGCACCTTCTACCTTTTCCACTACCAGGTCCATATGCATTTACAAAAACTTCCATCTCCCATCCCAATTTCATCTACACCTATATTAATCATGAAGACATTATTTCTTGGTATAATCAGGTTTAGGACAGGTAGGGGTTACATAGATATGATTTTTGTAGAAAGCCAGATATGTGATGAAGATTTAGGAAAAGGTAAGGATTTTTTGGGGCTTTTATGGATTTGGAAAAGGCTTATGACAGGGTAGACAGGAAGGCACTGTGGGAGGTATTGCAGATATTTGGTATAGGAGGAAAGCCGTTAAGAGCAGTCAAAAGTTTTTATAAGAATAGGAGCCTGTGTTAGAATTAGAAATGGAGAGAGTGAGTGGTCTGAAGTAAAGGTGGGACTTTGCAAGGGATGTGTCATGTCGCTATGGCTGTTCAATTTATACATGGATGGGGTGGTGCGAGAGGTAAATGCATGGGTAATGGGCCAGGGATTGGAGACAGTTAAAGAAAATTGAGAAAAATGGGAGATGAACCAGTTGTTGTTTGCTGATGACACTGCACTTGTAGCAGGATTAGAGGATGGATTAAGGATGTTAGTGACAGAGTTTGGGAAAGTGTGTGAAAGAAGGAAGTTGAAGATAAATGTGGGTAAAAGTAAAGTGATGAGACCTACAAGGGGAGACAATGGCAGCATATTGGAAGTGAGTATTACAGGAGAAAGACTGGAAGAAGTCGATAGCTTTAAATAATTAGGTGCAAATGTGGTGGGAAAGGGAGGAGTGGAAGTGGAAGTAGAATGTAAATTGAGAGAAGCAAGTAAATGCCTTGGGGGATTAAAAAGTGTAATGAGAAATAGACTCTGGGGTGATTGTGCTGACAGTATTGTATGGGGCAGAACATGGAAGAGGTGGAGTTTGAATGTGTTGGAGATGAAATGCCTGAGAAATATGGTAGGGGTTACTAGGCTGGATAGTGGGAAACAAGGAGAGAGCAGGGGTAGAAAGGAGGTCGGGAGATAGGGTTGATAAAAGAGTATTGGGATGGTTTAGACACATGGAAAAATGAGTGAAGAAAGATTAGTAACAGAGGTGGAAGTGAACATGAGGGGGTAACCAAGGATGAGATGGATGGATGGGGTAAAAGGGGCACTGAGAAAGAGGGGAATGTCTGCTGAGGAATGAAGGGAGAAGACAGAAGATAGGGGTGAGTGGAGAATGGTTGTGTATGGATGTTGTGGTGCATGGAAGGGAGTGGGTGGGGAATGAGGGGTTTGGGAGTATGTGTGAATGATATTTTGACACATCCTGAAGGGATTTCTCCCCATCATCTCTTTTTCTGCATGAGGGGACAGCCAGGTGTGTATGTGTATATGTGTATATGTGTGTATGTGTGTGTGTGTGTGGGGGGGGTGACATTAAATGAAGTCACCTTGCTGTGGATGTGCTGTGTCTTGCTGCATTGCTTCTGACCTAGGGTAGTGAGTGAGATGCAGGGATGACCTACCATCCAGGAGCCAAGAAAAGAGGGAGGGATGGTGAATGGGAGTGGAGTATGTGGGGATGAAATGGGTGGGAGTGAATTTATGCCTTTGACTTTGGTTTCCTCCCTTGTATGGGGGGAAAAGCCCTTGGTATATGTATGTATAATAGGGGTGCCTCACATCCCAAAGCACCTCTTGTGGTTATATCTTCTCTATAAGGTCATGGATAACTTCAGCATTCCACTCCATCACAGCAATAAGTGTAACTACCAAGCAAATGGTAAGAAGAGTTTTCACACTTTAAAAATAAAGCAATGTTTACACCACAGTCAAATGACTGATTACGGTCAGAATTACATTCCATAATTTTTTTCTATTTCAAGATAATTTTACACTACTGAATAATTCATCTATCATTGAATAAGTTGTATATATTTTTTTTAAATATGTCATAAATACTGTAACATATATCTTCAGTTCTTCTCCCTCGGATCTCTTCCAAGGTATAGACTACAATAGTTTTGGATTGGGAGTCCCTAAGCTTGGATTCCAACTTAAATCCTTCAGCCTTGGATGAAATTCATCCAAGTCATTGAAATTCAACCCAGCTGTTGACGAGTGTATCCACACCTTTACCTGGGAGCTGTGGGTCTCTTGCCATAGAGATCTGGTGTGATTGATCATTAGCTTGTTTGACATAATAAACACAGGAGTCATACATACATAATCAAAACCTTTTGTTCCAGACATCTTTCATACAATCAATGGTAAGACCTACCTTAAGGAAGTCGCACAAAGAACCCTTCTCATGATATGATGAGATGAGCCAGTATTCTGCTTGTAAGTTATCACCACGCTTCTCCACACCAATAAAATGAAGCAGATTTTCATGGGACATTTGGGGCAAAGAGAAAACCTCTTTTTCAACAATCCATGATTGTTTATCCTGAAAAACGGAAAAAGAATAATAAATTGTGAGGTTGAAGAGAGTATTCCATGCTACAATAAAAAGTATTTACCGTATATTTCCATGTATAAGACGACCCTAAAATAAAAAAAATTCACCCCTTAAAATTGGGGGTCATCTTATACTGCCATTATAAAAATCAGACCTTGAATTCTACGTGAGATGACTTGGTAGGCTAGCCTGCCAATAACCACCGATACACAGGAAATTATTCACATTATGATAAGAACTGGTAATAAAGGTAATTAAACCATATTTACCTTGTATATTATTGGCATATCTTTATAGTAAATGGCAATTGTTAATAAATTCGAGGAATAATTCTATATAAATGAAATTACAGTACTTTTAACTACTCTATGTAAACACATTTAACACAGCTGAAAAAAATGTAAACATCGAGCACTGGTTGCCTTTATAGCAACCTTTTTCTTTCACTAACTTTTCAGTAATTTTTAAGACTGAAAATAACAATTTTGGATTACAGTACATAAAACGTTTATCAATAAAAAAATATATTACAGTAGTTGAACCAGGAACGAACCAGGAACGTAAACAAATAATTTGTGTTAGTTAGTTGACGTGTGTTCTCGGAAAATCATGATATATGATTTGCTTTATTTCGTTTATTTTGAATTTATAAGGATACAGTAAGTAATTTATCTGGTATAAGGATACAGTTAAGTAATGAGAAAGAAAAGAGAAAAAGTGGAAAAAACAGCTGATAAACGTAATCAAAACAATTATTTTTATACGGTAGGTTTGATACACTGATGCTTTTGTAATTTAGCAGTCGTCTTATACTACCGATATGAGATAAATTCATAAAAATTTGCTCTAATTTTGTACCTTGTCTTATACAAAGGTCATCTTATACACGGAAATATACGGTAACTTCTTCAATACAAGTCAAATATTCACCCGTACATTAGCTGCCTGATGTACAATGATGCATCACAATATGCACATTATAAAATATTGAGTTACAGCTGTTATACTTGTTCTCTTTCACCAGAATGTTTGAGATCAAATGTCTGAGAAGTATGGTTGTTGTTGTTGTTGTCGTTCCCTAGACTGTCTGTCCGAGCAGTCCCGTCTCCCCAAGGAATGCCATAGCCGAAACTGGGTTTTCCCACAAATCCTTTATAGAGCGTATGTTGTGTTGTTTGCGTGCATGATTGTGTATAATGCAGTCTTCCATTATGTGTTGTATGGTATGGGGTGAAGTGTTACATCCTGGGCAGCTGTTCACAATGCGGTCATCCAGCCTCTTCTGGTAGCTTAGAAGTGCTGGGTGGTGACCGCACCGCAGTCTGGCCAAGTGGACTCTGTCCTTTCGTGGGAGAGAGGATTCAGAAGGGTGGATATCAGGGGGTCTGGCATGCAGCAGTGTGTTGTCTTTCAGTGTGTTAATGGAGCGGTGAGTGATATGATTATGAATATGTTTCCGGAGGCTGGTATTTGGTGGTTGTGGAGGAAGAGAAGAGAGTATCTGTGCATGATAAAGGTCTTTGGGTGTTGTTTTAATGTTTCTTGGTGTGTGTGGGTGTTCTGCTATGTAGTGTAGCGGGTGTAATGTGTTTGTGGTGGCTGCGGCAAGTGTTTGTGTGCCTCTCATGTCGAGGTGGTCCTTGACTTTGAGGACTTTTGTTTCATGGTGTAAATGGTCTGTAGGTGTTGTATTTGTGCAGCCTGTAATTGTTTTTAGGGCTTTGTTTTGTATGATTTGAAGGGTGTTGTGGTGTGTCTCACTGAGATTAGGAGCCCATGCAGGACTCGCATAATTCAACACTGAGCGTATGCATTGTTTGTATATTGTTATATTAGTTTCTTTGTTTTGTCCAAATGTTGTTCCAGTGATTGACTTAAGTGCGTTAAGTCTGGGTGTGCATTTGTTTTATATGTTTGTGATGTGTTGTTTGAAAGACATGGATGTATCATATGTTGTTGATGTAGAGATGAGGTGGTCAGAGCCAAGGGTTCCGACCACTCTCCATGATGTTGTTGGGGTTAGGCAGGGGGAGCAAAATGTGTTATCAGGAGAGGAGGGAGTGTAGAGGGCTTGGTGTGGGATATGTGTATGATTATGTGTGTTGTTCATGATAGTCAATGAGTCAAACTGAGTCTGTATATCAAGCCCTCTGTCTGTGTCAGGGTTGTCGACATACCAGGCAGACGACTTGGCGTTGAAGTCTCCACCCATGATCAGGTTGGGGATTGAGGCTAGTTGGCTAAAATGAGGCCTGAAGGTGTCTGGAACTGTGGGGGATGATTGGGGGGGAATGTACATGTTAACTATAGTCAGTGTTGATTTGTTGCCTGTGCGGATTCGAATGGATTGGATTTCTGTTGTGTTATCTGTGGTAGGGAGGAGAATTTTGGTTGTGGCACTTGTGTCCACAAAACAGATGGAGTGGTGGATCAGGGTGATGAGTCCACCGCCATAGCCGTCAGTCCGGTCTTGTCTGATGGTGGTGTAATTATGAAATGATGGTGTTTTGTGTGAGTGTCTTAGTTTTGTTTCTTGCTGCAACTACCCCTGGCCACCGGCTCTACGCAGGTGAGAAGTATGGTAGGTTACTTGGCTGGATAGAGAAATGAGGAGGCGAGGTGGAGAACAGGGGTGGAAAGGGAGTTGGGAGATAGGCTTAATGAAAGAGTATTAGGATGGTTTGGACACATGGAAAGAATGGGTGAAAAAAGATTAGTATAAGAGGCATGGAAGGCAGAGGTGGAAGGAGTGAACATGAAGGAATGACCAAGGATGAGATGGATGGATGGGGTAAAGGGCCATTGGGAAAAAGGGAAATGTCTGTTGAGGAAGAGAGAAGACAGAAGACAGGAGTGAGTGGAGAATGGTTGTGTATGGATGATGCTGAAATGCATGGAAGGGAGTGGGTGGGGGGATGGGGGGAGAGAGTATGTTTGAATGATATTTTTGACACAGCCCAAAGGGATTTCTCCCCATTTTCTCTTTTTCTGCATGAGGGGATGAAGAGGGGGGTCGCCAATTAAATGAAACAGCCTTGCTGTGGATATGCTGTGTCTTGCTACATTGCCTCTGACCCAGCGCAGTGGGCAAGATGCACGGATGACCTGCCATCCAGAAGGAGCCAAGATAAGAGGGAGGGAGGTGAATGGGAGTGGAGTATGTGGGGATGGAATTGGTGGGAGTGGAGTATGTGGGGATGGAATTGGTGGGAGTGGTGTATGTGGGGATGGAATTGGTGGGAGTGGATTTTATGTCTATTTTTTGGCTACCTCCCTTGTAAAGGGGAAAAAGCATTGGTATATGCACGTACGTAGATATACATACATATACTATTTCCAGTCATTTGCATTTTTTGGTTTTGAG
Organism: Oratosquilla oratoria; assembly: GCF_046742065.1. NCBI lineage: Eukaryota > Metazoa > Arthropoda > Malacostraca > Stomatopoda > Squillidae > Oratosquilla > Oratosquilla oratoria. The sequence continues at coordinate 1,236,001 of NC_134799.1, forward strand.
ATTGATTTCCCTTTCTTGGCTCCATGCAAAAATAATCTTTCCTGTTGGGTCCTGTCTCTTTTTCTCTAATTTTCTAACATACCTAAACTAAAATTCATGTATGGTTCCAACTTAATCTATATTTGATTTCCAACTATCATATTTAGATTTGAGCACATGTATTGTTTGTGCTTGGGCTATATCACCTTAGTTATTCCATATGTTTATAAATCTATATGGAAAACTATATTTCTTCACATCATTTCAAAATGTGGTCTTTCTTAATCTACTTCCATGACCTCTTAAAGCCTTCCCATCTTTAATCAGGAGATCTCTTCTATCAATGCAATTTATTCCCTTTAGTGACCTGATCACTTTAATGTCACCTCTTTCTCTTCAATCTTTCAAGGTTGGCAGACCTAGTGGCTTTAGTCTTTCCTCATATGGTTTATCTCCCAGGCTGGGCACCAGTTTGATTGCTACCCTTTGTATTATCTCAATCTTGCTTATATCCTTCACTCTGTGTAGGAACCACACTATTGAAGCATATTTGTCTTGGACATATCAGGGTTTCTATGAGTTCTTTCATCATCTCTTCTTCCATATAATGGAACCCCACTTTAATCTTCTGCAATAGTCAATATGTCTCTCCCACAATTCAACTCATATGTCTGTCTGGTAACAGGTTGTCTTTTATCAACACTCCCAAGTCTTTCACCTCTTTTGCTTTTGTAATGTGTTCGCTTCCCAAGGAATAGTTTAAGGATGGCCTTTTGCCGCTATTGCCCATTTCCAGTACTTGGCATGCTTAGGTTTTGAACTTCATTTCCCATTCCTGGTTCCATACAAAAATAGTATCTAGATTTATTTCCAATATTCTACTTTGGGGTTATTTCATGTTTGTTTAAGAGAGAGTGCCAGAGGACTGGTGAAGTGCCTGTATAGTTCCACTTTACAAGAGAAAAGGGGGCAAGTGTGACTGTAGTAGTTTCAGAGGGATCAGTTTGTTAAGTGTACTAGGGAAGGCTTATAGGAGGGTCTTGATAGAGAGGATTAGGAGAGGAACAGGAGTAACTGATGAAGAACAGTGTGGGTTTAGGACAGGTAGGGGTTACGTGGATCAGATTTTTTTTGTAAGATAGATATGTGAGAAAGCTTTAGGAAAAGGTAAGGATGTTTTTTGGGTTTTTATGAATTTGGAAAAGGATTATGACAGGGTAGACAGGAAGGCACTGTGGGAGGTATTGCAGATATATGGGATAGGAGGAAAGCTTTTAAGAGCAGTCAAGAGTTTTTACAAGAGTAGTAGAGCTTGTGTTAGAATCAGAAATGGAGATAACGAGTGGTTTGAGGTAAAGGTGGGACTTTGTCAGGGATGTGTTATGTCACTTTGGCTGTTCAATTTATACATGGTTGGGGTGGTGTGAGAAGTATATCCAAAGGTAGTGGGTCAGGGATTGGTTAAGGAAAATGGAGAAAAATTGGAGATAAGCCAGTTGTTGTTTGCTGACAACACTGCGCTTGTAGCAGGATCAGAAAAGGGATTGAGGAAGTTAGTGAGAGCTTGGGAGGATGTGTGAAAGGAGGAAGTTGAAGATAAATGTGGGTAAAAGTAAAATGATGAGATAAGGAAAGTGGCAGCAGACTGGAAGTGAGTATTAAGCGAGAGAGACTGGAGGAAGTGGATAGTTTTAGATATTTGGGTGTGAATGTGGTGGGAAAGAGAGGAGTGGAAGTGGAGGTAGAATGTAGATTGAGAGAAGCAAATAAATACCTTGGGGGATTAAAAAGTGTAATGAAAAATAAAGATTTGGGAATGGATACTAAGAGGAGATTGTATGTTGTATGAAGGAGTGATTGTGTTGACAGCACTGTATGAGGCAGAAACATGGAACGTAAGAGGAGTTTGAATGTGTTTGAGATGAAGTGCCTGAGAAGTATGATAGAGGTTACTAGGATAGATAGAGTGAGAAACGATGAGGTGAGGAGAATGGGGGTGGAAAGGGAGTTGGGAGATAAGGTTGATGAAAGAGTATTGGGATGGTTTGGACACATGGAAAGAATGGGTGAAGAAAGATTAGTAAAAGAGACGTGGAAGGCAGAGGTAGGAGTGAGCATGAGGGGGCAATCAAGGATGAGATGGATGGATGGGGTAACAGGGGCTTTGGGAAAGAGGGGAATGTCTATTGAGGAAGGACAGGAGAGGACAGAAGATAGGTGTGAATGGAGAATGGTTGCGTATGGATGATGCTGTGATGCATGAGGGGGAGTGAGTGGGGGAAGGGAAGTGAAGGAGTATGTGTGAAAAATAAATTGACGTAGCCCGAAGGGATTTCTCCCCATCTTCTCCATTTCTGCATGAGGGGACAGAGAGGGGGGTCACTGATTTAATTAAGTGACCTTGCTATGGATGTGCTGTGTCTTGCAACACTGTTTATGACCCAAGGCAGTGGGTGAAATGTAGGGATGACCCAGCATCCAGAAGGAGTCAAGATAAGGAGGAGGGAAGGGGGTGGATGGGAGTGTAGTATGTGGGGATGAAATGTGTGGGAGTGGTTTTTATGCCTTTATTTTTTGGCTACCTCCTTTGTAAGGGGGAAAAGGCCTTTGGTATATGTATTTACCTAATTGTAGTATACTGGAAAGGAGCAATGCTTGTTGGGTCCAGTCTCTTTTCTCTAATTTTGTAACATAATTTGACTTATATTCATGTATAGTTCCAACTTAGTCTATATCTTTGATATCCAATTATCATATTTGGATCTGAACTCATGTATTTTTTTAATGTGTGCATTTCAGCAATGCATAAAAATTAAAACTCAAACAAGTACATATTCAATTCTGGAATCCATTGGATGAAATCTCGTATAATACAAATTTTGTGAAAATTAGTTTCATCAATACATAGCAATCTAACAAGAGGTAAGTCTGAATTTCTCACCTGAACAGGGAAGATCTTGACAGCAACAATTTCAGTTGTTAGAGCAGCTTTCCATACAGCCCCAAAGCGACCTCGGGCTTTGATTTCAAGGAGCTGGATTGGCCGCAAACCCAAGGCAGGGGATGGGGGTGGAAGTGGTTGAGGTTCCATGTGGGGCAACTCCATGAAATTTGCCTGCAACGACCATCAAATATTTGAAGTACATTATGAATGGGTTTCTATGTACATAATTTACAGTTAAATTCCCCCCAACCCCCTCCACTGTCATTTTACACTTTTTGTGTGGCCCTTATGCTGCTCAGTTGCCACAAATATGTCATGAATAGCAGTGAGGGGGTTTACAGAGTTTAATTTAACCCTTTTGCTACCTGATTATTGAAACTGAATACATTAGCATTATTACATTACTCACCATTTTCCACTTGCGGTAGACATAGAACAGGACGGTAACCAGGATGACAACTAAGACAAGGGCACCCAAAGTCCAAATGACTGTGTTCACTACTGCAACAGAAGGCTTCTCAGTTGTTCCTGTAAAAAAAAAAAAAAAATTATGTTTGCATGAGTACATTACTAGATTTTAATAAATTTCCAAACAAATAATCCACTGCATCTATATTGAACACAAAACTCGTAAGTGATTACTATTCTCTACACTGAAGAAAAGCATAAAATACTGAATACATGCTCTTTCACAGAAATAGCAACCCAACTACGACATAGTACCACCCTAATGGTTTGAAAGTTTGAGACAACATTTATGTCTACACTGTCATACCTGGGGTGGAGGTGGAAGGCAGAGCTGGTAAAGGCCTCCATGCAAATTCTCGGTTACAGAAGTTCCCATCACAACAGCAGAAGGTATGCTCCTTGGATGGCTTTTCTACTCCATCAGTATTAACACATTCAAGTTGGTCATAGCAGTTTTTGTCATCCAGCCAACATCCTTTCAAGGTAACCTCATCCTATGATGTAAAAAAGATGTAAAATTAGGGATACCATGGATGATATGGGTGACATTGATGACATGTAACTTGGCCACAATACCAGCTGACTTCTGGTGATGAAAGAATATTTTCAATTAAGAGTATGCTAAAGTTTTCTGTGACAAGAAATCAGTCTATATATAACCTGTCATAGATGGCAAAACAGAATAAAATCATTTGAAATTAGACAGTTATCAACAATACTTTCATAGTACAGTCAAACCTCGGTTTTCGAACATAATCCGTTCGAGAAGGCTGTTCGAAAAGCGATTTGTTCGAAAACCGAAACAATTTTTCCCATTATAATCAATGTAAATAATTTTAATCTGTTCCAAGTCTAAAAAACAACTTTTTCTAATTTTTTTTTTAATATTTTACACCATAAACTGCACTGTATACTGTTTACCATAAATAAAAAAGGGTACAAAATAGACCATGTGTTTTATTTTAATAAAAGATATCCTATCTAAAAGTATAAAAAAAACAAAATGCAAATATTTTGTATGTTCTTTTACCAACTGTAACATACAGAACATTAAAGGTTATGATACAATAAAAAAAAATTTGAAAAAAGGGCATAAAATTGTTAGTAACATAGAGTAACATACAGTACAAGATCATGTGAACAAAAACACATTTTCATCAATTTTTCGAAGGAGAATCATCTTCCATAAAAACGTCGGGTAAGTCGACTGGAAGTGTCGTCTCTCTCGCCCTTCTCTTCGGTTGGGGAGACGTTGCCACAGGGTGTTCCTTCCTTTTCATGAAGAACCTATCTAGAGTCACTTGTTTTTCCCTTTTTTTTTAGAACTTTACGGAAGTGGCTAATAACAACATCATTAAATGCATAAACGGCTCTACTGCTTGCGGCTTTATCTGGATGGTAAAGTTCCACAAAGTTCTGGATATCATTCCATTTAGCACAAATATCCTTGATATCAGCAGTAGAGGCATCCTTCCTTCCCTCATCCTAAGACATCTCCTCCGTCAACGTCTTCTTCTGCTCTTCCTGAAGGTGCTGGAGTTCTTCTGTTGTCAGCTCGTCACGATGTTCGTCGATTAGCTCCTCGACATCACTGTTGTCCATTTCTAAACCTAGATTTTGGCCCATCCTGACAATTTCTTCAATAAGTTGAGTTTCCTCTTGGGCTTCCTCTTCCTCTTCAGCACCAACATCAGCTGTGCTCGATCCTGCGCCCGCGAACCCCTCAAACTCTCGTTCCGTCACACACTCGGGCCACAATTTCCTCCATGCCGAATTCATCGTTCTGTATGACACTTGGTTCCAGGCTTTGTCGATGAGGGTGATGCAGTGGTAGATGTTAAAATGATTTTTCCAAAAATCTCGAAGGGTTAGCTGCGTGTCACTAGTCACCTCGAAGCATTGTTGAAAAAGGAATTTGGTGTAGAGCTTCTTGAAATTTGCAATGACTTGCTGGTCCATGGGTTGAAGCAAAGGTGTTGTATTAGCAGGAAGAAATTTGATTTTGACAAAATCAAATTCCTCTGTCAAGTCTTCTTCTAAACCTGGAGGGTGGGCAGGAGCATTATCCATCAGAAGACAACAGCGTAGTGGCAAATTCTTTTCTTCCAAATATTTCTTGACGGCGGGGGCAAACACCTCATGCACCCACTCAGTACAAATTTGCCTCGTCAGCCAAGCCTTTGTGTTTGACCTCCACATAACAGGCAATCTACCCTTGATAACATTATTAGCCTTGAATGCCCTTGGATTCTCAGAATGATAAATAAGAAGAGGCTTTACTTTAAAATCACCGCTAGCATTACCACACAACAAGAGAGTTAGCCTATCCTTCATTGGTTTGTGGCCTGGCAACGACTTCTCCTCACGTGTGATGTAAGTTCTTCGTGGCATTTTTTTTCCAAAAAAGTCCAGTTTCGTCCATATTGAACACTTGTTGGGGAACATATTGCTCGGCCTTGATGTAATCTGCGAATTCCACTTTAAACTTTTCCGTGGCTTCCTTATCTGAACTTGCTGCTTCCCCATGACGAACAATGGAGTGTATCCCACTTCTTTTCTTAAACTTTTCAAACCACCCTCTGCTTGCTTTAAAATCAAACCCTTCCGGAATAGTGCTAGGATCTTTTTTTATCAAATCTTCATACAATTGTCTTGCTTTGGCACAAATTGCATCTTCACTAAGAGTATCACCTGCTAACTGTTTCTCATTTACGAAAATCAGCAAAAGTTTCTCCACTTCCTCCAATACCTGTGGCCTTTGTTTGCTAAAAACACTTGATCCTTTAGCCACATCACTTGCTTTAACCTGGTCTTTATTTTTTAGGATGGTGCTTATCGTCGATTTCGCCATCCCAAACTCCTTAGCCAACGCAGACACACGAACGCCAGATTCATATTTCGCTTTATTAATTCTTTTTTAAATTCAATAGTTTTGCGCACTACTTTCCTCTTTTCTTCACCACTTGAACTTGCTTTCTTTGGACCCATGATTAGGGGCTAATACACGATGCAAAGATGAAAAAAAGTCAGATTTACGTAAATAAGAACGAACACGTCTGCTCGGAATGAACTTTGATCGCAAATGCACTACAGAGGAAGCGTCCTTAGCGTTCGAGTGCCGAAATTTGGTCGAGTTCTGACGTAAAATTCTCGAACTTTTTGGCCGAAAACCGATTTGGTCGAGAACAGAAGCGTTCGATAACCGAGGTTTGACTGTATTAGGTAATGCAAAATATATATATACACACATATATATATATATATATGTGTGTGTGTGTGTGTATTTACCTAGTTGTATTTTACGGGAAGGGGAGCTATGCTCGTGGGGTCCCGTCTTCATATCTCATTTTATCTAAACTATTTTTAAATTCATGTATTGTTTTTGCACACACTACTTTCTCACCTAACTTGTTCCAAATGTCTTTTACTCTGTGAGGAAAGCTATTCTTTTTCAGATCTCTTCTATAGCTGTCTTTCTTGATTTTCTTTCCGTGTCCTCTTGTATTTCTTTCATCCCATTTTATTAGATCCTCTCTATCAATAATTTCTATGCCTTTCATGATTCTGTAAAGTTATCAAATCTCCTCTCTCTCCTCTTTGCTCTAGTGTCTGTAGCTCAAGTTTTGCTAGTCTCTCTTCATATGATAGTTTTGAGAGTGTTGGTGCCAGTTTTGTAATTGCTCTTTGTATTTTTTCAAGTTTTTTATGCATCTTTTTGTACTTGGTGACCACATCGTTGCTGCATATTCCAATCTTGGTCTTATCAAAATGATTAATATTTTCTTTACCATTTCTTCATCCAGGTATGTAAATGCCACTTTGATTGTTCTTATTAAATTATAAGTTTCTCCAAAAATCTTGTTTATATGTTTCTCAGGTGACATATTATTCATAATAATGAATCCCAGGTCCTTCTCATTTTCTACTTTTTTTATACTTTCTCCCAATTTTTATGCTCCTGTTATTCTGTTTTTGCTTTTTCCAAATTCCATTATACTACACTTTTTGGTATTGAACTCCATCTCCCACCTACTCCATTCCCATACTTTATTGAGATCACTCTGTAGTGACTCGCAATCTTCTGTGTTCACTTTTTTTAACAGTTTTGTGTCATCTGCAAAGAAGCTCATGTAACTTTCAATTTCTTCATCCATATCATTAATATATATAGCAAACATTATTGGGGCCAAAACTGTTCCTTGGGGAACACCGCTTATTACTTCATCCCATTTTGAGTGTTTGTCTCATCACTACTCTCATTTTTCTTTCTTGCAAAAAGTCTTCCATCCATTTAAGTAGTTTGCCCTGTATTCCTCCTTCAGTTTCTAATTTCTTAAGCAACTTCTTATGTGGTACTTTGTCAAAAGCTTTTTTTAGGTCTAGAAATGCACAATCAGTCCATCCATCTCTTTCTTGTATTATATCTATTAGCCTTGAATAGAAACATATTAAATTGGTGACATATGATCGTCCTTGTCTGAATCCAAATTGCCTTGGATTTAGCACGTTTTTTTTCTAAATATTTTACCCATCTACTTTTGACAATTCTTTCACAAATTTTTGCTATTGTACTTGTTAGAAAGACTGGCCTATAGTTGATAGGGTCTTCTTTATTTCCTCCTTTATATATAGGTACTATATTTGCTTTTTTCCAATCTTCTGGAACTTTTCCTTCTTTCAAGGAACTGTATATTATGCTATTTATTTTGTCTGCCAGTTCATTCCTGCATTCTTTCAAAATCCAGTTTGCTATTTCATCTGGTCCATGCGATTTTCTGACATCAAGATTACTCAAGTGTTTCATTATTTCATTCTTTGTTACTTCTATTTCTTTCATAGCGGGACTTTCTCTTTCCATTCAATCTCTTCAGGTTGTATGTTCTCCCTTGTAAACACAGATTTAAAATGCTTGTTCATAATTTCCGCCATTTCTATTTCCTCTGTGTATTCAACTCCTTGTCTTAATTTCTCCAAATCTTGTTTGTTTTCAGTTTGTTTACAAATCTGTAAAATAATTTTGGTTGATCTTTACATTTTTCTATGACATCTTTTTCCTCTCTTCACACTTGTACATATTCATTTCTATAACAAGTATATATTTTCCATTTTTCAGGCCTTTTGTATTTCTTCAATTTGGTCAAAATATTCCATTTCTCTTCCACTGATGTTTCTTCTTTGTATATTTCTTCCCAGTTTTCTTTTTGAAAGAATTCTCTTATTTTATCAAAGTTTGTTTTTTCATATATCATTCTTCCTTTTCTATATTGTTCATTTCTTTTCATGTATTTTTCCTCATTTAGTTCCAGTTCAATGAATATGTGGTCACTTTAACTTATTGGTGTTTTATATTCAATCTTTTCCACTATTCTAGGTTCAGATGTGATTATTAGGTCTAGTCTCGATGGTTCTTCATTTCTATACCTAGTGTTCTCCTGTATCCACTGTGTCATTGTATGGTCAATAATCATCTCGAGTAGAACATTTCCCCATGAGCCGTCTCCACTCTTTACTGTCATCTCTTCCCAGCAGACTTCTTTGCAATTAAAGTTGCCCACCATAACTATTCTTCCTCCATCTTCCATTATCTTATCTAATGTTATCTTTGTGTCTTCTAACATACTCTTATGTTCACTCTCTTCCCACGACGCTGTTTTTGGAGGCACATAATTTATCACAAACTTTCTGCTCTTCTTATCTCTGTCTTCCACTTCGATCATAATCATCTCTACTGTATTCTTTCCATATGTGACACCCCTCACGTTTATATCCTTCTTAGTCAGGAACAGAACTCCACCCCCTTGTTTTGTCTCTCTGTTTCTAATCCAATAATTATATGCATCATGTCCTACACTGTTGGGTGGTAGTGGACCTTTTAATTTCGTTTCTACAATTCCCATTATGTCCGGTTCTTTTTCCTTCAGATAATCATTCAGCTCATTCAGTCCTGTTATTAATTCATCTATATTTGTGTAAGACACTTTTAGTTTTCTGCCACTTCCATTGTATTCTCTGTTTCCCTTTTGTTTTTCTCTAGTATGTCGGATTTCCTTATTTTCATATTCACTACTCTCCAATAGAATTTCTCTTTTCCTCTGTTCCGTTCTTGTTTTTTTCCTTAGCTTCATGTCTTTTTTTTCCTCCTCTCTTTCCTCTTTATTCATTTCTCTTTTTATCCATACCTTTTTATATTGTTCACTTGTTGCTAGTTTCCCTGTTTTTGCTAAGATATTCTCTGCCGTCGTTTGTGACCTGAATTTAATCTTAATTGGTCTGGACTTATCTGTACTATACTTCCCGAGTCTATACACCTCTTCAATTTGTTTCATGATTTCAGGTTCATCTTCCTGAACTAATTCTAGTAAACTGCTTACTTTTTCTTTTTCCTCATTCATTCTTGTGTACAGATGCTCCTCAACTTACGTTTTAGTTACGTTCCGAACGGCCGAACGTAAGTTGAAAATGAACGTAAGTTGTTACTGTACTCTACATCGGTAAATTCTATTACCGTATCTTATAAAACACCCCTAAATCATTAATTAAACACATAACATTGTAAAATAATAACATTAATTTCAAATAGATTAAATTCAAGCAACATAAATTGAGATGGTGGAGGCAAGGCATTTTCAGTTTGTCGTCTGCGCAATGTAAACAATGGACGCAGCGTCGTGCGCAAGTATCGTTTGAACTACAGAGAGCACAGTAAACTAAAAAATTCACTCGAATTTTTTTTTTTTTTTTTACAATTTTTTTTTTACCGTCAGTTCAAACGTAAAACCAAAAAAATGTAAAACGAATGAACGTAAGTAGAGGAGTGTCTGTATATGTATATATACAGTCAAACCTCGAAAGCCCGGACCCCGAATCCCCGGACCCTCGTATGACCGGTCGAAATGAACAAAGGGCAGACTTTTCAAGCAAAGTTCCCTATTTGTCCGGTAGGTGACAGCGACGGCTGTACACGTGTACTCAAACCCAGACCAGTCAAGCCGCCACCAGGGCTGCCGGTTCGTAGAATTTTGTACCAAAAAGTAGTAAAATAGCGGCATGTGGCAACTGCACAAGGACATGAGGAAATTTTTTTCTACATATCAGCAGGCTGTTAAAAACATTCAAAAACTCAAACTTTTGTTTAAAAATCATAGAACTAGTTATCAAATAATAAATGGTACATCAAAATATGACTTTTATTGGTAATTGTGTTACTTATAAAATATACCCCGAAAGATATGTTTTTACCGTGTAGAAAAAAAATTCTACGCTAAATTTTCAGCTTTCTTTTAGCGATGATAATATAGAAAGAAAAAAAATTATATCTTACTGAATATGTTAGGGCATGGGGGCCTTATATACATTCAAGAATAAAAAAACTAGAACCAACATTTTGTCAAAGTTTGACAAGTACTTTATATCTTGCTATGAAAGTCTGCACACGCCCGAGAAAAATGTATGCCCCGGTATGGCAACACTCCCATTCTACACGGCAGTGTAGAAAACGCGGCAACCCTGCCCGCCACCACTGTGCCGCATGCATACCTTCCGATATTTACAGTGTATGTAATAAAAAATACAGTACAGTACACTGTATATACAGTACATTTACATGCCTGTATTACAGTTATTATTACAGAATTATTAGTACAGACGCTCCTCAACTTACGTTTTAGTTACGTTCCGAACGGCCGAACGTAACGTGAAAATGAACGTAAGTTGTTACTGTACGTTCCAGTAATGTATGACCGTTCATACTGTACTATACATCCATAAATTCTATTACCGTATCTTATAAAACACCCCTAAATCATTAATTATATACATAACATTGTAAAATAATAACATTAATTTCAAATAAATTCAAGCAACATAAAGTGAGATGGAGGAGGAGGAGGAGGGGGAGGCAAGGCACGTTCAGTCTGCTGTTTGTGCCATGTAAACAATGGACACAGTGTCATGTGTAAGTATCGTTTGAAAGTCTCATACTACGGAGAGCGCGCTAAACTCAAAAATTCACTAAAAAAAAAAAAAAAAATTACAATCGGTTCAAACGTAAAATCGAAAAACCGTAAAATCGAAAAAACGTAAAATCGAAAAAACGTAAAACAAATGAGCATAAGTAGAGCGTCTGTATTATAGTATTATTATTACAGTATTGTTATTATTACAGTGTTAGAGTATTATTCTTGTGTGTTTCTATGCCATATCATACATTACCTATACATATACCGCTACGAAAATCTACGGGTATTAGGGCGATATTTTCGATGACCGGACTTTTGGCATGACCGGACCACCCTTCCCCCCAATTAGTCCGGGCTTTCGAGGTTCGACTGTATATATATAGAGTTTGAGTGCATGTGTGTGTTAGTGAGGGGTCCCTTACTGTTCCATCCTTGCCCTTCTTCCACAGCACAAAACAGTGATTCCTCTTCTCAGGGCTGGAATCTGGCACACATTTTTGTGAACCAGAACATGCTTCACCACTGGTGTTGCACATGGACTGATTGTAACGATCACATTCCAAAGGCGGTCTTGTTGGTCCACTGACTCCCTCTGCAGAAAAACAAAGGTTCATAATTACAACATGTCTACTGTATAAGCATGTAAACATTACATAAATATACCAAGCCTTTTTCCCCCTTACAAGGGAGATAACCAAAAAGGAAAAGGCATAAAATCATTCCCACCCATTCCATCTCAGAATACACTCCACACCCCTTTTTTTAATGTTTACATTTTTTTTTAATGTAAACATTAAAAAATATATATACAAAAAATCCAATGGTAAATCTTTATTTCATTACTATAGATAATCTAAAATATTTTGTATGATTATTGCTATCATATTTCAGACATGGAAAACCCCTAACAAAGGTTTAAAAACATTCAATTAAAACTTTTTCATTGCCAAAACCATTTTAAAATGTTATTCTAGTTGCTACCTGGCAGTTTTACTCGGCTAAGGTAATCCTTCATCTGTTAAAGTTACACCTCCGTGATATAAAAAAATTTCCATCATCAAATGGATTTAAATATATACTGAACTATCACCTTCCATTATCAGAATATATCTGTAAAATTTTCCCAACCTATGTCATCATGTTAACTAATTTCCTGGATTCATTCCAGTCATCACACTCCCTAGACACCTGCCACAATAGATCATAGTGACTGACATCTCAATGACACAATATGGCTGACATACATCTTCACTGGCAGAGTCAAGTACCCCAGATCAATTACCTATTGAGAACCTCACATTTGTACAATGGAGTACCCCCAAAGAACAAAAGTATTACCTGCACTATTTAATTTATTCACAAGTGACCTCCCCACACCAAATTCAAGTCATAACATCAAAGCTATCACCTTTGCAGATGACCTAACAATAATAGCCTAACACAAATGCAAAAGAGCTGCCAAAACACAAACATACCTTGACAACCTGAACTCGTGGTGAGACAACAGAATAGCAGCTCCCCGCAAGAAGTCATCAGTAACACCACTTACCCCCATTCATGAATCAAAGAAACAACCAACAGTCAGCTTAATTGGCCAAGTTCTACCACTGGACAAGACCCCTAAAGTTCTAGGCTGAATTTCTTTGACAAGCTTTCTCAGCCCCATAGTGTGAAAAGATCAGAAAAATGAGGAATCTGACAGTCAAACACACTCCTAAATGGAGTGATCAAAGACATACATCCACCCATAGACACATCACCACTGGTGCCATCTAGGCAAGATTAGCTGAGAGAAGGCTTTCATGTGAGTTGCCAATGTCACTTTTTTCCCCAATCCTCAAGGAACAGAATGAAACACAGGGGGTCAAGTGAATTTTGTGGTGGCATGTGGCAACCCGCACCTTCCGCCTCCGCTAGCACAGTATACAACACCAAAGGCCTCTTCCCCTTATAAGGGAGGTAGCCAGCCAAAGCATCTAACCACTTCACTTCCATTAATCACCCATTTGTTTCCCTCTCATCTTAGCTTCTTAATGAAGGGCAACCCCTGTATCCTGCCCACTTTCCAGATCAGAAGCAATGCAGCAAAACACAACACATCCACAGCAGGGCCAGCCACTTCATTTACACTGCAACCCTACCTCCTTGTCCCCTCGTACAAAAAATTGAGAAGACAAGAGGAAACCCTATGGGCTGCATCAAATTATCACCCACAAACAACCATTCTCTACTCACACCTATCCCCTAGATTCTCCCTTCATGCTCAATAGACATTCCCCTGCTAACTCAAAGCCCCTTTCACCCCATCCACATCCTGTTCTTTTTCCTTATCTTTCCTTATATTTTTCCTTATCTTTCCAAACCATCCCAATAATCTTTAATTTACCCTATTTTCAGTTCCTTTTCTGACCACACCATCCTCCTCTTTTCCTATATTTCACTCTATCCATCCTTATAACCCCCAGCAATACTTCTTAGACACTTCATCTCAAACACATTTAAACTTCTTATTTCTCCCTCTCTTATACTCCAAGTTTCTGGCCCATATAGTGTCATAGGCACAATCACCCCTTCATATAATTTCCTCTTTGCATACATTCCCAGATATCTTATTTTTCATAACACTTTTCCTTCCTACCAGACATTTACTTGCTTTCCTCACTCTACAGTTTACATCTACCACAACTCCTCTGTTTCCTGCTACATGTGACCCTTAATACTTAAAACTATCCACTTCCTCTAACATCTCTCCTCTAAGACTTACCTTTACTTTACTGCCCTCTCTCCTTGTTCATTTCATCACCTTTCTTTCATCCACATTAACTTTCAAAGTTCCTCCTATCACATACATTCCCAAACTCTGGCACTAACTGCCTTAGCCTTTCCTCTGATCCTGCCGGAAGGGAAGTTCCACCATCAAACAACTGGCTCACCTTACACTTCCCTCCCCTCTAACAAACCTATTGAAAATCATTACTAGCACAGACTTTGGGAAACAAAACAAAAAATTCTAATGACCCTCTATAATCAGCTCACAAGAACTAGCTTGGAATATGCTTCCATGGCATGGTTTCCAACAATCAGCAAATCAAACATAAATACCTTTTACACTACAGAAGGGAGCACTGAGAGTAATAACAGAATGCACCAACACCACCCCTACGAGACATCTGTACTTGGAAACTAAAATTCTTCCAATAAAACATCATATGAAAATGACAGAAGCACAATTCTACACCAGGACCCTGAACAGCATATACCCTTCACATCACACCTCACAAGCACTACCAAAAGAACACAGATCCTGGTGTGGCAGCATCTTCATCATAGGACCACCCCCAACCTCAAGAGTTAGGGACCAACCAACCACAACATACCCCTGCCACTGGCTCTCATGCAGGTGGCACCAATCCCTGGGACCAGCTTCAGTTACCCAGGCAAGTACCACAACCCTTTTTGTGACAATGCACCTTCACATCTTTCCTGCACTGAGGGATGATTCTCCGGCCGTCATCCTTCTTTGCCTACTACTAGCCGAAGATATAGAGCAAACCTGGGTTCACCACAAAATACACATATCCAACATGCTCCAAACCCATCAACTCAAGCTGACAGATAAAGGGCTCAGTTCACTGCAACTCATGCAAAAACTGGGCCCACCTCACTTGCACAATATTTGCCGACATAAAACAGTGCACAAACACCTGGACCTGTTCTATTTACCTACTCATAACTTCACTCCCACCATCCCACTCCCAGCCTATACCCCTACCCACACCCTGACCCTTGCCATCCCCTTCCCCACTCTTCCTCCTCCTTCTGACCCAGACCCTAATCATTCACCACCAGTACTCCAACCCTAAACAACAACCTACAACACATACAGAACACACATCAACATCTTGCAACATAACATTGATGGCATCAACGCAAAAAAATATAAACTCGTACACTTCCTCAAACAACAAAACATACATATTGGCATCACAGAAGAAATACTGCGACACTTAAAAAAACACACACACACACACACACACACACACATTTCATAATTTCAGACTGACAGTAATGGCAATGGACACATCACCCTGAACTACCAGTCCATCTACTCTATGGACATAAGTGCCACTGCCAAAACCCTCCTCCTTACGACAGACATCACCACTGAAACCCAATTAATCCAAATCTGAAGAGGTAACAAACCCACAATAACAAAAGTTAACATGTACATCCCCCCACCCCAATCATCTCCCACAGTTCCAAACACCTTTAGGCCTAACCTTAACCAAATTGCCACCATCCCTAACCTTATCCTGGGTGGTGACTTCAACGCCAAGTCATTGGCCTGGTATGTCAACAACCCTGACACAGAGGATATGATTTACAAACACTACTTGACTCACTGACAATCATGAACAACATAATCACACATATATCCCCCATTAAGGCCTCTACACTCCCTCCTCTCTTGACATCACCTTCTGTTCCCCCTGCATTACTACAACAACTTTATGGAAAGTATTAGAGCCCTTAGATCTGACCACTTTCCAATTATCACCACTAAAACATATGTACCCCAGTTGGCCACAGATGCACATACACCAATTATGAGAGAGCAAACTGGGAAGCTTTCACTGAGGAGACAGAGCAACAATTTGACACAAAACAGTACACCAATCATAGACATAGATACTACTGTAGACACTTTCAATACAATCATTAAAAAATGCTTACAAGAAATACATCCCCAGAGGCAACAGAAAATCACACAACCCCAATTTCACATCAAATATCCAAGGCCTCATCAGAAAATATTATATACTTAAACACAATACCCCCACACCTATCCCTCAGAACATAGCAGACCAAATAGAGGCACTAAACACCGAGATTAATAACAGTATAAATGAACAAAAAACACTAAATTGGCAAACATTTGTCAACACAATCACAAAACAAACACCAGAAAATTATACAAGAGACTCAACAGCATTACACTATCCAACAGTAACATGCTCTCATGCAGCAATAACCACAAGTCAACTTACCCTCAAAAAGACAAGCAAACACATAAATCATTTTGCACGGACAAGCCATCTCACCGCTCACCCTGACGACCAATGCATCATTTGACATAAGACTTCCCCACAGACTCAGACTACACACCCTTCTCAGACAGCTACACAAAACATATAAAGTAACATCCACCTAAAACACACTGGACCACATGAAATACATGCACTCACCAACATTGCAAACTACAGCTATTCACACAACACCATACCCAACACCTGGAAGCATGGGAAAATCATCACTATTCCCAAGCCCAACAAAGACCCATCATTTCCAGTATCACCCCACCCAATCACACTTCTCTGCATCCCCTCCAAAATCAATCACCTAATATTACAACTCGTCACACCTTGTTGAATCACAACACAGTTTTAGACCACATCACTCCACAAACACTCTTCTGATAAACCTCACACAGTTTTTTTGATGGCATCAATTTAGACAAGCTCCCACACAGAACACTTCTCATAACACTGGACATCAGTAGAGCTTTCAATGCCATCCCCATCACAATCTTGCAAAAAAATATATGATAAAGATATGCACAATAATACCAAAAGACAGCTGGCGAATTATACGGCAGGTAGAAATGCTTATGTGTCATATAATGACTGTCATCAAACACCAGAAACTTTAAGAATGACGTACCAGAGGATTCAGTTCTATCCCCCACACTCTTTAATCTACACATGCACGATATACCCACACCATACACCTAAGAAATGCGAATCTCTTCTTACACAAACAAACAATTACATGCACATACTGTAACACAGACAAAGCTGCAGCAATACTGCCATCATACTCAGTGTTTTCAGTGGTTTTTCACATTCTTGAGTCCCAAGGACTCGCTATATAAAAAATTGTTGAGCCCCCCCCAGAAAAAAATTGGAGTCCCCATTTCATCATTTAATTTTCCATAAAAAGTCTTCACAAATAAGGTTAAGATTGGTGTGACTAGCTGAACAAAATGTATATCTGACTCAGGTCAGTTTACAACATAAAAGTTAATGTAAGGTTATATATTCTATTACAAATCAGTAATAATAATTTCATCATCCAATATTTCATAAAAAGTCTTAAAAAATAAGGTTAAGACATGGTGTGACTGGCTGAACACTGATCAATCATTGCACCCTTTGGTGAATGTGCTGCTTAGACCGGCCTTTTTGCACACAGTTCAAAACATATCGGGGTATTTGGTCACATTGCTTGAAGATTGGATAGCAAACCAGGATCTAAATGATGAATCATTCTATCATAATGCAGCCCACCTTCATCTCAAATCCCTCAGTTTCACCATTCTCAATCCTACCATCAGCTCTAATACTCATGTAAAAACTTGTGATTGTCTTTAATAGCTTTCTTACAATCACATATCCGCAATACATCCCACAATGCCTTCTTGTCCATGTTGCCATATGCCTTCTCTAAATTTATAAAGGCCCAAAAATAATTCCTTAAACACTCTCTTCCTTCAAAATATGAACAATCACTACTTTTCATATCACTATTCATACTACTACAGTCCCTAAATGCCCTATCAACCACACTTCCATCCACCACCCTTTCCCATGTATACTTATTCACGACTCCCTTCTTGAATACTGTGTTCGCTATTTTCAACTTTCTACACATATCCAGCATCATCTCTCCATTAAGATTCTTACCAGGCACTCCAAACCCACCTACTATTCTATTTATTGGCTCATTTCCCTACCCTAGCAATGAGATCCCCTAATAACGCTACATTGACAATCCTCCCAAAACTCACTAAACACTCATTTACATCTATCAAAAAACATATAAATAAAAAAATAACAGAAATCTTTCCTCTTCACTTTTCTCACAACCAAGTCCATAATCATTTACAAAAACCCACATCACCCAACCCAGTTTGACCTACACCCTCATTAACCTTGAAGATGTTTCCCTCAACTCCATGGATTTTCCTTTCTCATCACTTGCCCTATCCCTCACCCCCTCATCACTTTCAACACTCTCCCCACCATACTCCCAAACTTAGAATCACCCCTCCCTTTCAACCTAGTTTCACTTCTAACATATCCATCTTCACACAAACATACTGCCTATCTCTTCCTTTATATCTGTATCACAACCAAGTACAATGACTTAAATCTTTGAGTTCTGGATGAAGTTCCCCTCCCGGCCCCTCTTATGTCTCGACTTCTCATAGGACATACAGGGAACAGGATCCCTAGTCCTATCACTCAATCCCACTTTGTTGCCTTTTACAACTTGCTGGGAAATCACAGAATCAATTTTTTAGTGTATTTGGAATGGTATATGGCAAGGTTATAAATGAGATTAGGAGAGGGGGAGTAACTGGTGAAGAATAGTGTGGATTTAGGAAAGGTGGAGGGTGTGTGGACCAAATTTGTGGAATGGTGGATATGTGAGAAAAGTTTTAAAAAAGGTAAGGATTTTTGAGGGCCTTTACAAATTCAAAGAAGGATTATGACAGGGTAGACAAGATGGCATTGTGAGAAGTACAGCAGATATATGGAACTGAGGGAAAGCTGTAAGAGCAATCACGAGTTTTACGTAGGCAGCAGACCTTGTGTTGGAGTTGATAATAGCGAAAGTGGGTGGTTTGAGGTGAGGTAGGACTGAGCCAGGGTTGTGTTCTGTCAACATGGTTGTTCAATATGTACATGGAAGTGGTGGTACAGGAGGTAGATATGAGGGTGTTGGACAGAGGATTGGAGATGGTTAGAGACTGGGAGGAAGTGGGAGGTGAGCCAGTTGGTGATGGAGTTTTGGAAGGTATGTGATAGGAGGTTCAAAGAATAGTGTGTAAAAGCAAGGTGATGAGATACACAATAGGAGAGGGTGACAGTAAACTGGAGGTAAATTTTAAAGGAGATGGGTTAGAGGAAGTGAAAAGTTTTAAATATTTGGGGTAGCATGTTGCAGTGAGCAGAGTGGGGGCAGAGGTAAACTATAGAATGAGGGAAGCAAGTAATCTTCGGGTCATGAAAACTGTTAGGAGAAATAGGTAACTGGAGATGGATGCAAAGAGAAGACTGAATAAAAGGATGATTATGCCTCCAACACTGTATGGGGCAGACTTGTAATCTAAGGGAGGCAGTGAGAAAAAATCTAATAGTGTTTGAGATGAAGTGTCTGAGAAGTATGGTGGGTGTTACAAGGATGGATAGAGTAAGAAATGAAGAGGTGAGGAGAGATGGAGGTGGAAAAGGAGCTAGCAGATAAGACTGGGATGGTTTGGACACATGGAAAGCGCGAACGAGGAATGACTAGCAAATAATGTGTGGAAAGCAGAGGTGGATGGATGGGGTGATGGGGGCATTGAGTAAAAGGGGAATATCTGTTGAGCTGATGAGGAAGAAGGCAAGAGTTAGGTGTGAGTGGAGATGGGTTGAGAATGGCAGCCTAAAGGAATTCCTCTTTGACTTCTCTATTTGTGTGTACAGAGACAAGGAGGAGCCACCATGTAAATGAAGTGGTTAACCCTGCTATGGTTTTGCTGTGTCAAGCTGCATTACCTGACCTGGACAGTGGACAAGGGACAGAGATGACCATCCACAAGGAGCTAAGACGAAAGGGAAATGGGCTGTGGATAAGAGTGGCATGGGTGAGGGTGGATGCATGCCTTGGCTGGCTACCTCCCTTGTAAGGAAGAAACCTATTGGTACATTGAGAAATATATATATACAAACATATATTCTATCTATATACCAAGGGTTTCTTTCCTCTTATAAGGGAGGTAGCCAAGTCAAAGGCATGCATCCACTTCCACCCATTCTACTCCCATCCACCACCCTTGTTTCCTTATCATCTTAGCTCCTTGTGGCTGAAAGATCATCCTTGACTCCTACAGACTACCTGGGTCAGAAGCAATGTAGCAAGAAAGCACATCCAGAGCAAGGCCACTTCACTTACATGGTGACCCCCATTCTTCATCCCTTCATGCAAAAATTAGAGAAGACATAGAGAAATACCTTCATTGTCAAATTAGCCACACAAAACCACTCCCCCACCTCCCCAATCCCCCACCCTCTCCCTTTCTTGCTCAACAAAGAAAAGAAAAAAGATGGGATAAAAATCTCCTTGGGCTTAATCAAAATATAATCCATACACAACCATTCTCAACTTACCCCTATCCCTTGCCTTCTCCCATCCTTGCTCAACAGATGTGAAAAGAAGACTGAATACTCAAAGCCCCTTTCACCACATCCATCCATTTCATCCTCCATCTACTTCTCAGGTTCACTCCACCCATGTCTGCTTTCCACACATTTTTTGCTATTATTTCCCCACTCATTTTTTCCATGTGCCCAAACCATCCCAATAATCTCTCATCAGCCCTCTCTGCCAGTTCCCAATCCACTCCTGCCCTCCTTCTCACATCCTTGTTCCTCACTCTACAACCTTGTAAGCTCTACCATACTTCTCAGACATTTAATCTCAAACACACATAAACATCTCCTTTCTGCCTCTCTTAAATTCCAAGTCTCCACCCAATACTATTGTCAGTCATATAATTTTCCCTTTGCCTACTACTCATGACACTTTTCAATCCCCCAAGACATTTACTTGCCTTTCTCAATCTACAATTTACCTCCACCCCATCCCTCCATTTCCTGGCACATGTGACCCCAAATATTCAAAACTATTCACTTCCTCCAGCCTCTCTTCCCATAAGACTTGTTTCCAACTTGCCACTATCCTCTTTCTTTGTACATCTCACCTTATTTTTACCACATTTACCTTCAACTTTCTATCACATAACTTCCCAAGCTCTGTCACTAACTCCCTTAATCCCTCCTCTAACCCTGCCCTAAGTGCTGCACTGTCCACAAACAACAACTGGCTGATCTCCTGCTTCTCTCCATTATCTCCAACCATCTCCAATCCCCTACCCATTATCCCCAAACTTAGCCCCCTTTCCACCCCATCCATGTACACTTTGAACCACTATAGCGACATGACACAGCCCTGACACCCCCCATCCCACTCCTCCATTTCCTGCCACATGTGACCCCAAATATTTAAAAATATCCACTTCCTCCAGCCTCTCCCCCTTAAGACTTATTTCCAACTCTGTCATCCTCTCTCCTTGTACATCTCATCACCTTATTTTTACCCACAATTTACCTTCAACATTCTATTGCATAACATCCCAATGTCCATCACTAACTGCCTTAATCCCTCCTCTAACTCTGCCACAAGTGCCAAGTTGTCCACAAACAACAACTGGTTCACCTCCCACTTCTCACCATTATCTCTAACCATCTCCAATCCCCTTCCCATTGCCCCTGACCCTACCTCCCCTACCACCCTATCTATGTACACTTTGAACAGCTATGGTGACATGACAGCCCTGACACACCCCCATGTTTACCTCAAACCACTCACTCTCTCCATTTCCAATTCTAACACAGGCTTTATAAATACACTTTATTACCCTTAACAGCAAATCCCATATATCTACAATACTTCTCAATTTAACACTCCCATAAGCCTTCCTAACTATATATATATATATATATATATATATGCTACAAAGAACATGGGTACGTGTGTTCACTTACGCAAAGTAGACCACTTGCAGTACATTAATGAGAAACGGTGTTTACCTGCAATCAGTGTTGCTGTTAGAGAAGCTGTCATAAGAAGCCACAGCATGATGCGGGACAAGCGAGTGGTTCCTTGCAGCCCAATCATCTCCGCTGAAAAGAAAAGACAATTATCTAGCTGTAATCATAATCAAATAAGATCAATCAATCAATCTATTACTCTTGGTCTCTTGCAGAAGACCTGCAGCCTATGGGAAACCAGCATCAACCTCTAGGCAGAGCCACAAGTCACTCTGGGAAGATATATTGTTGTTGTTGTCTCTAGCTTGTTACTGTGGGTAAATATATGTTCTGTGTCCTCTGTGTGGTGGTTCCATCTTGGGCAGTTTGAATACAGCCAGACCTATTCTGTGTTAGTAGTGTCTTAATGCTGGATTGTGTCCTGAATGCAGGCGTGTACTGTTGCTCTTATCAAGTGTGGGAGGTTTTTTTTTCTGTAGGATTTATGTCTGGGAGTTGCTGGAGTATCAAGTTTGGTGATCTGTTTTGAAGGGCTTATAAAGTGATCCGAGTGTATGTGTGTTTTTGTGTGGATGCTTTGTGTGTTATAAGTGGTAGGTTGTTGGAGATGTTTTAGTATACTGCTGGTAATTTTTTTGTTGGATTCTGTTGGTGGTGCTTATGAAATGTAGCGTGAAATGTGTATGGTGTTCTGAGTTCTGGCATAGAACTACATTCTTGTCATTTTCTTGTGGCGTTCTATGGGGAGGATTTTGGTTTCTGTGTGCAGTCTTCCATAATGTGTTGTGTA
This sequence comes from Oratosquilla oratoria, assembly GCF_046742065.1. Classification (NCBI taxonomy): domain Eukaryota; kingdom Metazoa; phylum Arthropoda; class Malacostraca; order Stomatopoda; family Squillidae; genus Oratosquilla; species Oratosquilla oratoria. The sequence goes on from NC_134799.1 coordinate 1,258,798, forward strand.
GTGAAATTCCCTGGACAGTTACCTGTGATACAGTCATCCAACCACCTTTGGTAACTTAGAAGGGGTGGATGGTGGCCACACTGTCTAGCCAGATGGACTCTGTCCTCTCAGGAGAGAAGGGATTCAAAGGGATGGATATCTGGGGGTCAGGCATGCAGCAATGTGTTGCTTTTCAATCTGATGCTGGAACACCGAGTGATACGATTATGGATATGCTTTTGGAGTCAAATGTCTGGTGGTTGTGGAGGAAGAAAAGCGAATATTTGTGGGTGATATAGGTATTTGGGTGTTGTTTTGATGTTTTTTGGCATGTTTGGGTGTTCTACCATATAATGTAGTGGGTGGGATGTGTTTGTGGAGGTTGCAGCAAGTTTTGAGGACTTCCGTTTCATGGTGTATATGGTCTGTATGTATGATGTTGGGTGTGTGTGAATTTTGCCATGAGTTTGTGCATGACATCATGGCATTCTTCCGCTTCTCACTGCCAGCAAACTAACCAATGCTCAGTGTTTGTTTGGTTGCAGTAGTGACACATTGTACAAATTCTTATGCCTGACTTCCCCGTTATTTCCTTTAGGTTTTCCCTGCTTTTGTCATGTTTTTATGAGAGCTATCAGACTGCTTCTTAAATCACCTGTACCCTCCTGCCAACTTGCAACATAGCCTTTCACAACACAGCCACGAACTTTAAGTTGATGGGCAATTCTCTTGGTTTGCTTCCCCCACCTCCTTTGGAGTAATAATCTGGGAAATACTTTTTGATGTTAACTGTTTCACCTTGCCCATAGTAAGGCTACAAAAACAAAAAAGACAAGAAAAAACCTAAGAGAAATAATGGCCAAGTCAGGAACAAGCACTCACAAGCTATCACTACCACAGCCGAGCAGAGGGACGCCATGTTGTCATATAGTCTACCCCAAACTTGTAAATTCAAACACACACAACAATATCATTCCATTTTGGAAGTTTCCTCCATTCCATGCTCCCTAACCTAAACTTCTGTAAGTACTGCACCATATAATGCCGTCATTTCTAGGCTTCAAATTACCTTTAATCAACAAAATCAATACAATAACAAATTCATGGGCACAAGTAAATAGGAGAAAGTTCTTCACAAATGCAAGTAGCCATTCTTATGCATTACTAGATATGTGAATTAAATTTGCCAAGTGCAAACCTGATTGGCTGAAATCAGCTGACAATATTGAAACACAAATGGTTCATCCAAAAGAAACATCCCTACATGACAAAATCATGAAACTTGCTATCAGCCAACTAATTTGTAGTGAGAGATGTGGGTGCTCACAAACAAGTACACAGTTTGTTTAATATGCATAGCACACATACAATCACAGGCACCATTGCCTTAAATCATAAAAAGATCTAACAGAATTTCCAATATTCGTAGTGAAAGTTTGCAAGTTTCTAAAATATATGTAATTTGCAACAATTATTACAAAAATAAGAAATTTTGTAGCTATTGGTACACACGTGTATATGTACAAAATAATTAAATAAATAAATAAATAAATATATATATATATATATATACACATGATATAGAGGGTGGAGGAAGCAGATGAGAATTAATGGGAGAATTTTAATGGTTAACATTTCTCCCATTAATCCTTGTCTACTTCCTCCATCTTCAGTCTCTTTTGTCATTATATATTTTATTCAATATATATATATATATATATATATATATATTATATATATATATATATGCACATATACATATGATGATTATTCATTATGACAATTTGAGGACAGAGGGAAAATGGAAACCTGAGAGAAGCACTGAGTTTTATTACCGTTTCAATTCTCTCATCTTTTCAAGGTAACTACATTTAGAAGATAGGTACATAGTTGTATATATGTTAAGCCGATTGTTTGTTCCTACTTTTTTGCCTCCTCCAATCATTGATCACTAATGTTGCTGCTGGGAGAGACCATGTGATGAATCTGCCTCATTTGTTATTGGATTTATGTTAATTTTTGCAGCTTCTAGGATTCTACCTCAAAGAAATAAGAAAATACATAAAGCAAAGAAACATTAAAATAATTACAAACACTGAAGAATATGCAAATCAGTAACAAGTAAAACAAGACTAATAAAAACAAAAAAGGAAACAGCATTGTGTACAAAATCCCACACACCGCATGATCAATTGCACCATGGCAAACGCAAAGGATCACAAAACAGCAACAGCACAATATATTATGTCACATCACACAGAACTAGCAACTCACTTGTAATACACATAGATAAAACAAGACACCAACCAGATTGGAGAAACATATAAACACTATACCAAGGACTCAACAAGACACGAGAAAAATCCTAGAAGCTCCAAAAATGAATAAAAACAAATCACATGGTCTCTCCCAGTAGCAACATTAGTAATTAACAACTGGGAGATGAAAAAGAGTGAGGAACAAACGACCCACCCAACATATAAAACTATCTATCCTCTAAATATAATTATCTTGAAAAAGACCAGAGTCAAAACATCAGTAATAAAAATTCAACATTTCTTTTGTGTTTCTATTTCCCCTCTGTCTTCATATGTATATACATTCTATCTGTATACCAAGGGAATTTTCCCCCTTATAGAGGAGGTAGCCAAATCAAAAGTCAAGTACCCATTCTATCTTATTCCCCTCCCATCCACCACCCTTTCCCCCCTCTCATCTTAGCTCTAATGGATGATGGGTCATCCCTGGATCCCTCCCACTGCCCTAGGTTGGAAGCAATGAAGCACGACAGCACATCCATAGCAGGGCCACTTCATTTAATCAGTGACACCCTCCCCCTCTCTGTTCCCTTATAAAAAAAAAAAGAGAGAAGACTGGGAGAATTCCATTAAGGCAGTGTCAAAATATAATTCACACATAGCTATTCCCTAACCCCCCCAATCCCGATGTTGAGTCATAATAATCGCATTATAAAAAATAAAGTCAGTGCTCAATCGTTCATTCCCGTGTATTTTGATAACCATAGAAAATTGATGAAGCCAGTTTAGAGAGAATTGAAATTACGTAGGTATGACTACAATAAATATAATCAAGATGGCGACTTTGGCATCATCGAGTACCCACTTGCTCCTCATGCCGCCTACATAGGCGTCACCGTATGGAAGTGGTTAATGACATCTTGTGTTTTTTGGACAAAATCCCTCTCCATTGAAGATTTTCTAATTAAACTGAATTTATTAGCTCCATCCATTAAGTTCACTCATGAAATGGAAACACTGAACTCCCCTTCTTGGATGTAGAAATTGCTGGGGATAATGTTATTAAAACTAAGGTATATAGAAAACCAACTAATATCTTATGTTCATTACTTTTCATGTCATCATATAAATGTAAGTCTGTTTTCACATCTATGTACCTCAGAGCGTACAGGATTTCAGACAGGGCTGTGGAGTCAGAACACAAAACCTCCGACTCCGACTCCTCTATTTTTGGCACCACCGACTCCAGCTCCTCCTCCTCTATTTTTGGCACTACCGACTCCAACTCCTCTTCATGTAATCAACTGATTATGGCCTACATATTTTATAAAGCCTATACAACACACATACACTCCAATCATGAGTAGACTTAAATCATTGTAACTGGTTTATATCAAAGAATAAAGATATATGTTATAGTGTGGCTTTCCTATGTTTGACCTCTTCATTAATACTTTATTAATGAAGTAGAGATTTTTTGAAAGGATATTGAAGAAAATTCAGTAAAATAAAGATTCTATAATGTACCTCTTGATTTAAATACATACTGGTACTGCTATACGATTACTGCGATGGACATTAATCTGGTTCTGGACCCGATCTTATCGATACGAGTACAATACAAGATACAGCTGAACATCTTTGAAACGTGAAACTTTTTTTTCAACTTTAAATATCCTTATTTCAATAATTCAATGTTAAAAGGTATAGAGGTGACAAAGAAAGAGAAAGGAGAGAAGAGATAGTATTATTGTGATAGAGTACAGTTGAAATCATAATTATCCTACTGTTTGGCAACACAGCAGTGGGAGAAACCACCAAACTGATGGAGTGATGGAAACAACGCATATGGAACTTGACAGGAATATTACAGCTCCCGTGACTGTGTGTCAACAGGTGTAAAATGGAGGTGTTTATCTAATTTATTCAAGTAATAATTTGGATGTTTATCGCTTTATGTATAAATTTGAAAGCCAGCATTGCACAAGGACGTTTTGGAGGTTTAGTGGAATGACCATGAAGATAAGACGATGAGATTTATTACATTATATAAAAAAAATTATATAATCTACTTATAAGGAGTGTGCACTGCATAATTCTGCAGACTAAACGAAGGCATTATAAAGTGTAAATTTAACTGGAGTCAGAGTTGGTATATTTTTACTGACTCTGACTCCGACTCCAGTGACACTGTAATTGTTCCCGACTCCAACTCCAGTGACCGTAATTGCTTCCAACTCTGACTCCACAGCTCTGATTTCAGACCATGAATTTTTAGAATTGAATATGATCCAGAACATCACTAAGAATTTTAAATACCCATCCAACATCCTTAACCAATGCCATCATACAGCTAAGAAGTGTTTTTTCCCAAGGCAAAACAAACAAGCCAGAAAATCAGAGCAAACCAAGGACTTTTGTATTACCATACAATTTTCTTAATGTAGTTCCCATACTTAAGAAACTTAATGTACAGGTAGCTTTCAAGTATGATAATACAGTTAATAAACCCTCATAAAAAATACTTCTAGCAATTCGGGTGTTGTATATAAGGTACCTTGTAAAAATTGTGATGAGTTTTATATCAGTCAATCTGGAAAAGAATTGGATACCAGAACTCCTCGACACAAGTGCATCAAGACGGCACAGTGAAGTTGTGGTCTACTTCATCACAAATCCACTCATGACCACCACAATGAGTGGGTCAGTTCCAAAGCATAAGCATTAGCCAAATCTAAAGATTTCATTGAAAGGAATGTCACTCAATCATGATTAATTTCTGGCACTTACATGAAAAATATGAACATTAGTTATGGATCTTATCTTGTGGAAGTGTCATCTCCTCTTAACCAGGTTACTTCCTTTACCCACTGGGTCATTGTGTTCTCCATTGCAATACTCAACGGTGTATTTCCCCAGGAAACTGCTTTGCCACTTGCTTCCCATTCCTCCCAGTTGATGTCACCACAATTAAAATCTCCAATAAGGACTATGTTACTACTTTGTTCAATATTTTTCTTTAGGAAAAGAGTTGTATCCTTTAACATTTCTTGATATCCAATTTCATCCCAAGCTCTTATCTTGGGGGGAACAGATGCCACCATGAAGTTTCTTTTATTGTCCTTTAGTACTGATCTTTAGGTGATTTGCTTCAGCTCTGCCTTCACTTATATTTGCTTCTTCCATCTTTATGTCACTCCTCACCACAAACATTCCACCACCCTTTTTATCTTTTCTGTCTATTCTCCAGGTGTATCCATTGTTCCCCAACTGTATATAATTTTTTTTGGGTAGTTTAATCTCTACTAGACACAATATATCAGGCACATTTATCCTTAAGTAGTCAAGTACCTCTAACTACCTGATAGTAAACCATCAACAACAGCATATTCTATTTTAAGTTTCCTTGTAGTGCTTACTTTGCAATACTGCCTTCTTGTTTCCTTAGAAACCATTTCCTCACCTGATTGACAACTCTGCAAAACTATTTTTCTTCTTTGATCCTATCATTTTTGACTTTGGCTTCCAGTAAGAGTTTTCATGTCTTTGCTCATTCCTTTTCGTTAGCATCTTTCCTAATCTAAATAGTTTTTAACCTTTCTTCTTGTGCTATTCTCTAAAACTTGCTGATTACTTCTTTTGCCATGGCTTGCAACTTTAACTTTTTCATTGGACATACACAATTTGTCAGTAGTTACCAAAGTTTATTGCTTCAATGTCCATTGTTTCCCAGTTCTTCTGTATATATATATATATATATATATATATATATATATATATATATATATATATATATGTTGGTCAAGAACCAATATTTTGGTAGACTACCAGAGGAAAAAAAATATACCATACCATATACCAAAGGCTTTTTCCCCCTACACAGGGGGTAGCCAAAAAGAAAAAGAAACCACTCCCACCCATTCCCTATAGGTTCCACTCCCCTCCACCCTCCTATCTTGGCACCTCCTGGATGACGGGTCATCCCTGCATCCTGTCCATTGCCCTGGGTCAAAAGCAGTGTCGCAAGACACAGCACATCCACAGCAAGGCCGCTTCATAAATTTGGCAACCCCTTCTCTCCGTCCCCACATGCAGAAAAGGAGAAGATGAGGAGAAATCACTTCGGGCTGCATCAAATTTGTTCTCATACATACTTCCTCACCCCCCATCCCCCACCCACTCCCCCTCATGCATCACAGCATCATCTATACACAACCCCTCCCCATTCACCCCTATCTTCTGTCCTCTCCCGTCCTTCCTCCACAGATATTCCTCTCCTTTGTAATGCCCCTTTCACCCCATCCTTCCTTCTCATCCTAGGACATTATATATATATATATATATATATATATATATATATATATATATAAAATCAAAACTTTTGACCAACAACTGATTTGTTCAACTTGAGTGACATTTGAAAACCAAGATTCTACACTTTATATACATATTACATAGGACATCTTCTGAATACTCTGAAGATGTCCTAAGAGGAAAGTGCTCCATCATAGTTCATTATTTCCTTTGTAGTTTATTTGCACACATGCCACACATACATACATGTACATAATATACCTAATATATGTATGAACACACACACATGCATATAATATACCTAATATATGTATTTATGAACACACATGTACATAATATACCTAATATATGTATGTATCTGTTTACCTAGTTGTATTTTGCGGGAGGAGAGCTATAATTGTAGTAACCCACAATTTTATCTTTCCGCATCCAGTTCTTTCTTAAAATCATGTATAGTTTTAACACTAACTGTTTCCTCTTTCAGTTTGTTCCATGTATCTATTACTCTGTGTGGAAAGCCATTTTTTTTCAGAGCTCTTCTGTTACTGTCTTTCTCAAGTTTCTTCTCATGTCCTCTTGTATTTCTTCTGTCCCATTTTTGTAGGTCATCCCTATCAAGAACTTTCATCCCTTTCATAATTCTGTAGATGGTTATCAAATCACCTCTTTCTCTTTGTTCCAGAGTTGATGAGTTTAGTTTGTCCAATCTTTGTTCGTATGTCAACTTGCAAAGGGTTGGTGCGATCTCCGTCATTGTTCTTTGATTTTTTTTTTCCCCTTAGGTATCCATAGAGACGCTGCATATTCCAATTTTGGTCTTATCAGTGTAATTAGTATCTTCTTTACTATTTCCTCATCCATGTAGTCAAAGACCACTTTCATTGACCCTATTAAGTTATAAGTTTCTCCAACTATTTTGTTAACATGTTTGTCTGGTGTCATGTTGTTTGAGATAATTACTCCTGGGTTCCTTTCTGAGTTTACTTTTATAACTTCCTTTGAACCAATTTTATATTGACCCGATATTCTATTTTTGCTTTTTCCAAATTCCATTATACTACATTTCTTAATGTTGAAATTCGCTTCATTCTTTTTACTCCATTTCCAGACCTTGTCCAGCTCTTCTTGAAAAAATTTGCAATCTTCTTCTGTACTTTCTCTCTTCAATAGTTTTGGATCATCTGCAAAGAAGTTTATAACATTCCACACCTTCATCCATGTCATTTATATATGTATGTATGTCTTTCTATTAAATGCTAAAGCACTTGAGGTATCAACAATCTTAGGAGAGCATATCTCTTAACCATTTCACTCCGGGCCAAAATCTCGCGGGCAGCATTAGCTGCCAGACGTATGATGTTGCGTCATAATACTTGCATCATAAAAAATAGTCACCGCTTATATCGATCGTTCTCTCTTTCACCCGTGAATTTTGATAACCATAGAAAATGTGATGAAGCCAGTTTAGAGAGTATGTCAGTTATGCAGGGACAACTACAATAAATATAATCAAGACGCCGATATGGCAGCCTCACGTATCCACTTGCTCCCCATGCCGCCTACCTAGGCAGCACCGTATGGAAGGGGTTAATTTTCTGTATCTACTTTTTCCTTACGAATCCAACATCCGGAGGAAAATACTAAAAGCACCAGAAAGTTTATACATTTCATATACTCACAGTTGTTTAAGCAATTACTGGACCTTTTTCAGGGTAATATTGAATAAAATGTAGAATTACAGAGCTTAGAATAGATTTTTTTTTTTTTTTTTGGGGGGGGGGGCAAAATGTTAAATACATTAGATCCCATACTCTGCATTTGGCTTCTCTTCTACAGTTGTATACAGCATTGTTTTCAGTTGCTTAGTTGTTAATATGATATAGGTTAAAAAAAAAAAAATTATTATCCCCTTCCATACGGTGACGCCTACATAGGCGGCATGAGGAGCAAGTGGGTACGCGATGATGCCGAATTCGTCGTCTTGATTATATTTATTGTAGTCGTACCTGCATGACCTCCATACTCTGTAAACTGGCTTCAGCATATTTTCTATGGTCATCAAAATTCACGGGTGAAAGAACAAGCGATTGAGCAGTGACTATATTTTTTATAATGCGAGTATTATGACACAACATTGCACGTCTGCCAGACATGCGATGTGCCCCGGAGTGAAGGGGTTATAGAGTATTCTTATTGGTAAATTCATAATAGGCATCTGCTAGACATGGTTGTATGTAAATATCCTTCATCTTTAATTAATTTATCAAACTCTTCCATAAGTGTCTTAGCTGCAGGCGCATCACTGCTAGCAGCCTCACCTTTCGACAACATGTATTTACCTAGTTGTAATATACGGGAGGGGAGCTATGCTCGTGGTGACCCGTCTTTGTATCTCTCCGCATCAAGTTTTATCTTAAAATCTTGTATAGTGTTAGCACATACTGTTTTGTTGTCTAATTTGTTCCATGTATTTATCGCTCTGTGTGGGAAACTGTTCCTTTTCAAGTTTTTTCTATATCTATCCTTTTTCAATTTTTTTCCGTGTCCTCTTGTTTTACCGTTGTCCCACATTAATAGGTTGTTCCTGTCTAAAACTTCCATTCCTTTCATTATTCTGTAGATAGTTAGCAAATCTCCTCTTTCTCTTCTTTGTTCCAGAGTTGGTAGGTTCAATTTGGATAGTCTTTGCTCATATGTTAGTTCGGCGAGTGTCGGTGCTATTTTGTTGTCGCTCTTTGTAATCTTTCTAGTTTCTTAATATTCTTTTTGGTACTGGGTGTCCAAAGTGATGCTGCGTACTCGAGTTTTGGTCTTATTAGTGTAGTATTTTCCTTATCATTTCTTCGTCCATATAGGTAAATGCCACTTTGATTGCTCTCAATAAGTTGTAGGTTTCTCCGAACATCTTGTTTATATGCTTATCTGGTTTCATGTCCTTTCCAATCATCACTCCAAGATCTTTTTCATAGTTTTATTTATTTTTTCTTCCCCAATTCTGTAATCTTTTGATATTCTATTTTTACTCTTTCCAAATTCCATTATGCTGCATTTCTTAATATTGAATTTTACTTCCCATTTTTGAGTCCAATTCCATATTGTGTCCAGATCTTGTTGCAATGAGTTGCAGTCCTCTTCCGTTTTTACCTTAAGTAATTTTGCATCATCTGCAAAAAAAAATTATATAGCACTCCACGCCTTCATTCATGTCATTAACGTATACAGTGAACATGATCGGTGCCAGTACTGATCCTTGCGGGACCCCGCTTTTTACTTCTTCCCAGTTGGAGAATTTTTCTCTAATTACAACTCTCATTTTCCTCCCAATCAAAGTCTTTCATCCATTCCAATAATTTTCCTCTGATGCCACCTTTTGACTCTATCTTATTTATTAGTTTCCTATGAGGTACCTTATCGAATGCCTTTTGCAGGTCCAGAAAAGCACAGTCTGCCCATCCATCTCTTTCTTCTATTATGTCTACTAATCTTGAGTAAAAGCAAATCAGATTTGTTGTACAGGATCTCCCTTGTCTAAATCCAAATTGATTTGGGTTCAGTATAGATTTTTCTTCCAGGTACTTAACCCATCTGTTTTTGATCACTCTTTCACAAATTTTTGCTATTGTGCTTGTTAGTGAGACCGGTCTGTAGTTAGATGGATCTTCCTTATCACCTCCCTTATAAATTGGTACAATGTTTGCTTTTTTCCAGTCCAATGGTACTTTTCCTTCTTTAATTGATGATTTAATTATATCATATATTTTGTCAGTTAATTCTTCCATGCATTCTTTCAGTATCCAGTTTGCTATTCCATCTGGGCCATGTGATTTTCTGACATCCAGGGTTTTAATTTGATCACTGATTTCTTTTTGTGTTACGTTTATTTCTTTCATTGCTGGGGATAATTCTCTCTAACTTCACTGTTAGGCGAGTTTTCTATTGTGAATACTGATCTGAAGTGGTTGTTCATTATTTCAGCCATTTCCAGTTCTTCTGTAAATTCTTTTATATCTTGGCGCAGTTTTTCTATTTCTTGTTTGTTTTTCAGTTTTCCATTTACATATTTGTAAAATAGTTTGGGTTCTTCTTTACATTTGTCTATTATCTTTTTTTCGTAATTTCTCTTTTCATCTCTGCGTATTTTTACATATTCGTTTCTTAGTTTGATGTATGTTTGCCATTTGCTTTGTTTCTTATCTCTTTTCCATTTTTTCCAAGCTTTGTCCCTTTTTTCCTTTGCTTCACTACAGCTTTTGTTGTACCAGTTCTTTATGTATGCCTTTTCCATATTTTGTTATGGTACGAATTTGTCCACTCCTTCATTATAAATTTCTTATAGTATGTTCCATTTTTCTTCTATCCCTGTATCTTCGTTTTGGAAATTTTCCCAGTTTGCATTGCGAAAGAATGTTTTAAGTTTCTCAAAGTTTGTTTTGTTATAAATGGGTCTTCCTATTCTATGTTTAACATTTTTGCTTTGGTCTGGTTGT
>NC_134799.1:1279835-1297335 GCF_046742065.1 Oratosquilla oratoria
TGCAATACCGTCCGGGCCATGTGATTTTCTGACATCCAGCCTTGATAAATGTTCTGATATTTCCTTTAGTGATGCTGTAAACTCATTCATGAGGGGAGATTTCTTGTTTTTGTCTATGTCACAATTCGGTATTTTCTCTCTTGTGAAAACAGATTTAAAGTGATTGTTCATGACTTCGGCCATCTCTAAATCTTCTGTGTATTCTATGTTTCCTTGGCATAGTTTCACCAATTCCTGTTTGTTTTTAAGTTTACCATTCACATACCGATAGAATAGTTTGGGTTGCTCTTTGCATTTGTCTATAATATCCTTCTCATGGTTCCTTTTCTCCTCTCTTCTCACATTAACATACTCATTTCTATAGTTAACATAAATTTGCCATTTGCTTTGTTTTTTGTCTTTTCTCCACTTTTTCCAAGCTTTGTCCCTTCTGTCTTTTGCCTCACTGCATCTTTTGTTGAACCAACATTTAATGTACTCTCTCTCTCGCTTTTGTCTTGGTACATGCCTGTTTACCCCTTCATTGTAGTTTTCCATCAATATATTCCATTTCTCTTCCACTGCTGTTTCTTCCCTGTAAAATATTTCCCAGTTTGCATTCCGGAAGAATGTCTTTAGTTTTGTAAAGTCTGTTTTGTTGTACCTCAGTCTTCCTTTCCTATGCTTTTCGTTCCTCTCTATGTCTATTTCTTCCTTTAGTATAGTTTCGATGAGTACATGGTCACTCTTTCCAATTGGTGTCTCATACTGGACTTTATGCACTATTTCAGGCTCTGTTGTAAATATTAGATCTAGTTTCGATGGCTCTTCATTATTTCTGTACCTTGTGTTTTCATGGACCCATTGGGTCATTGTGTACTCCATGGTCATATCTAGCAGTACATTGCCCCACGAGTCATCTCCTCCTTGCACTGTCATGCTGTCCCAACAAATTTCTTTGCAATTGAAGTCCCCCATAACTACCAGATTACCCTTACCCATTAGTATCTCATTGAGTGATTTTCTTGTGTCATCTAGCATTTTTTTATGTTCAATTTCTTTCCAAGCGCTTGTTTTTGGAGGCACATAAGTCACCACAAACTTTCTACTTTTCATATTCTTGCCTTCGACTTTTATCATGATCAATTCAGCATTACCTTTGCCCTCTGCAATTTTTGTCACCTTTAGGTCTTTCTTGGCCAAGAACATGATTCCCCCTCCCTGTTTCTTGTCCCTGTTTTTTATCCAGTAGTTGTATAAACCTTGTCCGATAACAGTGGATGGTATTTCACCTCTTAGTTTAGTCTCTACAATTCCCATTATGTCTGGTTTTGCTTCTAACAGATAATCATTGAGTTCGTTCAGTCCCGAAATTAGTCCGTCAATGTTGGTATAGGCCACTTTTAATTTTCTTCCTTCTCCCTGGTTTCTTCTTCCCTTGTTTTGTTCGTTTTGAAGCGCCATTGTCTTAATCTCAAGTCTATTACTCTCCACTGGAATTCTTTGCATTCTGTCTCCGATCTTTTCAAGTTTTTTTCCTTTGCTTCTTCTCTTAGCGCCCTTTCTTTTTCTAATTCCTCAGTACTCATTTCTCTTTTTATCCATATCTTATTGTATTTTTCACTCTTTCCCAAGTTACCTACTTTTTCAAATATGTCTTCTACTACCACTTGTGACCTTAGTTTTATCTTTAGAGGTCGATTCCTATCCTTAGTATAGCGACCAATTCTGTAAGTCTCTTCTAAGTCTGTGCCTGAATCACTATCTCCCCCCTGAATTTCATTAAGGATTTCTACTGCTGTCTCTTTTTCTTCTTTTTCTCTCATGTACCTCGCCAATCCTTGTTTTTCTTTAAGCCCATAAACCACAATACATTTCTTCCTATCTACTGTGTCCCTGACCCAATTTGCTTTTTCGTTAATCACTTGAATGATTGTGTCTTTTGCATTATCTTGCATTTGCTGCTTGACTATTTCTTTGAAAGCAATTTCTTTATTTTCAATATTTTCTTTCCACTTCTTAATTTCCTGGATACTGTCCCCACCTAAGTTTTCTTTGATCTTTTGTGTCAATTCTTGGAATTTGTTGTTCACTTCCTGCTTTAGATTTTCGCTATTATTATCATTAGTTTTCTTCTTTTCATTATCATTCTTCAGTTCATTTATGTCTCTTTTCATTTCTTTAATTTCGCTTGTAAGATCCAAGTTAGCTTTTTTCAGGTCAGAAATTTCATGGTTAGTCTTAGATAAACAATCAATTAAACCAATGACCTCTTTTCTTAAGTCCATGATTTCATTTTCCCACCGAGTCCTATTTTTGCTCATCTCTCTCTATCTCTAATAATCTACTTAAGTTCTTTCTTTCGTACTTACCAAACCCTAAGAAATCATTGTCATAACACGTGGTGCTTTGTTTATTGTTTACATCGCGGTTCAGTGGATTGCCTCCAGATGGCTCTGATTCGCAACTGGCTTTCGAGTCGTTTTCATTCATTTTTGCTAATTTCGAGTTAACACAATTAACTAGCACTGCATAGATACCATTTCGGGCACTCACGTTCACTCCCCACCCCTACAGTACAAACCAGGTTTTCCTTTTTCGTCGTAAATCCTCTTCTTCTTGGTCGCGCGACGACAGCGACGACGAGCGGTGTTGCTTCGATGAGCGAAGAACGAATTGTGTGTGTGTGTGTGTGTGTGTGTGTGTGTATACATACACAAAATTCGCTAGTGGACAGCGACATCAATCAGATAATTTTTATGACCATCGCATGTAGGACTCGAACCTACCACTCAGGTGCCAATAACACTATGCAGCACTTTAACCCTCTTGACTACTACTCAGTAGATTCAAGTCCTACATGTGACAGTCATAAAAATTATCTGTTATATACACATGTGCACACACACAAATGAGAAGAGTGAAAAATTAGGATGTTGAATATTGCAAAACAATCTAGATACACGAGACCATAAGGCCTACTTCAGGTAGTCCCATGTCCTTTACCACCTGTCATTCTTATTTATAGTTATCTACTCTTTTCTCAAACAACCAATTGTTTCAGTACTCACTACATGATTACTTAGTCTATTCCATTTTTAAACCTAAATTTATCTAATTTAAATCCATTACTACAAGTCCTTCCCTGCTGTCTTAATATGATGACCTTGTTTGCATCACCCTTGTTAACCACTTCAGCAGGAGTCAAATTCCCGCACACAGCATCAGCTCCCTAATGTACGATGCATCACACTACTTGCATTATAAAATATAAATTCACGTTCAGTCTGTCGTTTGTGCCATGTAAACAATGGACGCAGCATCATGCGTAAGTATCGTTTGAACTACGGAGAGCGCGCTAAACTAAAAAAATCACACAAAAAAAAATACAATCTTTTTTTACAGTCAGTTCAAACGTAAAATCGAAAAAACGTAAAACGAATGAACGTAAGTAGAGGAGCATCTGTACTTGTCGGTCCTTGGTATGACCCATACCATTCTTTGTATCTGCCCTAGCAATAAATCCTAATGCCCTCTTAACCCTATCTCTGGCACTAATGCACTGTTTCCTGGATTAAGGTCTGAACTCACTAACACTCCTAATTTCTTTTTCACATTCTGTTTTCTTTAATATGGTATAACATACACACCATCGAGACTAGATTTATTATAAACGTCAGAACCTGAAATAGTAGACAAAATTGAATACAAGACACCAATTGCAAAGTGACCACATACTATTTGAGTTAAAACTAAAGGAGGAAATATATATAAAGAGAAATGAGAAACACAGAAAGGGAAGACTGATGTATAATAAAACGGACTGAGAAACTTAAGAATTTTTTTTCTTAAAGCGAACTGGGAAAAATTCTACAAGGAAGAAACACAAGTGGAAGAAAAATGGATGATTCTTATGAAAATCTACAAAGGAGTGGATAAATATGTCCCAAAGCAAAAACAGGAAAAGGTGTATATTAAGTACTAGTTAAAGATGCAGTGAAATGAAAGACAGAAGAGATAAAGCTCAGAAAATTGGAGTAAAGACGAAACCTAGAAAGTGATAAATATATATAAATCTAAGGAATGAATATGTAAAAATACAAAGGGAAGAAAAAAGAAACTATGAAAAAGACATAATAGAAAAATGTAAGGATCAACCAAAATAATTCTATAGATATGTAAATGGTAAACTAAAAAATAAACAAGAAATAGTGAAACTATGCCAAGAGAATTTGGAATGCACAGAAGATAGAGAAATGGCAGAAGTCATGATCAAACACTTCAAGTCAGTTTTCACTTGAGAAAAAATGCAACATCAGGATGAAGGGAGAGAAATTAAATCCCTTCCCATGAAGGATATGAGTAACACAGAAAGAAAGAATGGATCAAATAATGAACCTTGATGTCAGGAAATCACACAGCCGGGATGGAATAGCAAATTGGATACTAAAACAATGTAAAGAAGAACTAACAGACAATTTAGATTTAGACAGGGAAGATCATGTATCACAAATCTGATCTGTTTTTTACTCAAGACTATTATCCATAATACAAGAAAGGGATGGATGGACTGATTGTGCATTCCTAGATCTACAAAAATATTTTGATAAAGTCACACACAAAAAACTAAAAGAAAACAGGCAACCATATGAGGGATACAAGGAAAACTACTGAAATGGATGGAGGACTTTTTGCATGGAAGAAAAATGAGAGTAGTGCTCAGAGATAAAATTTCTACTTGGGAGGAGGTAATTAGTGGAGTTCCACAAGGATCAGTATTGGCTCTAGTAATGTTTGTTAGAGTACTGAAGAGGACTGTGACTCACTACAGAGAGATCTGAATAGGGTTTGGGAATGGAGTCAGAAGTGGGAAGTGGAATTCAACAAATGTAGCATTATGGAATTTGGAAAAAGTAAAAAAAAATAAAAAAAGGATATCAGGTCAATATAAAATTGGTGAAAAAGAAGTAATGAAAGTGGGATCTGAAAAAACCTAGGAGTGATCATCACAAAAGGTATGTCCCCTGACAAATATATAAACAAATTTGTCAGTGAAACATATAACTTGCTAAGATCAATAAAAGTGGCTCTTACTTGGATGAAGAAATGGTAAAGAAAATATTAGTCACTGATAAGGCCCAAATCGGAGTATGCAGTGACACTATGGTCACCCAGTACTAATAAGAATATAAAGAAAATTGAGAGAATCCAAAGAGCAACTAAGAAGGCCACAACACTATCAAAAATGTCACATGAAGAAAGATTGTCAATATAAGAACTACTGATTCTGGAACAAAGAAAAGAAAGAGTTGATTTGTTGACCAACTACAGAATTATGAAAGGTGTAAAAGTCCTTGATAAAGACAACTTACTAAATTGGAATAAGAGAAACACAAGAAGACATGGAAAGAAACAGTTATAGAAAAGTTATAGACGTGGACAGATTATTCTTCATTACCAGGGAACAAGAATAATCTGTCCACTGTGGGATTTTGTCCAAAATCAATGTAATATATGAATATCTTTGTACTTCTGGGGACTGTGCACCCTGTAACTTCAGTTACATTGGATATACGACATGTCATCTTAGCAGGCGGTTCTCTCTCCATTTCCAACAAGGGGCAACCCAAGTCCACCATCAACAACACCATCAGGCTGAAATTTATAGGGAGACCATCGTCAATAATACCAGAGTAGTCACACAATGCAACAAATTAAAGGAACTGAAAATGTTGGAAGCTATCCTTATAAGGGAACAAGCCCCTGCCATCAATATTCAATCTAATACGATTTCTAGTATACCTCTTTTCAATGCTTGTTCTAGGACAAAAACTCATCTCCCGACCCCTCTTCCTTCCCCTCCGCATGTCACCATTGAGGTGACCCAAATTGTACCCCTAACCCCTCTCTAATTCCCCCTGACCACCCTCCTCCCTCTCAGCGTGTTACCTCACGTAGGTCAACGCGCTGAACCCCTCTCCTTTAGCCAGTATATAATCCCAAGTTCTCTGTACTTTTCCACCATTGTTTAATATGTAAGTGTAAACTGTGTTAGACTTATTTGTAACATTCTCAAGATGACTCCATGTAGTTGAAACGTTAATTAATATGGAAGCCTTTGTCCGTCTTGTATTTGCCCATCCTCCGGAAATGAGACCAACTATTAGAAAGAAAATTAATAACTGTGAAAATGCTATTGTATTTAACAAAATGTGTATCAGTGAAAACCTGCGTCCTAAATATACAATATATATATATATTATATATATATATATACATACATACATACAGACTAAAGGGGAGGACTACTGGTTCATTAAAGCCATTTGTTTATAGCTTTCATGTATTGGACATAAGATATATAAATAAAGGGATGTACTAT
The DNA here is from genome assembly GCF_046742065.1 of Oratosquilla oratoria. Lineage (NCBI taxonomy): Eukaryota > Metazoa > Arthropoda > Malacostraca > Stomatopoda > Squillidae > Oratosquilla > Oratosquilla oratoria. Next base: position 1,286,197 of record NC_134799.1, read on the forward strand.
TTACCAACAACTGCCATGAACGCCAATGATATTTAACATTTTTAGTTAATATTGGCATAAATAATTTGTGCTATATTTTATTGTATCTAAGTTTTAAAGTATATGGCTGCATCAATATTGGGATTCAAGATGTACGCAACTGACAGCTCATAGCTCAATGCAAGTTTAAGACTTCAAGTTTATTATTTTTTCTTTTGTTGTGGTCAGTCATGCTAATTACCATCTGGAGCTGTCCGGTACCATCAGGACATCATACAAACACCTGTTAAGGTCATACTAAAGACAGACAAATAATATATTTGGTAACTCAAAATGACCAACAATCAGCATATAAATTAATATAATACTTGTTTTTGTGGTGAAAATGATATATGCGGCATGTCAGTCATTTAGAGTTCCTTGTTGGTCCTAATATGTTACTTGTCGGTCAACTGGTAAGCGTCGACAGTTGAAGACAGGGCTTCTTGGCAGAGAAGTTATTTCTTTACTTATTTCTACATATATGATGTAGCAGAAATTATTTTCACTATAAAAACGAGCATTATGTTAATTTATATGCTGCTTGCCCTGATGGTACTTGACAGCTCTGGATGGTAAGACAGCAATTAGTAAGACCTGTTGTGGAAAACAAACTAACAGTCTGAGGATGGACCTATCTTGAATAGGGAGTAATAGGAGCAGGACTATGACTATGTACATTGTCTTAAATGAGTACATTTTAATCTTGGGGGGGAAAAAAAAGGCACTTCTGTTACTACAGTTAACTCCTATCATGTCTTTTTTTTTTAACATTGTACCAAATTTCACCATATCTGCAACTTTGAGAAGCATGTGGTCATGTCAATATTGAGATATTAATTAAGATTTCTGATATGCCCTGGATATGTTGACTTGACCAACAAGGCAGTTCATGGTGTCTCAAAGATCACTTCAAGTTGTTGGTAGAGTATCACATTTTGATTATTTCGATACAGATGTGGCCAAATGATTAAAAAATTACAGAAACAATAAACTATGGCACAAACAATTCATTTATGCCAATATCAACTAAAAACAATATCATCAGAGTTGTTTGCAGTTATCGTTAATTAGTACACTCACAAATAAACACAATCATACAACCATGCCCTAAATCTTGATAAAGTATCAATGTAATATTGTAATTATTTAAAAAAATGTTCAGCAATGTAGCACTAAGTGCATGTATGAGTGTGTGGGGCAGACTAAAAGAACTAAAGCACCAAAAGCATCTGGTGTTGCCACATTTCTATGGGAGTTTTCATATTTTGGTTGAAAGCTTTATTCCCAGAATTTGTCCATAGTTACCAAAGTCTGTTGCTGAAGTATCTGTAGTTTCCGGGTGCTTCTGTGTATGTATGTATGTGTGTATTATATATATTATATTATATATATATATATATATATATATATATATATATATATATATATATATATATATATATATATATATATATATATATATATACACACACACACAAATTGGATGAAACAAGTGTGTGCAAGAACCATACAAGAATTTAAGAACAAACTAGATGATGAGAGATACAAAGACGGGTCACTATGAGCATAGCTCCCCTTCCCGTATAATACAACTAAGTAAATACAACCAGGTAAGTACACACACACATATGTATGCATAAATATATACTTACCCACACACTCACAAATAATATATATGTATACACACACACACAGGTTTAAAACCCTATGCCTACCAAAATTTCTTCCCAAGTTACAGCTAAACTCCTGTAAAATCCAGCAGCATAATTTGCCCCACCTTCCCTATACTAAACAAAGCAAATTAATTACTAGAAAAAAAAAGTGAATTTTCAAACTAAGGTAACAAAATGTTGATGATCATGTTAAATTTTAAAAGTGCACCACTAAACTATATAATAGAAAATTAATTATTAATTTTGTAAATTATAATACATCAACATAATATTTTTCTTGGCAGAAAAAAAAAAAAAAGTTAAAAGCAATACACTAACAAATGGAACCACAAGTGCCTGACATGACATCTTTTTAATGATAGATGCAGAAGTCAAAGAAATTAAAGTATGATAAATTGGTCTAGTCTAACCTAACCTGCATATAATGCAGTACCTGTAATGCTAGAGGTCATCAGGGTAGTTGTCATTGTCAGCCAGTTTTAGCATCCAATCAAGACTGCAGGACGTAGCGTTTCATAACTTCAAGAAAAGCATGAAGCTCAGCTCCGTAGCACAGTTTTAAAAATATGATGTCACTTGGGGTGGGAGCACCCAGTACACAACATAATTATCACCATCATCAAACTGACATTGACATGACTGGACTGGCGACAATATGGCATCTCAAACTTATAATTACAGCCTTGTTCGGTAGTGTATACTCTTTTAGCTTTTTTTTTTTTTCTACTGATCTCAACCAACAAAAACACATATATCATAAAATTTATATTTCATTTTCTATTGCTACATTGTTTAGGTCTGGACTTCTGAAAGTAAACCATGATAAAATTTCATGTTAAATATTCATCTTTGTGTGATTCTGGAATTTTACCCAAGTGTTATCACCAGTTATCAGTTACGTGTTCATATTCACTCTGGTAATTTTTTGTAAGATTCATTTTAGTATTTTTATGTAAGTTTCATTTTGGTAATTTATTTTGCCATGTGTATTGACGCAGCCCGCAGGGATTTCTCCCCGTCTTCTCATTTTCTGCATGAGGGGCCGGAGAGGGGGGTCACCAAATAAATGAAGTGGCCTTGCTGTGGATGTACTGTGTCTTGTAACATTGCTTCTGACCCAGGGCAGTGGACAAGATGCAGGGATGACCTGTCATCCAGGAGGTGCCAAGATAAGAGGGAGGGAAGAGGGTGGAGAGGAGTAAAGTATGTAGGGGATGGAATGGGTGGGAATGGTTTCTATGCCTTTTTCTTTTGGCTATCTTCCGTGTAAGGGGGAAAAAATCCTTTGGTATATGTACATATGTATGTTTTGTAGGGGGTGGGGATGGGAGAGCAAATTGCTTAGTCAACTTATTACTGGACAAACAAAATTTGTGTTTACAATATACTTCCAATCTGTCTGCAAATCATAAATAAAGCATGCTAATGAGATCAATCATACTTTGCTTACGGCATGCAAAACCATGTCACCAAAGAATTACTTCATGTATTAAGAGTTTGTCTATGATATTGGCAGCATGCAGCTGATACTTTAGGGTCTATGTGAGGCACCCCTATGAACCAGAACCACACATCTTTATTATACTGCAACTGTTCCTCCATTATGCTGTCCTCCAACTCTTAACCCCTTCCATACGGTGCCGCACACGTAGGCGTCATGGGGAGCGAGTGTATTCGCGAGGCTGCCATATCGGCGTCTTGATTATATTTATTGTAGTCGCCCCTCCATAATGACATTCTTTCTAATTCTTTTGTAATCGCATTTTCTATGGTTATCAAAATTCACGGGTGAAGAGAGAACGATCGATATAAGCGGTGACTATATTTTATGATGCGAGTATTATTACGACACGTCGTACGGCTGGCATTGGCTGCTGCCACCGAGATCTAAGTCCATGACGCCTACGTGTGCGGCACCGTATGGAAGGGGTTAATACTCTCCTGTACCACTTCTCTGAGCAGTCATTTCCTTTTTTGCCGAACCCTCTGGTTGGGGAGAAGAATACTGCCAACAAGTTTCCCACTCGAGTCATAAAAGGCAACAAAACACGACAGGGATAGGACTAGGCATCCTACTCTCTGCAGCCCCAAAGAGGACATTCCTTAAAAAAGCAAAGGCATACGAGGGTGTGAGAGGAGTTTTCCAACCAAAACCCTAAGGTTTGGGTCTTCTAATGTGTGTGGATGTGGTATAGATGAGATTAATAAGGAAGAGATAGGCACTATATTTCTGAGAAGGATGGATGTATTAGCATTGAATGAAACAAAGTTGAAAGGGAGGGGCAATTTTGAGTTTGGGAGTTTAGTTGGGAGGGTGTCAGGAGTGAAGAGAGGACAAGGTAGAGAAGGGGTGGCTATACTAGTAAGTGAAGAGATAGGTAAATGTGTGGTGGAGTGGAAAAAGGTTTCTTCAATGTTAACAAGGATGAAGGTCAAACTGGGATGGAAGATGTGGGGTTTTGTTAGTGCATATGGGCCTGGTAGTGAGAAGAGTGTAGAGAAGGAGGCTTTTTGGATACATTTAAATGAGTGCATAGATGGTTTTAGGAGAAATGTAAATGTAGCGCTATTGCGAGATCTCAATACTTGAGTACGAGAGGAATCAATAGATGGAGTGAATGGGAAGTGTAGAGTTCCAGGAAAAATATGTAGTGGAGAGTTGATGGTGATGTGTTTAGAGAGTTGATGATAGCAAATACAGTGTTTAGGAAGAAAGTCAAGCATAAGTACACATGGGTGAGGGTGGTGGTTGGAAGGGTGTAGAAAGGGCTTTAATGGACTATATAGTGGTATGGACTGGCTGGTGAGGTTAACATTTATCTAAAAGAGGGTAGAGTGCCAAAGGACTGGATGAGTGCCTGTATAGTTCCAATTAACAAGGAAAAAGGGAACATGTGTGAGTGTAGTAGTTTCAGAGAGATCAGCTTGTTGAGCATATTTGGGAAGGCATATGGGAGGGTTTTGATCGAGAGAATTAGGAGAGGAACAGAGGAAGTAATTGGTGAGGAACAGTGTGGGTTTAGGACAGGTAAGGGTTGTATCAGATTTTTGTGGTAAGGTAGATATGTGAGAAAGCCTTAGGAAAAGGTAAGGATGTTTATTGGCCCTTTATGGATTTGGAAAAGGCTTATGGCAGCAAGGCACTATGGGAGGTATTGTAGATATATGGAATAGGAGAAAAGCTGTTCTGAGCAGTCAAGAGTTTTTATGAGAGCAGTAGCACCTGTATTAGAATTAGAAATGGGGTGAGCGAGTGATTTAAGGTAAAGGTGGGACTTCACCAGGGATGTGTTATGTCATCTTGGCTATTCATTTAAAAACGGATGGGGTTAAGGATTGGGGATGGTTAAAGAAAAACAAGAAAGCCAGTTGTTGTTTGTTGACAACACTGTGATTGTAGTAGGATCAGAGGAGGGATTAAGGAAGTTTGTGAGAGTTTGGGAAGGTGTGCAAAAGAAGGAAGTTGAAGATAAACGTGGGTAAAAGTAAGGTGATGAGATGTACAAGGGGAGAATATGGCAACACACTGAAAGTGAGTATTAGGGGAGAGAGACTGAAAGAAGTGGATAGCTTTAGATACTTGGGTATGAATGTGGCGGGATAGGGCAGGGTGGAGGTGGAGGAAGAATGTAAATTGAGAGAAGCAAGTAAATGCCTTTGGGGATTAAAAGTGTAATGAGAAATTTGGGAATGGATGCTAGAAGATTGTATGAATGAGTGATTGTGCTGACAGCACTGTATGGGGGCAGACACAGAACATGAAAGAGGAAGAGATGAGTTTAAACGTGTTTGAGATGAAATGCCAGAAGTATGGTAGGGGTTGCTAGGCTGGATAGAGCAAGAAACAAGGTGAAGCGGAAAGTGGGGGTGGAAAGTGGGGGTGGAAAGGGAGTTGGGAAATAGGGTTGATGAAAGAGTATTGGGATGGTTTTAACACATGGAAAGAGTAAGTGATGAATGATTGGTATTTTGTTTAGAAGTGCACACCTACACAGTATAGCACTAGAAAATTAAATATTAATTTTGTAAATTATAATGCATTGTAATAAATATTTTTCTTCCCAAAAATCAATATCAGAAAATGTTGCACATCACATGAAGAATTGTCACCCCCAGAATGCCCACATGAACAATTATCACCTCATGAGATCCCACCTGATGAACTGTCACCCCAATATGCCAAATATCAGCAGAGGAATAAAGATTAGATTAGGTTAGGTTGAATAAGGGTTATGCTTATTGTCATCAACTTACCCAACCGAAGAATTGTAAACCCAGGATGGCCCATACAAAGAATTGTCACCCTGTCAGAGTCTGGGGTTACTATTCTTCATGTGAGCCAATGTTGCTAAAAGCTATGCAGAAACGAATTAAGTTGCATCAACTCCTTCAGATGCCATCTTTGTTTTGATAGATTCAGAAGTCTGAGATGACAACAACCTGATGACCTCTAGAATCATAGGTACTGCATTATTAAATGCAGGTTAGGTTAGGTCACTAGGTTAGATTAGGTTAGAATCGACAAATTCATCATACTTTAATTTCTTCAACCTCTGCCTCTACCAAAACTAAGATGATGGTGCCTTGAGTAGTAAAAGTGGCTATGTTTATTTGTTTCTAGCTTTTAGCAACTTTTTCTACTATTGAATTCTGCCAAAAATAATGTATATTACATTGATGTATTATAATTAAAAAAATTATTATCTAATCTTCTATTGCTATACCACATAGGTGTGCACTTCTAAAAATAAAGGGGCATTGGGAAAGGGGTATGTCTACTGAGGAAGGGCAGGAGAAGACAGTAGACAGGGGTGAATGGAGAATGGTTGTGTATGAATGATGCTGTGATACATGGGAGTTGGTAGAGAATGGGGGGGGTGAAGGCGTATCTGTGAATGATATTTTGACACAGCCCAAAGGGACTTCTCCCTGTCTTCTCTTTCTCACAGCATAAGGCATGGGCGCAAGTGTGAGAGACAAACGCTCCCACCGAGAGCCCCAGAGAGGCTTATGACCTTATTGGCATCCAGCCTAGGCCACGAGGGTCCAAAAATATTCATCGCCCTCCCAAAAGAAGTGAGAGAGAGAACCAAATGTTTGGTGGACAGCTTCAAGCATGTACTGGACAGGTTTCTATGATGGTGCCAGACAAGCCCCCAGTGCCAGGCTACACCGCCATCAGTAGGTTCTCATCACACACAATAACAGACCAACTGGGCCTTGTGAGGAGGGACAGCAGGACTGGCAGCTGCAGTAGATCACTATGGCTGTGAGGACTGACCTTGGAACCTCTCCAAGTAAACCAAGTAATCAAGTAAACGAGGGGATGGAGAGGGGGGTCACCAATTAAATGAAGCAGCCTTGCTATGGATATGCTGTGTCTTATACATTGTTTCTGACCCAGGGCAGTGGGCGATAAGCAGGGATGACCTGTCATTCAGGAGGAGCCAAGATAAGAGGATGGGAGGGAAGGGGATGAATGGAAGTGGAGTATATGGGCTTGGAATGGGTGGCGGTAGATTTTATGCCTTTGTATTAGGCTACCTCCCTTATAAGGGGGAAAAAAGCTGTTGGTATAAGCATGTATTGAGAGTTCGTACTTACCCAGTTTTGTTTTCCTTTCGGGAGATGTTGGCGTGTTGTTTCTTATTCTTATTCTTGCTGAAGTACTGGACACAGGTCCTTTAAACCTCTATGTCCAGACCGATGTCATTGTCCACAATTAGACTCATTTGATGGCCTAGGGTGGTTGTTAGTTTGTCTTCAAAGTCGTATTTTATTTTCTGATTTACCCAGAAGTTGCCAAGTCGTTTTTGGAATGATACTACACTCCTAGCTTTTATCAATTCATTTGGCAGACTATTCCACACCTGTCCTCCCTCCGTTCGTGACATCCTTGTCAAATCACAAATCAAATCTCTGCTACGCCACCGTAAATGTGAAGAACATTGGCCTCCACCTACTTCAACACTCGCTAGCTCGCACACGTCACTTGGGCCACCTGCCTCGTCCAGTACCTATATGGGTCCACCACACCATTCTAGGGATTCATTGTTACTATGGTAACCTATTTAAGATGTACATGTGATTGTCTTGTGGCATACTACTTCGTATGCCTGCCATAATCCACTTGACTCGATTCGTCCAAAACAAGGACAGTTCACTTCGTATTATCCAAACATTGCACATAAAGATTTTCAAAGAGCCGGGGATATCAAGCCCCACTCTCTCACTTCACTTGCAACATTATTGCAGCTTCTCTAACATCTACACTAAACATATATGTCGCTATCGTTTCGTAACAACATGTGGCACCTGAGTATAACCATAATATTTTGGCAATGTTTCCCAATCTGTTTGGGAAATCCAATATGGCGTTCTGTTTTTACGAGACTGAATCCAGTGCCAGAGCATGTAAACTAGTTCCCCTAAAACGCACTTGCAACATAATAAATGTATTTTTTACCAAAAAACTCGTCATGAATGCATTATCCAAATATTTCCTCAGATCTGAAACTTGTATTCAATGACAAAGTACAGAAGTGTCATACAAACTTATCAAAATAGTTCTACGAAAGAATTTCGCCCCTACGTTCTCCTACGGTCGCATCAAGTCATATTGGAACCGTGGGAAAAAGGTCGAACAAGAATAAGTCTGATGACAAAAGAACATCAGATAAATTTGAATGTTGACAGAAAGATTAATGAGTATCATTAAAGTTTTTCTTGTAATATCTTATGTAATAGCCGAACTAAGTTAACTGGTATAACGAAGAACTAGCGGAATATAATTAATTAGGTAGATGCTCGATTATCTTCGCAGGTTGTATTACATGCCAAATAAAAGGTAATTTGTCACAAAAGAAAGATTGTTATGTGATATCCATGAAATATACGTGTTAGAATGATCAGTTAACAACGCCATATCAACTATATATCAAGTCCTTCAGTTCACTGTTAAATGTTTTGTAACAAATTTCACGAGATAGTTCATCTTAGTTTGCAAGGCTCGCATTACCTGAGTGAATTGTAAACTGAAGGGGGTACACAGGCGTTAAAGTTGTTACTGATGTCTAGAGGAATGTTGCTAAACAAATTATCAATAACTGTCAAACGATGAGCTTTTTTTTTCCATCGCGATGCCGTCCACTCATCCGTAACAAGTAGCGTGCCTAATCCAGCTCAGGCGAGGAAGATTCATTCAAGAGTCAGCATGAGTTGGTCATACAGTATTTCGCTGTTTTCATTAAGTGTTCTTGGGAATCATGTGGTCGAATGAATGAAATACGCGATCAGATCAAACCACGGTTTCTCATGAAATTCAAGGCAAGTTGAAATTCGTGGGTTGCGCCTTATAATTTGCAGTGTCCACACCAACCTACTCCAACCTACACCAATTTAGTTTACGAAGTAGATGTAAAAGCTGCGCTGGGCTGAATCAGCACAGTTGATGCCTGTTCAAAAGGAATTAATCTTGAGTTTGTCTGCTGTCTGCAACTGACTCTACTTCCAATATTCTGAATTATCAATTGTTTTGCCATGCAAACAATAACGAATAGTATATGAATGCCAGGTACATCTCATACTAAACTACAACATAATAAATTGTGCAAATAAAACAGCTCTGCACAAAATCCTACGATTATCGTCAACACTTGGATCACCTTTCCTGTAAATACATTTCCTTTCAGTTGAAAACAGTCATCCGTTAATTAAATGGCTTGAGTTAACAAACAACACTCTCCCGATCGGCGACAGTTGAACGTGTAGGGTCAGAATATTTATTTTTATTTTCTTTCCTTAGAAAAAGAGGAAAGGGCGTTAGAGTTACGTAGTTACCCAATAAACTTTCTTTGACAAATTCACAATCTAATTTTGTGGACGGAATGAATAATGTAATTATTTGTTATTACAGTGTATGTCGGTTAAAATATTAGTCAATAATTTTGTCTGGGACACCAAATGGAAAATATTTAAAGGATCTAAAGCCCTTTTGACTTCTTACAGAAATTACGGCTCTGATATGAGACAATCATATCTTACTGTACAGAGTAGGCTACACAATATCTCACCATTTTAGGGTTACTCGTCGCTATTATTGTTGCAGTGTAGGCCTATTCTCATTTACTAAAAACAGCTGATCTCGACACGAAAAGTATGTCGATTTTTCCAACTCCAGTTCTCAAACAGCCAAATATGGTATGATGTACTGTAGCTGCTTCAACAGAAAAACATAAATTGACTGCTTGATCTCTGATTTTATCGTCCTCGCTGCGTCGCTTCATCGCCAACATTTTTTTTTTTTTTTATCTTTATGTCTCTCTTATTTTCTCATTCACCATAGATCTCCATCTTATTTTATAACTTCACATCCCCATCGTGTCATATTGAATGAGATTTCCGTGAGATACCATGTCCTACTCACGTCTACTTCGTAGTCAATTGTGTGTGATTTATCCGGCAATCGTTCCTTAGGCCATTTTTTTTTTTTATTGGGTGACGGGCACCATAGATTGGTTGGAGGGCGAAAAGAAGAAAGCCCCCAATAATTTTACGAGGCCATGTTGTCAGGTCGGAGGATTTTATTTTTTCAGTTTTATTTCATTTATACCTTCTCAATGGCCAGGCTGAGCACACAAACTGCAGTAGTATGTACAGAGCTTTACATGTTTTGTATAAATGGTAGGCCGACATTTTTTGTCTCACTTTGATCGTTATACAAGCGCTAGTCGGCAGTTCGGCGGAAATAAAACATAGGGATTTTGCCGATTTTTATTTAATGTTGATTTCGGTTTTTCCAATGTCGGCGGTTCCGTTGCCCAATGAAAAACAAAAACAAAAAACAAAACTGGCCTTACGGTAAGCATACAAAGCGCCATTTTTTTTTTTTACGGATACAATAAAACCGAATCATACCGGTACAGTAGGGGATATTGCAACCACGTGTAATGGAATACCCACCCCACCACACACACATACACACACACACACACATATATATATTATATATATATATATATATATATATATATATATATATATAATGATTTATTAAAACAGTAATCTCAATTTCTCATAACACTTTTTAATGTCCCAAGGCATTTACTTGCTTCTCTCAATCAACAATTTACCTCCACCTCCATTCCCTGTCACATGTGACCCCAAATACCTAAAGCTACCCATTTCCTCCAGCCTCTCTCTTTTTAGACTTACTTCCAACTCACTGCCATCTCCTACCCTTGTACATCTCATCATCATCTCATTACCCACATTTACCTTCAACAGCTTTCTCCTATCGCATACCTTCCCAAACTCCGTCACTAACAACTGGCTCATTTCCCCTCTTTCTTTAACCTCCCGCACCACCCCGTCCATATTCACATTGAGCAGCCTTAGCAACATGACAACCATGCCGCAGTCCCACCTTTACCTCAAACCACTCGCT